>NC_035437.2:52015543-52336849 GCF_002127325.2 Helianthus annuus
AAACATCATTAACTAAAAACGTACCGGCTATCACGTCCGGAATCATCTTGGCTTCATCTGCCGTCAGAACAAATGCTCTAGCATTTTTGGTAGTCTTATTGCCCATGGCTGGAACTAGTTTCGGACAGTTCGGCTTGATGTGGCCTTTTTCTCCGCAGTTAAAGCACATCCCATTATTAGGTTTCCTCATGCAATCTTCTTCCTTGTGTCCTGGTATCTTACAGAAATTGCAGTAAGTGGAGCATTTTCCCGAATGCTTCTTCTTGCAAGCCTTGCAGTAGGGTAACAGAGGTAGAATCTACATTTCTCCCACGGTTGGAATTTATGTAACGGAATTCCTGGGTAAGCCTCTGAGCTAGGTTTCTCCTCTGGTCTTCCTCTCGAGTACGCACTAATTCATCAGTCAAGGTATTTGCTAGTTCTACAGCTTCTTCTATGGTTTGAGATCTAGATGCCTTGACTACATGCCTAATTTCCCCGATTAATCCCCAGATGTAACGAGAGATCAATACTGGTTCAGGTGATGCAAGGGTTGGTACTATTCTAGCATATTCAAAGAATAACGTAGTGTACCCCTTACTATCCACTCCAGTCATCCTAAGGTTTAGGAACTTATTTGCTATCTGTTCTTTTTCATTGGGAGGGCAGAATTTCCTTTCTACCATACTCTTAAATTCCTCTCATTCCATATTGTAAACCCTATCACTTCCTCTAGACTGGATGATAGTGTTCCACCATTCTAAAGGTGAGTTCTTAAACATATTGGAAGCAAACATTATCTTATCTTCTTCCGCACACTTGCTTATTTTTAAGACAACCTCAGTCTTTTCTATCCAGCGTAGAGCTGCAATGGGTCCTTCATTGCCCGAGAATTCTATGGGTTTGCAGGACCAGAATTCTTTGTAAGAACAACCATAAGACATGGTTCTTCTCCTTTTAGGGATGGGCACTTGAAGTAAGGGTCCATTGTTTACACTGTGTGCTGGTGCAGTTGGTCGCTTACTGCTATGTTTACTTTTATTATCCGCTTCCCTAACTGTTTGGATAATGAATGGCATTGCATCTATGATTCCTTGTGCCACTATGTGTTGGATGGCACTATTATCCACTTGGTTTCCATTGTTATTTGTGACAACTCGTACCCTTGAACCTGATTGTTGAGAGACGAGTATTTTACTATCGTTAATTAATATTATTATTAACATTATTATTTGATAATAATAACCCGCAACGAAAAACGTATGCCGCTTAACGGATAACACGTATCAAGTATGCGTATAATCTAACGAACACACGGGCCAGGCCCAACCCAACTCTCTAAACCAAAACCCTCTTTGATTAAAAAAAAAATATAGAAACCCTAAATACTATCAGCAGTCGCACACACCATCTTCCCCCTTTCCCCTCTCTCGGTAGAACCTCCGGCGACCGGCGATTGGATTCTGGTGCCCTCCTCCCGTCCGGCACACACACTGAAATCCATTCCATCTTAAAACCACCTTTCTTCGTACCAGCATATCCATACTCTCCTCTCTCTCACCTGAAATTATAGTCGACCACCACCGTGGATGGTGGCGGCGGCGACGCTGGATAACAAACACAACGGGGTCTGTCAGCAACGGCGTGGTGGTTCGATGCAGTAGTGGTGGTCGTGGTTCGATCCCTGGGACGTGACATCAGCAGAGAAGCTCACCGGCGACGGCGAACCGCCGGAGCTCCGATTCGGAGCAGGGCAATGGCAGCGTACGTCCATCAGTTCTGTAGTCATCGGAAGTGGTTGACCAACTTTGGACAAAAGCTTTATCTACCGAGCAAAGAAAAGGTGAGTTCACACTCTTTCCAAGGCATGAGATTCTCAAGGGTTGGGAATGGGTAAATGGACTATGGGCAAAAGGGTCAATGCTGATAGACATTGACTTAGGGCACCTCTTACATTTTCGTAGCAGTCGATACACACGGTCTAGTAACACGTGGGAAGCCCCCCACTAATCTTCGCAAACATGTCTGGGAGACCGCGATACGAATTGATACAAAACACTGATCTTCGCAAACATGTCTGGGAGACCGCGATACGAATTAATACAAAACACTGCTCTTCGCAATCATGTCTGGGAGACCGCGATACGAATTAATACAAAACACTGATCTTCGCAATCATGTCTGGGAGACCGCGATACAAAATAATACAAAACATGGTTTACGAAATAAACATACGATTTACGAACACGATACTAAACAACCAACTGTGAACTCGCTCAACTTTGTTGTTGATTCGTTGTTACATGCCTTGCGGGCCTTTAGGTGCATAACAATGGAACTTGCTGTCTGAGAAGCTGGAGTGGTCATGGGTCGAGATACATGGAATCGCTACACAAGATTAATGGGTTATAGACACTTAACGAGTTAAATATGCTTCCGCTGTAAACTGTGAAATATTGTAACGTTGTAACACTATTGTTAATAAAGGAAAGTTTTATTTTCATATACTCATGTGTTCAATGTGATTGGTGGCTAAGATCCTGGTCAGTCACGCCTCCAAGCGGTGGTACTCCGCATGTGGATTTTGGGGGTGTGACAGATTGGTATCAGAGCCATTGGTTATAGTGAACTTGGTTTTATATTAAAAAGGGGAAAAACGTTTTTGTAAAACCAGACTATAACCGAATAGTTCTAAAGACGCAAATACGACCATGACACTCAGCTCCAGATTGCAAGGTTCGTCTCTCATATACTCATTGTACTACATAACTAGTGAACACCTACATTCGATATTGCATGTGATTGCACGTTTAGCACAACAGTATGAATTCATGTACACTTGCACGTGTTATGTAACTGATAGGGTGGTATTTCCCTAAACCTTCATGACTAACGCTTCGTGATACTCTTGGTTGCTGCTCGAGTTTGAGGAACCGAGTGTGACCAACCCCCCCCCCCCCCAAGCTTTGTAAGGTATCTATAGATCGAGTTTGTCGGAACTCACTTTAAGCCATTGTTTTAGAACAATTTTCGGGACAAAAATTCTTTCAAGTAGGGGATGATGTAACACCCGACCTTCACATGGTGAACACAAGCCCCGTTAACTTCGTTAACTTATATATTCACTTAGGCTTTGTGCTCAAGTTCAGATAAATCAGGTATCCCAAAAATTTCACATACAATCGCGACACAGTGTTCGTGAGCAAAATAGATTTAACTTATATAATATTCCCTGCTATGTGAAATAAGAATAAACTATGTGAAAATTTTCATGTTATGAGAATTACATGAATTTACATGCAACATGACTTTACATGCTATGTGACCTTGTTTGATACGCGACTCTATGTGCTAGGTGCTTTGCATGATTCATTTCGTGAACTTGTGTGAAACTACGTGTATTTACGTGGAACGTATCGTATGACTAGTCTTAAATTTCGAGGACGAAATTCCTGTAACATAGGGAGAATGTGACAACTCGTACCCTTGAACCTGATTGTTGAGAGACGAGTATTTTACTATCGTTAATTAATATTATTATTAACATTATTATTTGATAATAATAACCCGCAACGAAAAAACGTATGCCGCTTAACGGATAACACGAATCAAGTATGCGTATAATCTAACGAACACATGGGCCAGGCCCAACCCAACTCTCTAAACCAAAACCCTCTTTGATTAAAAAAAATATAGAAACCCTAAATACTGTAGGATCGTATTGAGACCCGAATAAGTCGATCAGAGGCGTTTTCGTCAATTACAGGTGCGGAAAACAAGTAATCAACGTAGGAATAGCTTGCGATTTACTTTAAACTCTTTCTGTATTAATTTGACAGCAATTACAATCAGTTCTCGATCCGGCAGCACTTCGGTACGAGATTCAGCAAAACGTTACAAATGAAATCGCTCTTAGGCTATTTATAGGGTTCTGGGATCGCTTATTGGGCAGGCCCAATAAGCGGTCCATACATGTGACACTCGAGCGGTCCAGGCTAAATGACATTCGAGCGGTCCAGATTGTTGTCGTTCGAGCGGACCTAACATATGTCCGTTCGAGCGGACCAAACCCTAAAGGGCCAAATGAGCGATCCAACCTTAATTTGATTCTATGAGCGAACCAACTATCTTAAACCTATACAATTTCACTATTTTTCGTATTTCGTGCCCAGATCTAACATCCTAAGACTATGACTCGATACAAGACGTAATCAGCAGATGTAATGCACCAACAGACTCCCCCTCAGATGTTGATGGAGTCGACTATCGAGTCACAACAATGCTGTGTCTTTAGATCTTCAGTCTTGATCAGTCTTTGGGCTTCTCTCTCTATCTTCAGACTCCCCCTCTCGATTTACTGGTATTACTTTGTTCTTCAGTAACATCTTCAGGATCGTTGTCTGGCTTTCCGTCTAACCACTTCTCATCTTATCCTGCATAAGCTCTACCTCAAAGTAAATTTCTTTCACATATATTTCAAACATATAACACTGCACCAATTTAGACTCTCCTTCAAAACAAATACAGATTTTGATGAGCCATTTGAAAGGTTAGATTATGAAAACATTTAATTTCACACAAACACTCCCCCTCAAGTATTGCTCATCATGTTTAGCACTCGGAATTTTGAAAATCAGCTATTCAACATCAGTTGACGAAAATCTTTTTGATTTTTTAAAAAAAATTATGCTAAAACACATCAAAAATCTTTTTGGATTTTTCTGAAAGAAAATAAAATGCAAAAATAAACTATTTACAGACAATATTTTTGTGAGTTTGTGCAAGAGAATCATATCAGTATATGAGACAAATCACCAACACCGTTAAGCTTTAAACATTTTTAGTTCTAAACAATTTACCTAGATTGTCAGTATGTTTGTCCACTTAAATTTTCACACAGACTTCAATTGATTCGAGATACGATATTAATGTTTTAGAGACTTAAACTTAATTGTGTATCACTCCACTTGAATATACTCCTGTATCCAGATCCCAAATATTCAGTCTTACAGGTGAGTATACCACAGATGATATCTGTAAAGGGATTATGTGCGAGGGCCGTGAGAGCTCAGGTCGATACTTCCGTATATGCAGAGAGATGACGGCTTCGACTTTTGGTGGGTCCCCTTTAGAGGATCTTTTGATTACAACAGCAGCGACTATCAATTTTATTGTTTCATCAGCTTGCTGAGGGCGATGCTATATTTCAAACATTTTGCGAAAAGTATTATCCGGGGACTAGGTCGGTACTTCCATACAGCAGAAGTCCCGGGATAATACCCCAGATATCACTGAGTATAAAGACCTAGTATCTCAGAATACGGGACCTTTCAAACAAAATTTCGGGGGTTACCCATATATCCAAGAATAGTTACCCACAAATCAAGCAAGTTTGATTTAGGTTTATATCTCGTTTCAATTTACTAAATGTGTGAAAATCTACTGACACATCCGCAGTAAGATCGTTTATCACATTTAAACTTTCCAATTCTTTAGCATGTCGTGATAGTTCACTGATGTACTATCATTTCCTCTTTTTCGCAACAAAACTCATTTTTGATTTTATCATGTTTTTGTCTTTTTCAAATTTTCTGATGTTTTTGGATTTTCTAAAAAATCTTACTCCCCCTAAAATTCAAATACATCTATTGAAAAATTGAAAACAAACTATACAGAACACGACAACTGATATCAAATCACCTCAAATCGCCATTCACTAGGCATAAACAATCAGAACTCCCCCTATCAACAAACTATTTTCCCATTTAGATTTCAAAACACTTAAGTTTGTTTTAATCAAAATGGTTTTTCTGGAAAATAAGTTTGATTGATTTTACCAATTGTAGGTTACCATTTGTAGGTTTAACAACAAGTGTTCGGGGGTGTGGTTCATCATCTTGTCTATCGACCAATGTAGGAAAATACAAGTACAACTTAATGTCCTTGATTTACCATTTTCAGTTCAGAAATCTCTGTACCAATTGTAAGATATACACAAACAAACCTCTTTACCATTTGTATGATTGACGTTACCGAATAAAATTCAAGAAAGATGCCGATTCATGCTCCACGCTTACCAACCTGGGAGCTCCGGCAAGTCCTGAGACTTATTGTTCGAAATATGTACCATCCCAGTCACAAACCAGGGATGGTTCAATTTTTCTTTCTCTGTTTTCTTCTCATAAAACTCCTTAACCCCTTTGACTTTTCGATCAATCATTTTGCCAAAGATGTGTTTTACCTTGGGGTTAAAGACCTTCTCAGCATCAAATTCCTGTTCATCATGATAAAATTGGTTAGAAATTTCAACTTTACCAATTTTCTTTTTATAATTCTCAGCCCGAAGTAATGGAAACTCCTCATCATTCACAATCGGAACTGAGTTCTTAACTTTTTCATTAGCTTCACATTTTGAAACAATTTGTGGCTCAACTGACTTTGTGGAATCAGTTTCATCGCCTGAAGATAACTCCTCTGATTTTGATCCATCAGAATTATCGCTAGAGCTTTCACCAACCTTCTTAACAACCCATTTCTGATTGTCAGATTTGGCTTTCTTCTTGTAAAACTTGTTCGAACTCTCACCAATTTCAAAAATAGAATCTTTAAACAATTTTGTTCTATCAAGTGGTGAGTCGAAAGCAAACACTTTATCTTTGATTTTACGAAATACTCCCTGTTTTGATTGTATCGCATTCGAACAATATTTTGCAATATGTCCCACAGTGTTGCATCGGAAACAGGTTCTCATATCTCTCTTCTGCTCAGCTATCTTCTTCAACTCAACTTGCTTCTTCGTCAGAAACTCACTGTTTGATTCTTTCCAGAAGTTTGTCTTTTCTTCTTCATCAGTTGATGTACCTGAAACAAATTACATTTTGGATTTAAAATCACGAACATATTTATCATTTTTCTGTTTTTCTGTAGGAGTAAAACCTAGTCCTTTCTTTTTGAAATTACCGTTATGGTTTGATCTCTTTTGAAAATCTGAACCAGAACCGTAATTCTTTTTCTTGTTTAATCTCTGTTGAACTCTTGAGGTGTAAGTTTTAGGTTTATCAATAAGACATAAGCCTTTTATTTCAGAAATGTTAATTTCTGTGAGTATGAAAACCTTTTTAATCAGTTCAGTTTTGACATCTCTTATTGGAAATTCCTCATCAGAATATAATTTGTCCGAATTATTCAAAGTATAAGCAACTTTAAACAACCCATCATCCAAATTAGACTTTGATAACAGGAATTTTCTATCATAAACTAATTTTCCCTGTTTTTCTGTTTGCCCCGGAGTTTTTGACTCAGATTTTGACTCTGACGCGGACTCCGGCTTTGACTCTTCACTGTCATCACTATCTAACACATGATCAATGACTTTCTTCATCAATTGAGACTGTTGATCAGTGTCAGATGATGTAAACACAACATCAATACTTTCTGGAAGATTGACTGACGACTCTGACTCCCACTGTAGATTTGTGGCTTTTTTTACTCTTTCATCGTTAGGATGTCTAGGCAAATATCCATTTTCCAGCGGAGGTGGACATTTGTTATAACTGGCACTTTTCTTCTTACCAGATGTTGTCTTTACAGTGTCTTTTTTCTTGTCATTCTTCTTCTTGTCAGCATTCTTTTCATTAGCATCTTTTCCAGCTTCTTTCTCTTCAGTTACCTCATCTTCTTCCCAGACCTTCATGCTTTCAACTGTAGGATAAATCCTGTCAATCACATAAGAAGTACATGAGTAACTTTTTAATAAACGATTAACTCTCTCCGTTTCAATTCGTTGCAGCTCAAGCTTTTGTTCTAAAGCAGCACACTTTTCAATGTAATTGTTTACAACTCTTTGTTTTGTCATAAATGCTCCCTGAAGTGTCTTCATAGCAACTGCTTGTTCTTCACTCGTTTGATTGTACTGATTCATTGTCTTGTTCAATACATCATATGACTCCTTCAAACTGTTTAAGTTGTAAATCAACGTGCTGTTCTGCTTTTTCACAATCTCACAGTTTTCACACTTTACCGGAACCTCTTTTGCATCAACACCTTCATCAACCTTGAACTTAGGCACTTCTTTCACAGTTTGCCTTTTCACCACCGGCACTTCTTCATCATCACTACTCACCGGCGTTTTGATCTTTTTCTTCTTTGCTCTTTCATCTTCACTGTCACTCTCGGCAAGCAACTTCTTATCTTCTCTGTATTTTCTCGCCCAATATTCTGTATCATCATCACTATCATCTTCAATCTTTGCTGTAAATGCAGTGTAAGCTGTAGTTTGATCAGGAATATAATCATCCCAAGTGAAATTCTCCCAGCTAAAACCCTCTGGTAGTCTTTCATCTTCTTGATCAATCAAACAAGCTTTTCCATTATCTGGAATGTATTTATCCCAGTTAAATGACTGCTTTTGATTTGGATTAACCACACATGCTCTCTTTTCGGAATCTTCAATCACATCTCTTCCATGCGCAGTCTGAGCTTGATGTTTTTGTTGTTGAGATGATTGACCAACTTGGTGATATATGGCTTTCCGATAGTAATCATTGTTGTTGCTGAATGGATTTTGAGCTCCACTTGCTTCTCGGTTTGTGCACTCTCTCTTGAAATGTCCTTTTTCCCTGCACCGAAAACAAGTGACTTTAGATTTGTCAAAACCTAAAGTAGAAACATTCGCATCACGAAGATCATCTCTCCCCGTGATTTGTTTGAATTTCTCAGCTCTCCGTAAAACACTAGCCAGACACCACTTTATGTCCATCAGTTCCATCTCTTCAGCATCTATCTGGTCGTAGTCTTCTTTGGTCAACATTGGATTGCCGATACGACCTGCAACAAAACAAGTGTAAGATTCCAAAACCATTCCTAATAAAGACATTTGGTTTTTGGCAACTTCCTCAGAATAATCTTGATCATTTTCAAGATTCAATACAATGTTGCACTGTAATCTTCCCCCGTTTTTAGTTGCTGAAATGTTTGGATCAAATGATGGAAATGAAGTAAAACTGGTTTTGCTGCTTGATCCAGATGATGGACTTTCAGATGAACTTTTGGCACTCATACCAGTCACAATCTTTGGAGATAAATTTGATGATTTCTCATTTACCCCAGCTTTATAATATAACCCGATGTCTTGTTCACCATCGAAATCTTTCATTCTAATCACTTTCCGTTGTTCCATCTCTTGAGCTTCGATCTTTTCGATGAACTTACTGAGCGTCAGATTGCTAAAACCTTTCTTGTTTCTGAGCATCATCAAATAGGTGCCCCAACTCTCATATGGCAACGCATCAGCAAGTTTTTCAATTAACTCCTCATTACTCTTATCAATACTCAATCTTTTCATATTTGCAAGCAGATTACAATATCGTTCAATAATTTCTCTCGTACTCTCGTTTTTCAACCCTCGGAATAAATCGAACTCTTTTTTTAGAAGTGACTTTTTACTCTTGACCATCTCCTCACTTCCTCTAAACTTCGACCGTAACGCTTTCCAAATTGAGTACGAAGTTCCATTATGCTGTAGAAGAACCATGATATCTTCCTTCACTGCCTGTTGTAAAAGACTAAGCATCATTTTCTCATCTTTATACTTTTTCCGAGCATCAGCAGTAAGATCTTTGATCGGAACGGGTTCTTCATCATCATTCAATGGTCTAACATATTTTGTCTCGACACATTCCCAAGCATCAAGATAATTCGCTTGCACCCAATTTTCAAATCGACCTTCCCAACCCTTATATTCTTCGATGTTCATTAGTTTGGGAGGTTTTTGCATCGTCCCTGTTTCGTTTTCTAACATTGTGGTTTGAATAGCGGTGATTGGGGTACTTGGAGTAGCGAATGCATTATAAAAGTCCTCGTCCATTTTCAAATTTTTGAAAAAAATATTACAAACAGCCTTAAAAGCAAACTGGGGATGTCAACTGTACACAAAAGCGGACTAAATGTTCAAATTGTCACAAGAGCGGTCCAAAAGAATCAGATGAGCGGACTGGATGGGTCCAAATAAGCGAACCATAATACAATTTGGTCAAATAAGCGAACCGGGTTTGTTCAAATGAGCGGACCAGATACGTTCAGAAAAGCGGTCCAATAATATGCCAGATAAGCGGTCCAATCACTTTAACCCTTCGAGCGAACTGACAAGATAATTTGGAGCGAACCAAGTCACTCGACCGAATAAGCGGGCCAAAAAAAAATGTTGTACGAGCGGTTCACCTATGGTCAAATAAGCGGACCACAATTGTCCGAAAAAGCGAACTACCAATCGGACCTGTTTTTCCTTCGAATTTTGGCTCCAAACTTTCAAGGGTTTGTCTCTATACTATCGTGCACAATCCCTGAGATTTTTAGCAATTTTCGACCGTTGGAAGTGTCTGAAACAGAAAAAGAAGGTGTAGGAGACAGAAATTTTGAAGATTTTCAGCTATTCTCTGCAGAACTCCTCCTCCTGAAGCTCTGATACCAATTGTAGGATCGTATTGCGACCCGAATAAGTCGATCAGAGGCGTTTTCGTCAATTACAGGTGCGGAAAACAAGTAATCAACGTAGGAATAGCTTGCGATTTACTTTAAACTCTTTCTGTATTAATTTGACAGCAATTACAATCAGTTCTCGATCCGGCAGCACTTCGGTACGAGATTCAGCAAAACGTTACAAATGAAATCGCTCTTAGGCTATTTATAGGGTTCTGGGATCGCTTATTGGACAGGCCCAATAAGCGGTCCATACATGTGACACTCGAGCGGTCCAGGCTAAATAACATTTGAGCGGTCCAGATTGTTGTCGTTCGAACGGACCTAACGTATGTCCGTTCGAGCGGACCAAACCCTAAAGGGCCAAATGAGCGATCCAACCTTAATTTGATTCTATGAGCGAACCAACTATCTTAAACCTATACAATTTCACTATTTTTCGTATTTCGTGCCCAGATCTAACATCCTAAGACTATGACTCGATACAAGACGTAATCAGCAGATGTAATGCACCAACAAATACTATCAGCGGTCGCACACACCATCTTCCCCCTTTCCCCTCTCTCGGTAGAACCTCCGGCGACCGGCGATTGGATTCTGGTGCCCTCCTCCCGTCCGGCACACACACTGAAATCCATTCCATCTTAAAACCACCTTTCTTCGTACCAGCATATTCATACTCTCCTCTCTCTCACCTGAAATTATAGTCGACCACCACCATGGACGGTGGCGGCGGCGACGCTGGATAACAAACACAACGGGGTCTGTCAGCAACGGCGTGGTTGTTCGATGCAGTAGTGGTGGTCGTGGTTCGATCCCGGGGACGTGACATCAGCAGAGAAGCTCACCGGCGACGGCGAACCGCCGGAGCTCCGATTCGGAGCAGGGCAATGGCAGCGTACGTCCACCAGTTCTGTAGTCATCGGAAGTGGTTGACCAACTTTGGACAAAAGCTTTATCTACCGAGCAAAGAAAAGGTGAGTTCACACTCTTTCCAAGGCATGAGATTCTCAAGGGTTGGGAATGGGTAAATGGACTATGGGCAAAAGGGTCAATGCTGATAGACATTGACTTAGGGCACCTCTTACATTTTCGTAGCAGTCGATACACACGGTCTAGTAACACGTGGGAAGCCCCCCACTATTCTTCGCAAACATGTCTGGGAGACCGCGATACGAATTGATACAAAACACTGATCTTCGCAAACATGTCTGGGAGACCGCGATACGAATTAATACAAAACACTGCTCTTCGCAATCATGTCTGGGAGACCGCGGTACGAATTAATACAAAACACTGATCTTCGCAATCATGTCTGGGAGACCGCGATACAAAATAATACAAAACATGGTTTACGAAATAAACATACGATTTACGAACACGATACTAAACAACCAACTGTGAACTCACTCAACTTTGTTGTTGATTCGTTGTTACATGCCTTGCAGGCCTTTAGGTGCATAACAATGGAACTTGCTGTCTGAGAAGCTGGAGTGGTCATGGGTCGAGATACATGGAATCGCTACACAAGATTAATGGGTTATAGACACTTAACGAGTTAAATATGCTTCCGCTGTAAACTGTGAAATATTGTAACGTTGTAACACTATTGTTAATAAAGGAAAGTTTTATTTTCATATACTCATGTGTTCAATGTGATTGGTGGCTAAGATCCTGGTCAGTCACGCCTCCAAGCGGTGGTACTCCGCATGTGGATTTTGGGGGTGTGACATTATTATTGTTCGGATTCTCATTATTCGGGTTATTGTCGTTCTGGTTATTATCATTCTGATTTTCCTGGTTCACTTCGTTGTCCATCTGAATTTTAAACATTTACCACGTATTAATATCACAAGATAATATTTAATACAACAAATCACACAACACACATGTTGATCAAAAACGTCGAGCATTGCGACTTACTCTTCCTTTTATATATATATATATATATATATATTATTGCGAGAACAAAAAGAACTACTCTAAATCACTAGATTTTATGATTTAAAGTTCATATTTTTAAAATTTTATATTTCCTACATTCATATGTATATTATATATGCATTCCAAAACCTTATATTTTTACCTATACTTAGCCTACATACATATAGGTAATTTAACCTACATAGAATGCAAATATGTGTAGGTTAAATAAAAAAATGAAAATTTTTTATATTTTGTTTTAAATTCTAGTGTGAGAAACAATAAATCTTCCATTTGTAACATTTTCCTTTACTTTATAGGTTTTTAGGATTGAAAAAATGGGTGATTCAGTTTGTTCTGCGTGTTCTCGCAATATTTAGTGTTCTGCATAGAACCTTCCCCTATATATATACATATATATATATATATATATATATATATATATATATATATATATATATATATATATATATATTATGCATCTAATACAAACCAATACTGAAATTTAAAATTACAATATAACTGAAATAAAAATTTCAATACTAGTAGGCATCTGTAGTTATTATCTAGATATATTTTTTCATACACACATATTATATATTATTATTGTTATTATTATTATTGCTACCTTCACCATCACCTTCACGGATATGGGTTCATCTAGAACTCCATATTGCGCTCTTCGTACTTCCAAACGAGTCGCTCTCCCACCTGTCTCATCCTCTCGCTACTTTCTAAAATTTCTTCTTCGAAAGTTCGGAGTTCTTGCACATTTTCTGCACTCATTGGGGGTGCAGGTACTGGGACTGGGTTTGAGTACTGGGGCATGGGTTCCTGGTATGGGTATGGATTCTCTAAGTTTTCCCTAATGTATTCATCACTATCATAGAAGGGATCTAGAGGGTTCAAACCAGGGTAGGCTGCTAGATTCGGCATGGGTTCATCTTCGGGTATTGGGTATCGTTGCTGGTAATCCCTACTGTCATCTAACCACGGGTCGTAGTTTGGGTCTAAGGGATTAGGTGCTGGTACCCTAGGTATCTCCTCTGGGTTAAAATCATGCATTTCAACTTGATTTTCTAGGTTGTTCTCTATTTCCATTGGCTGGTTAGGGAATAATGGTAATGGTTGGGGTGCTATCAGTTGCTCCAGGTTAGGGTCGGCAGCTGTGGTTGCTACGATATGGAAATTGGCTAAACTTCTATTAAGCATATCTTGTGTGGGGGCATCGGTTTCTCTTTTGGCGGCTGCTAGGGCTCTCTGTTGTTGCAACTTTTTCATTCCTTTCCTACATTCATGTGCTCCCCTACTGAACCATCCTCTCTTTATAGGAGGGAATGGCTCTTCAGACTGAGCCTTAAACACGAATATCCCGTCTTCATTATCAGCCGAGTACCCTGAGAGGGCCGGCTGTGAAGAGGTGCCTTCGCTTCTAGGCGAGCTGGACAACTGACGAAACGCGTCGGAAGGTCCTTGGTCGCTCATACTGTAAACTAACAATGTCAAATAACACAAAACAGTAAAATACAAAGATGCACGTAGTTCCGTAATTTATTTCTTAACACTTCGAATAATATCTTGGTGTCAGCAGAACACTTCTGTGGCTGAATCAGTGGCTTAGCTCTGATACCACCATCTGTCGCAACCCCCGTCCCCTAACAACCCGGGAACGGGCGGCCACGGCCAGTTTCGGTGGTATCTGTTTTTATCCATTTTGGCAGCGGAAATTTCATCAGGACCGTTGTTAGGAAATAATTTTATCAGAGTAAAATACCACACTTTTATACTATTAAACACGTGGGAAAATCCCAAGATTCAAGTACACACATTTCCATAGGGATAAACCCTATTTTATTTAACTAAAACATTTCTTTATATTAGGTAACTTTATAGCCACTTTTTCAAGCCTTCAGTGTTGTCCAGCTGGCTTCTATTTGGCTTTCACATTTTGTTACCTGAAACGCGTTTAAAAACATTTTGTCAGTGGGAAATACTGGTGAGTAAATCTCAGTTTAATCAAATTTAATAAAAACCATTGTACAGTATTGAGGGCGGTCACGCAATTATATTTGTTTCCATCTATTCAATTACCACCCACGGTACTGTCAACCCGACTTGTGGAAATGTTACCCCTCGCAAGGCAGTAACAAATTTTGTATACAAAACCCCAACATACCGACGATAATTGTAGAATACAAATACTCAATAACTGTTTAATACAAAATTAATTGTGTGAGGTTTTGTAAAAACAATTTGCAAAAAGGAGATTACTCACATTGCTGTCTTAGGTTTTCTTTAAGGGTTGCTTGGAGATTACACAAATGCACACGTGTTAGTATAATAACCCTTTAATATTTACATTAGCAGTACCCTCCCCGAGACGGCATTCCAACGACTACATCGGGCAAAACCTCGACAACCGTTACGGAACCCTGGATCAATCGGGCAGCGTATCTAATACGTAACCGCGTTTTGATACTTACAACGGAGCAGAACTTCGTTATTTAGGGGGTATTATATCCGAGAATAGCTTCTACTATAAAGAAATTCGAGAGAGAAAAAGGAAGTGAGTGAGCGATCGGAACTGAAGGCCGATGCCCTCTTTATATAGGGCCTGATTTTGGTTCCGTCGTGCCCCGCGTAGAACACGGTCAGGGCCTTCGCGGCCCGCGAGGCTCCCTAGTGTAGGCCTTAGGGTTGCTGAGTCGACCACTAGGCACGACATGACTGGAACACGTGGCGGCTCAGGGGCTCGCCCTGACTCCTTGTTGCCGCGGCCTGCGTAGGTGGTAGCCAAGGGCTACACGCCCCGCGAGAGACCATTAAAATTTGTTTTTATTTAATTTTAATAAAAATAAAGGTATTCGGGGTCCGATTTCGCGTATGGGGTGTATTTTAAGACATATTGGGATATTCTAATTATATTAGGGGTGTCGAAAATATTTAGGAGGGTTGTTATAGTCATCCGCTCGGATGACCATCCGTCCGGATGACCATCCAATCGAATGGGTATTCACCCGTTCGACTCACCATTCGACACTTATCTCATCTGACACGCTGGTTACGCACTATTCAACGCTCATACTACTGTCCTATGCTCGGGATAACTCAACGCGCTCCCATCAATCTAACACAGTGTGTGTGTAGCAGCTACGAACCCACTGTGAGTATACTTGACCCCTTTTTAAACGCTCTAAACACACTTTGGGGTGTAATATACGTTCATATCTAAAACACGCTTATCAAAACGCATCATATTCTCTAAACTATTATCACATGCGAATTACTGACGTACATATTTACACGTGATGCTTGATACATATGTGCTAGGACTCTTACTCGTGACGTCCCACCTTAGCTAGTAAGGTACTATAGTTGGACTCACACCCGACGGGGTCTAGTTAAGGAAATCACGCCCTGTTGGGATCCCCATCGCAGTCATCGAGTGACTTAGCTGGTAGTATTTGTCTTGTAGTGTGTATGTTGTGTATCTCGTTTATGTATGTGGAAATTCGCAGCACTTTTATCTACTTTATTACTATCTCAAACCTGTATACTCACCAGTACATATATATAAATTTCCAAAATTCCATTTTACTTGTATTTATTTCAAATCACAAGACTTTGTTATGACATATTTCATAAAAATTCCTTTTTGATTTAAACATGCATACTTTTTAAGATCAAAATCATTGTTTAATCAAAACTCAATCTTTAACATACATGCATGTATGTATTCGGCCATATACACACATATATCAACATCATTTCAAATCAAATCTGAGTTTCAATCATCTCTTCATAACAATAAAACTTTAACACATAACTTTTGTTCATTCAAACAATCACATTACAAGATACTTTTCAATCAAAATATAAAACACAAACACTAACCACATATACATGCATTGGGCCATTCATAGACACACATATCTTCACATTTTTATTTTATAAAAATCATTTGTTAGTTTGATTTCAAGAATTGTAAGAATCCAAGTATTTGATCATCATGCTCATCATCATCATCATCATCATCATCATCATCATCATCATCATCATCATCATCATCATCATCAACAAATGAGTTTTAAAAGAAGTAAAATGTTATACCTTTCAAGTAGGGCTGTAAACGAACCGAACGAACACGAACAAGGCCATGTTCGTGTTTGTTCGTTAAGGAAATTAACATGTTCGCGAACTGTTCACGAACGCATACCGAACATAAGTTTATGTTCGTGTTCGTTCGTTAAGGAAATTCAATTCTTCGCGAACAGTTCGTGAACACTGGTCTCGAACACAAACGAACGCTAGAAAATAAAAATGAACGCAACGAACATTTAACTTGAAAATAAAAAAATGAAAATATTGTTATCATTAAACATTGGATATAAGTAGTTAACTACAACCATCAAATGATAAATCAAAACACAAGAAGTTTACCACACCACCAAACGATGAATAAAGTTTAACTAACTTAGACATAATTATCCCCAAAAATGTCTTAGAATGTCCAAATTTTAGCTAACTTAGAAAAAATAGGGTTTTAAGTTTTCAACATTTTTAGATAAAGGTTTATTATTTTTTAATATAATCAAATGAACATATTACCGAACGTTCACGAACGCAGTCGAACGAGCGAGACCTGTGTTCGTGTTCGTTCGCTAAGCTAACCGAACGAATTTTTTTGTTTGTGTTCGTTCGATAAGCTAATCAAACGAACATAAACAAACTTCCCGCTGAACGGTTCACGAACTGTTCGCTGAACGTTCGGTTCGTTTACAGCCCTACTTTCAAGAATCTAAGTGGGTTTTATGATGAGAATCTTGATGAAAACAAGTTTGTTCCTCTTTAAAATCAACTTTAAATCTTCAAAACAACCCGAAACTAGCTTGAAATGGCCATGATCTTTATGAAATAAGTTTGAAAAATTGAAGTGGGTGTGTTTTTGGAGGATTTCGGCCGAGAGTATCAAGGAAGAAGAAAGGAAAAGTTTTAGAAAAGGTTTTTCTTGGAATAGGTTATGTAAAGTGTGTAAGAATGGGTTTTAATCATTATGTTTCAACACTTGGCAACATGGAAGGTGTTGGTGGGCACTTTAGCCGCCACCTTTCACCATCTCTCACACATTCTCTCTCCTATATACACATATATACACATGCATATACAGGTATTTAACTGGTTACTGGGTATTTTATTTCGCGTTTTATCTGTGTTTTAAGGCGTTTAAAATTATTTTTAGCATTCTATAAAAATAAACTCGCCATAATATTGCTAAACAATATTTGGTTCACCTAAACTAGCTGTGTCGTCTGCGTTTCGCAGTATACGCACTGTATTGCGTAGTACGCGCTTAAATCCGCAAAACATGAATTTTAAGTGTTTTAACTAATTTTTCTTCACGAATATGATTAAAAATAGGGTTTTAATCATAACGGAATATTTTTAGGATTTTAACGTTATCCGGACAGTCACCGACGTTCGTTTCGCATTTCGTTCATTACGTGATAAGCATTTAACTTATTGTTGCCAACGTAATTTTTTACAAGGTTTGAGTTTATCAAAATTTCAAATATCTCAAATTAATATCATATTTGATAATTTAGTGCCTATATATAATCATAACACGTATCACACTAGTACAATACAAGCTCAGAATAGCCGGGTGTCACATATAAATGGTTTATCACCTAAATCATTTTGCAAACTCAAATCTTCTATACTCCTCAAAACCTAATCACACAAACTATAACTTCTACATTTCAACTTTTTATGTAATTACAACATTATCAAAAAGTTTTCTCCAAATTAAATTTCGGGATGAAATTTCCAAAAGTATGGGAGATTGTAACAACACCGCTTTTCCAATTTCATTTTCTAAACAATTCAATTATCATTAATCATTTATAATATAAAACTTATAAAAGATTAAATGTTATAACAATTCAAGGTTTATAAAAAGAAACAAAAATTTTATAAGAGCTTTGACAACAAAGGGCCAAAATTGTCAAGTAATAAAAGTTTAAATGAGATTGCATACATTTGAAACCTCAGGACTAAATGTGCCAAGTCTTGAAACTTTTAAAAGTTCTAGCCCATGCATCATGTTCGCTTCGATTTCTCGGCGATCTCACCGGCATTTTCCGGCCAAATCCAACTCAATTTTGTTCATTTTTCTTGCGTTATCGTTTACCTCCGAAGTTATCTTAACAAACTCACAAAGATTAAGCCGTTTTAACCGCCTTTCGATAGTAATCCAATAACCCACCTAACCTCTTATTTCAATTACGATTCTAACTTGTTCAACCGACCACAACAAGTATAATATGACCCTAGAACACAATTTCAACTCGCCACAACTTAAAATACACTTCCAATCTTCTCTATGATTCCTTCATTGCTTCGCTGGAAACTTATAGAACTCCGACCAACTCTTAGTTCGATCATACCGAGCTCGTAACGATAACTCTTTGGAAATTCCAACCTTATCCACAATACCGTCTGCTTGTGTTTGCTAGCTACATCCAGGAAATAACCCTTGAAGATGCCTTACAAGATTTTCTGAACACATAGGATGCTATCGAGACTTAGTTAAATTTAATATGGATTGTTTAGTTTGAACTATGTGTTTCTTTCGTCGTAATGGATAAATTCAAAGTTATTAATGAATATTTAAATTTTTAGTTTCCATGTGCTATTGAACAATCTATTTCGTGACGCCCCGACGTTTCCGCCTTTAGTCGGGGTGTTACACATCAGACCAATGGTCTAAGAAAGACGAATAAACAAGCATATGATCTAGCTTGCTAAGTTTGTCACCAAACTTTGACATATATGTGTATACCTACTGCCACCCATACTATGCTCTAATAATTTAGCATGGTTGATGAAGTTGTTAGAAATTATCGGATTCAACAACGTTAAACATCGAATTCCCACTTTCATTATCGGTTCATAAAACTTTAATCTCTTAGCAGGATTCACGTACCAACCCATTAGTTTTTTTAGGAGAAAAGATTATTCCACACCTGCCCTTCTATGTTATCTTCTTGTGGTCCGTAAACAATAAACAAAAAAAAAAAAGTCATCAAGAAAACCTTGTAATGAACCGATTAACACCAAATGGTTTAGTTCTTCATTGCCTCTTTCAAGATGAAAATTGTCGGGTCTAGAGACTGATTAAATCCCCGAATCTACCGTTTGCATTAACAAATTCAATAGCCAAAATGTGTTTCCCCAAAATGATTTGAAATTTAGTTTATTGGTACCAACCATTTGGGATTCTTGAACTGCCATAAAATTGATAGTTTGCTCGTGTTTAATACTCCTAATCCAACATGCTTTCTCCTCATTCGTGCACCCCTTTGTATCGAGTCAAAGAGCTGAGCCATTAAAGGTTAACTCTGAGTCGAGCTATTAAAATCTTGGTTTAACTTAAATAAGCTGTATCGAGCTAGTGTCAACCCTGAACTCAAATTGTTTACAAGCCGATTTTGAGCTTCTTTTGAGCTACGTCTTATTTTAACAGCCCTATAGGCATCATTGGGCACACTAACGCCCCATTGCATACACTATAGGAAAAGTTCATAGTCTCGTCTTTTGACATTTTCGACCATTGAAAAAATATTTAAGCCGAAACGTATTATCCTTCTAGGCATCCTACTAACCGGGAGTTAAAGCCACCTTAGTGAATCTCGATCATACACAAAACGAAACAAGCATGTGACAAAAGGGAATATTTGGAAGTATCGCCTAACATATGTTATGTTATTATATTATTTTTATAAAATAAAATAAAAAAGTAGAGAAAAGTGGGTGGCTTTAATGTAGAAGTTGTAGGTAGTAGTTGCTCCAATAGTCATAACTACCTTCATTCCATAAATACACCATACACACGTCCACATTGATCCATTACATCCCAATTATCTCATCACAACACTTTATTCAGATCTTGTTACCATACATACACATACAAATACACCCGTGTGTTGTAGATTCACAAAGTAACATGAACTCAATTAATCGGTCTGTATCGAAGAGAAGATCTAGAGAGATCTCAATCGACGACGACAGATCCAATCTTATTATTGCGAAGAAAAACAAAAACAAAAACACGAACAAAAAGAAGAAGATTGTGAATCACAAAACTCAAAGAGAGTACAGGTTATTGAGATTTGATGAACTACCGGAGTACATGAAGGATAACGAATTCATTTTGAATCATTATAGAGCTGATTGGCCTTTGAAACAAGCAATATTCAGTCTGTTTCGTTGGCATAATGAAACTCTAAATGTATGGACGTAAGTACTCTCTCTTAAACACAAGATACCTGTTTCGGATTTATTGGTTTTTCGTGGATTTTTTTATTTATTTTGTAGGAATTTTGAATAATTTGGGAGTAATTGGTGGATTTGAACGTGTTTGCCTAAACGTTTTATTATTATTCCAATTGATTCTCACTGAATGGGAGCTTAAACCTTGTTGAAATATGGTGATTTGCAATTGTTGGGTCATGTATCATGATTTAGTGATTTACATTGTACTGAGCGTATGCATCAATACTTGTACCTTCCTTTTGGTATTGATTCTGAATTAATGATCATTGATCACTATATTAAAGATTATTCAATAATATAATATATAGAACAAACCTAGAAACTCTAACTTCCCGATTATTTTTTTTTTTTTGAAAAAATTTACACATGTAATAATATATATGTTTTTAAGGGTTTTGGGGAAAAAAAATCAAAAAAGCGCCGAGTGGATATTTTTTTTTTTAAATAAACAAGTTTTTTGGGTAACATATGTCAGATGAATGTAACATATGTTACACCAAAACTTATTTATTTTTTTTAAATATCCACTAGACGCTTTTTTGATTTTTTTTTTTTTTTTGACCAAAACCCTTAAAAACATGTATATTACATGTGTAAATTTTTTTCAAAAAAAAAAATCCGAAGCTTTGAGTTTCCTGGGTTTTCTCACCATAAGTGGGTTTTCTATAAATCTTTCCCCTACTACATATATCTTTATATTTGTAAATTAAAATAAAGACAAATAACACATTCTAAATGGCCGGCAGTTTACATGGATGGTTGCAAACTCCTAACTGTAAACTGGATGATAAACCGTTAGAATAGACGCGTAAACCAGACCGTGCATATACAATCTGGCCAAACCAGCTGACTAATTTTTGTTTAGACAGTTCGGTCCATTTGAACGGTTTATGAACACACCTACTTGATTTCATGTGAAAATGGTTGTTTTGTTTCTAAATGAACGTCTACCATCTGCATACATACGTGTACTTGTACATGTTGCATGACTAAAAAAAACAAAAGAAGAAACAGGGTTTCACAGTTTGAGTAACATGATCATTGATCCTAGGAGTTCGCATTTGTCCTTATCACTGTATTCTTTCATGTAAATTTTTCTTCACGAGACGTTGATAGTTCAAAAGCTAAGTGAATCACAAGCCTTTGTACTTTTGGAAAAAGAATCTTGTGATTCTTGTTGTATTGCAAGAATATCTTAAATTATTTTATTTATCAATGAGTATATTATAATATTTTAAATTCACGGGTAATAAAATGAAATCATAAATGGGGAGAAATATATAGTTGATAAAAAAGTTTGGAAAATATCATTTAATCATAACTAATAAACATTTTGTTAAAGTATTCAAACTTTTTTTTTGAACGGCAATTTGGATCACTGATGGACCATTGGAGTATTATCGTGTCACCAGCAGAACCACCCGATCATATCTATCTACATTAGGCAAAAGTGCATATACACCAATTCAGAACTTAGGAACGCATGGTCTCTAAGTCTTATCTCACCCCTAAGATGTCACTAGACAGCAGTATTCAAACTTTATTTATTAAACTTATTTACTGATTTTTTAAAACTTGATCATGTGACTTTTTGATATTACTAAATGTTATTAAAAAAGTTATATATTATAACACTAAAAATAGAAAAGTGGTAGTATTACTTACATATCTTGGTGTTTTTATGTGTAGGCATTTAATTGGATTTGTTGTATTCTTGGGATTGACCATTACAAACTTGATGGATGTTCCTCAAGTTTCAGAATTCCTCAATTTTTTAACTTGGTATGTAAGATTCTTTTTCACCCTTCTCCATTTTCATTCAATGCACTTGTTTTGTTTTCTTACACATCCTTCTTGTCCTTGTCCTTGTCCTTGTCCTTGTCCTTGATCACTTTTTATTGATAAAAAGTCTTTAATACCCTTTTAATGTTCACAAGAATATTGTATCTCATAATCTATTGTCAAGAAATCATTAACTATACAAGGCAAGAATCTTCAAACATGTTGTAAAACATGTTAAAGCAAGATGTTTTCTAATGATGTTTATAGTGCTTTTCTTGAATATTTATAATATTGTTTTTTATTTATTTTATATGAGCTTAAACTTGTATGATATTTTCAGGTCTTTCCCATTAAGCCCAGGTGGAAATGCCTCACATAATTCAATTATGGTATGTAATTTGCTCTTTCCATGTCATACTTTTGACTTTTTTTGGTCAGATATGTACTATTGACTATTGAGACTTGAGAATTTAAATTGGTGTTTATATATCTTAGTTTAATGAAACTAAAGGGTAACATGTCCAATGGTATGGTTTAAATAACAATAAAAGATTATATTAATTATTGAAATTAAAAGTTAGGCATGGTGATTTTTGAATTTTACCAATGGTATGGTTTAAATAACAATAAAAGATTATATTAATTATTGAAATTAAAAGTTAGGCATGGTGATTTTTGAATTTTAAAGATATAGCCTTTGACTATAAAAGTCAACTTTTTTTTCTAAATTCCCTTCATGGTCTCTTACAGGATACACCAAAACTCATTGATTTAAAGCACGAATCAGCCGTAGATATGGAGATCGGACCGCCACTAATGGTGGTCACACGATGGCCGTTCTTCGTGTTCTTGGGCGGATCAATGTTCTGCCTCCTCTCCAGTAGCACCTGCCACCTGCTGAGCTGTCACTCACACCACCTAAACTTCCTACTCCTTCAAATGGATTATGTTGGCATCACCACCATGATCATCACCTCATTCTTCCCACCAATCTACTACATTTTCCAATGCGAACCCGTGTGGCAATTCGTCTACCTAGGTGGCATCACAATCATGGGCGCTTTCACTGTTATAACCCTACTGTCACCCGCCCTGTCTAGTGGAAAGTTTCGTTCTTTTCGAGCTTTTCTCTTCATGGGAATGGGCCTTTTTGGGCTCATACCAGCGGTTCATGCTGTGATGGTCAACTGGCATGAACCGCAGAGGAATGGAATCTTGGCCTATGAAACAACTATGGCCGTTTCATATTTGACGGGTACTATGTTTTATATTACTAGGATCCCAGAAAGATGGAAGCCCGGTTGGTTCGATCTTGCGGGCCATAGCCATCAGATCTTTCATTGTTTTGTGATCATGGGTGCAATGGCTCATTATGGTGCTGCACTTGTGTTTCTAGAGTATAGAAGCCGAGTGGGTTGCTAGTGATGTCAAATTGTTTAGGTCCTACTTGTTTTGATCGGTTAATATTTTAGATTTCTTGGCCCATTTTTATGTTAAGTTGTAGAATGAAAATGTGATTGTGAGCCCAGCCCTTTGTTGTGAAAGTGGGCCTAGTTATTATTAGCAGTAGTAGTATTTTATTATCAAATATGTTTTTCTTTACCATTTTGCCACAAATTTGTTGTTGGTAAAATTGTTGTAAAATGGCAAGTATAAAACTAAAAGTTGTAACTGTTGTTATGCAAGTGTAAATCAAATAATTGTTATAGAATTACTAGTAGTGTATATGGTTAATTATAGGGATATTTAATACAAATATTTTAACAAAATTCTTTCATATATTTGTTTTTTCTAAACTAATGTTTTAAAACTGAAATCATGTATAATCTCTACAAAAGAACTTTTTTCTACATGCAGTAAAAGAAGAAAATGTTATTGAATACTAATCAAGTTTTTTCAATGTTGTATTGATTTTGCTTTGGTATAAAACTTTGTTTCAGTTACAAAATCACTAAGGTAGCGTTTGTTATGAAGGAATGAAAGGTGGAATGGAATGGATCATTCTGATGGAATGAAAAGAAACATGTTTGGTTATCATGTGGTAATGGAATGGAGCATTCCAAAGGAATGTAACTCCTTCCAAATATAATAATTTCCATTCTTTGATATGTAAGTGTTTTTTTCCATTCCTTCAAGAAATGGAAAGAAATATATTCTTATTCTTATTCTTATTCTTATACTTATACTTATTATTATTATTATTATTATTATTATTATTATTATTATTATTATTCTCACACACACACACACATTTTTATTTTTATCATTATCATCATCATCATCATTATTATTATTATTATTATTATTATTATTATTATTATTATTATTATTATTATTATTATTATTATTATATTTATAATACTTCACATATTTTTATTTTTATCATAATTATTATTATTATTATTATATTTATAATACTTATACTTTTATTTGTATTTATATTTATATTTATATTTATTAATATTCATACTAATATTAATATATATCAAAAATCTATAACATTAATATATTATTATTATTATTATTATTATTATTATTATTATTACTATCATTATTGAGGTAATTATATTTTTGTCGTTTTTAATACCATTGTGTTTCGTTACTTCATCTTTTTTTGTTTATCAAATTGTACAAAGTAATGATTCATTCTATTCACATATGAGTAACCAAACATCACAATGAAATGGAATGATCCATTTCATTTCGTTGTCCATTCCATTACCTCGGCCATTCCATTATCTCATCTATTACATTACCCCATACCAAACAGACCCTAACAGATTAATTTGAAGTTCTTCGTAACCTATTAAAACTAATATCTGCGCATGGCTTTATAGCCTAGTAACATCTTGGGTGGGATAAGGTTTTTGGACTAACAGGTCCTGGATTCGATTCTCACAATGGGTTTTTCCTATATTTATTGGGTTTCCTCCTGAATTGATGTATAGGTATTATACCTAGTGGAGATGGATATGATCGAGTGATTCCGCTAGTGACACGATAATACTCTAGTGGTCCGTCAGTGATCTAAATTTACCGTTAAAAAAAACTAATATCTAAATTAGGTTAGCAATTAGGTTTTAGTGGTTCAATTTTAATGCTACTTACATGGGTTTCTTTTTGCGCAAGATATACACTTAAATAGTTCTTTTATCAACGCTCAATGCAAAACTTATAACATGGATGTCAAAAGTGGTTGGCCAAACAAAAACTTGCTCAATTTTATTAAATGGAAAACTTTGGTCTTGTATTTTATTTTTTATTTTTTTGAACGGCAAATTTGGATTACTAACGGAACATTGGAGTATCATCGTGTCACGAGCGAAACCACCCGATCATATCCATCTTCACTAGGCTATAATGTCTATACACCAAATCAGCAGGAAACCCAATAAATCTGGGAAAAACCCCCTTGTGGGATCGAACCCAGGACCTCATGGTCCCTAAGCCTAACCCCACCTTATTCATTAAATAATCATTTTCATTGTGAAATTAAAATGATTTAAGGTTAATATCAGTACTAACCCAAAACGAAACCAAAATTCCAAATGACAAATCCCAAACACGATTTAAGTTATTGAATTCTCTATTAGAACTACTTTTGTTAATTTAAAATGCATGGCCAAAAAGAAAATTATGTTCTATGACCATGTCTTTTTAATTTGAACAGAAACCAGTAATTGAAAAAAATTGTTGTGCTCTTTTAGCTTGTTCCAAACCTAAGTAGGAATTGAAACATGAAAAGTTAAAAATCGAGACGTTAGCTAAATATAAGTTGAATTAGCTAAATATAAGTTGAAGTTTGGCAATCGTGTCAAGTTTACTTATTGAAACTAATAACCCGGAAATAACTCATATAATTATTCATGTTAAAGACGTAAACTCTAGCTCAAATAGACATAAAACCGTGTAATATGGTTTGTAATGCATTCAGGGTGAAAATTGGTTTGTCATATTGCAAATGAGTTGTAATGGGTCATAAACGTGTTGTAATAAAGTATTATTTTGGTATCGTAAGATATAGCAATTGTTGATACCATACAATTACCGTGAAGAACCGAACCGATACGACATCGGTACCGGCGTTAGTATTATTATCGAAAGTGGTACCCGTATTCTTTTTAATTGATGTAAAACATGTGTTTGTATCCTTTTAAGCGTGTCACTACTTTGTTTTTTTTTTTTCTTCTCTTTCGATCGATGTAAAACTCGTAAAACAAGCGAAAGTGATAGCAACTAAAACCGCCGTAAACGACATCGTTTTTAAGAGTTTACAAAATAAATATAAAACGCTTATGTTAGCTCAAACAAGTTTCAATTTAAAAATTCCATCATCTCTAGCAAATAAAACTTTTTGAGTTAAGTGACATTTTAGTCCCTATAGTTAGGGTTATTTTACCAGTTTAGTTCAAAAGTTTCATTTTTCGCATGTAGGTCTAAAAAGGTTTCACCGTTGCTATTTTAGTCCACTGAGTTAATTTCATCCATTTTTTCTGTTAACAATTTTATAAGGCCGAATTGCCCTTCTAGTTAACAGAATTACATATAAAATGACCGAATTGTCCTTCTCGTTAACAGAAAAAATAGATGAAGTTAAACCAGTGGACTAAAATGGCAACAATGTAAAACCTTTTTGGACCCACAGACGAAAAATAAAATATTTGAACTAAACTGGTAAAATGAACCAAAACACAGAGGCTAAAATAACATTTAACTCAAACTTTTAATATCTAAACAAGATTGAAAAAATATCCTTCTTTTGGTTCCCCAATAAACACAATTTCTAAACAAAATTGAAAAAATATCCTTCGTTTTTTTTTTTACGAATTAGTTTGAGTTAATCTGTTATATGTTAGTGGTTTCTTTAGGATTTTTGTTATATAATTTTTTTAATTTCATTTATTGATGTTTGGATTTGTGAAGTTTTGAAACCTAGATGTTTGCGTTTGATTTGGTTATTATTCCGGAAATTAAGCGAGTTCAGAGAATAGGTAAAGATTATTTTTTGTAAAACATAATCTCTATGAATGTGGTTTGGTTATGTGTATGGTGTTGAATTAGTGGGAGTTATTCGTATGTGGTATGTGTCATTGGTGATATTACTTACAAAGACAATAATTGGTGATGTTATACAAGTTAATCTTTTGCGCAGGTAGTAGAGGTAGTGGTGGTCTTGGTGGTAATAGTGTTAATCAGAGAAGATCTTCTCGACAAAAACATGTTTCTTACCAGGAAGATGGTGATGATGAGTTTAGTCCTTAAAAACAAGTTTGGAAAGATACTAACTTTTTGTTTAAACATATATGTGGTTTAAACAAAAAGTTAGTATTTTAAATCCACTTTATTATTATAACGACACTTGCTAATGTTATGTTCTGTTACATGTAGGATGCCATTCAAATTGATGGAAACATTGACCCTGTTGAAGATGTCGAGGATTCCATATTTTGCTTACATTCATATTTTAAATCCATACTATCGGTTTATTTTGTTTTTACATAGTTGATAAATCTAAGTCTACATTAAAAAAGTCACATGGATTAATATATGAAACTGGGTGATTTTTGTGAAGAAAGCTAGCTATTATTAAACATAGGGATGAGCTCGGTACTAACCAGTACCGAACTGGTACCGTTAACAAAAATACCGGTTCTAAAATCCATAAAAATGGGTACCGGTACCGAAAATACACGGTGCGGTTCGGTACCATGCCGAACCGTACGGTTTGGTATGGGAAATTCGGTAGATGAAATGAGAGTTGTTGGTAATGTTTGCCAAACATGAATGGTTATCCACTTATAAGAAATTATATAAAAAAATTTCTTTTGTAAATATATTTTTTTTTAACACAACTCATAACCCGTGAAGCTCACGGGTATATAACCTAGTTAACTTATATAAGTCATAAGTTATAAGTTAGAATTTCTAACTTCTCAAAAACAACTTTTTCGCACACAAAAACAACTTAAATAAGTTAAACCAAACACTATAAAAACAACTTATTAATTTTTATAAGTCAATAAGTTATAAGTTGCTCCAAAATAAGTTAATCCAAACACCCACAATATCTAAACAAGATTGAAAAAATATCCTTCTTTTGGTTCCCCAATAAACACAATTTCTAAACAAAATTGAAAAAATATCCTTTCTTTCAGTTCCCCAATATAGAAAGAAGCTCACGTATCATATCACAACATACGTGTGAGAGTGATGAAAGAAGAAAATGCAAAAATGGAGGAAACAGAGTTTCTAAATCTCAACAAGAAGAACAAGTATCCATTGCTGAGCTATGAACAACTGCCAGATTACATGAAGGACAACGAGTACATCTTGAAGTACTACAGAGCTGATTGGCCTCTCAAGCATGCTTTCATCTCCTTGTTCCTTTTTCACAACGAAACCCTAAATGTTTGGACGTAAGCACTCCCTCTAGATCTCGCTTCACTTACATTTTGTTTCTTCAACTTTTTCGATTAATAATTAATAATTAATTTGTGGCTTTTTGTTTACGATTAGTTCGTGATTTTGTTCGAATTTGCTGCTCGGAATTCTTATTAATTGCGATCATCTAGTAATTTTATTCAAATTTGCAGCTGATTTTAGGTTAAAAGTTCGTGATCTTCATTCTCATTAATGTCATCTGAATTTCTTATGGTTTTGATGTTAATTTAGGAGAAAAGTTTGTACTTATTCTCGAGCGCCTGAAATTTGATCGTCTTCTTCGATGATCTGGATCATCAACAATTGTTCTTCGATTACTTTTTCTTTTTTCTTTTTTTTTTTTTTGAATAAATTATTTAGGAAAATGTTAATTATCTGTTGATTAAAATATGATATTCATTAAATTTTGGGGCTGGTGGTTGCAACAACCAACTATACTTCACTTGTCAATTTGTGAATTGATTTCTCTCTAATTTTTGGGTTTGATATTTAATTACCAAAATTGTCATCGAGGTTTTGGTATATTTGTTAGTTTCATCCAAAACAATTTTTTTGTACTATATTGTCTTTTACTTTTGAGATTTTTTGTCATTTTCATCTAAACTTCTAATTTTCTTTATTTTTTCAATCAGTTACTTGGATAAAAATGGCAAAAAAATCCCAAATTTCAGGAACGATTTTGATAAAAAAAAAAAGTTAAAACCTTTGATGGAAAAGGCAAAAAATCTCAAAATTGAAGGGCAAAAAAATTGTTTTTGATGAAACTGGTAAATATGCCCAAATGATTTTGATAATTTACTCGATATTTTATTTTTAATTTGCAAGTAAAATAAATATCAGTTTCTTTATAACTTACGTTCGGTATGAGAATATTTGTTTTGTTTTTCTATCGTGCAGACACTTGATTGGATTTATTGCATTTTTGGTGCTGACAATTGCAAACTTGACCGATTTATATCAAGTGGCGGATTTCCTTCATGTTTCCAGATGGTATGTGTTACTCGTAAGCTTATAGGTTCCAACAGGTTTAATTATGGGTGGCAAAACGGGTGGGTTAGGCAAGTTTGAGTAATAGGTTATGATGGATTTGGGTTAAGATAGGTTTGGGTTAAAATGGGTTTATTAAGAAAAAAGTCAGGATGGTTTGGGTTAAGATGGGTTTGAGTCAAGATAGCTTTCAATCATTATAGGCTAAAAGAAAACAAAAATCAAAAAAAAAAAATTCTAAACAATCAAAAAACTTCTAACAAATAAAAAAATTCAAAATATTCTAAAAAATGAAAAAAAAAACCAAAAAAAAATTCTAAAAATCTTAAAAATATCTAAAAAAATAAAATTAAAAAAAATCAAAAAATTTAAAAGCTAAAAAAATAACAATTATAAAAATAAAAAAAGAGTTAATTACATAGTTAGTCCCTATGGTTTGCACAAAATAACATACTCAGGTACTAATAGTTTAAAATCACCTTCTAGGGTATTAACTTTTCATTTTGTAACGTTTGGAGTTATTAACTTCTACGATATTAACATAGTAAGTCCATGTGGTTTACACAAAATAACATACTTAGGTACTAATAGAATGTGATTTTAAACATAAAAATAACGTTAATACCTCCAAACATTACAAAATGAAAAGTTAATACCCAAGAATGTGATTTTAAACTATTAGTACCTAAGTATGCTACTGTGTGCAAACCACAGGGACTAACTATGTAATTAAATCTAAAAAAAATCTAAAAATAAAAAAAAAGAAAAATAAATCAACCATAAAATACGAAAAATTCTTAAAAGATTAGATCTTTTGATATTTTAGAATTTTTATATTTTTAAATTTTTTAAAGAATTTTTCAGAATTTTTTGATTTTTTAAGTTTTTAGAATTTTTTATATTTTTTAGAATTCTTTTTGATTTTTTTAAACTTTTTTTTATTTTTTATATTTTTTTGTAGAGTTTTTATAATTTTAGAAATGTTTTTTGGATTATTTTTATTTTTTAGAATTTTTTTTTACTTTTTTTAGAATTTATTTGATTTTTTTTTACCTTTTTATATTTTTTTTTTGAATTTTTTAGAATTCTTTTGACTTTTTCTTGGATTTTTTTTCTATTTTTTTAAATTTTTTTGATTGTTTAGAATTTTTTATTTTTTCGATTTTTTTTTTATTTTTCAGAATTTTTTTATCTTTTTGAGTTTTTTTATTATATTTTTAATATGGATCGATCCGTAAATTATTTGGATATGGATCAAATCGGATCATGATTCAATCCATATTATAGGCCTATATTAAAACTTATCCTACTACTTAATTAAGTGATTTTAAACCGCTTGGGTTTTATCTCATACCCATCCTAGCCTACTCACTTTTTTTATCCAGCACTTCACAACCCATTCTAACCGAACAACTAATTTATTTTGCCCATCTTAACCCATCTCTAAATTTAAAATGCCCATACCAATCCAAAATGGAATGGATGGGTTTATTTTGCAGTTTTAATAAAATGTTGAGTCCAACTGTTAATTATGGTCGAAAATGAAATATCAAAGCGGTGGGGTTGAGTGGGTCGGTTGGACACATGGTTTTTAGTAGTTTGATAGTTCAGTTTTGATGGTTTGAATCAATATTTGTATTCATGTTGTGTTAATGGCTTATAAACACCCCCAAATTTTCTTGAAAAAAGTGTAATAATAAATTCATGTGTTGGTTCAAGGTCAAGCTTGCCTAGCCTAGTTTACACTCCTAATTTTCTTGTTCTATATTTTCAGGGTTTTCTCATCAGATCATTCTTTAAACAATACTCGTCAAATGATGTCGTCATACATAGATACATCACCACAACATATAGAAGTGACGCGTTGGCCATTGTATGTCTATTTGGGTGGTTCCATGTTTTGTTTCGTGGCAAGTAGCGTGTGCCATCTTTTTTCTTGTCACTCGCATCATCTGAATTGCCGACTAAGTCAACTAGACTATACCGGAATCGCGGTTATGATCATCGCCTCATTCTTCCCTCAAATCTATTATATCTTCCAATGCAACCCTGTGTGGCAATACGTCTACCTCGGAATTATCACAGTTCTAGGTCTATTCGCGATCATGGTGTTGCTTTCTCCTACACGAATGAGAGGTAAATACCGGTCCATGCGTACTTTGATTTTTGTGGCAATGGGCCTTTTCGGGGTAATACCCGCAATCCACGCCACCATCATTAACTGGAATGTGCCACAAAGGAACACGACTTTAGGATTTGAATCGGCCATGGGGCTTTTTTACTTGGTGGGAGCCATGTTTTATGTTAGCCGAGTACCCGAGAAGTGGAGGCCGGGTTGGTTTGATTTAGTCGGGCACAGTCACCAGATATTCCACGTCTTTGTGGTGATGGGTGCCTTGGCACATTACGTCTCTGTACTTATACTTTATGAGTATCGTTTGCGAATCGGTTGTGACTGATTTTTAGCACATGTAATACGCATTGTTAAAGTTACTATCATATATTATACTTTGTCATATCATTTTTAAGTGTGGTTTTTATTAAATGTTGGTACAAAACTCTTCTGGTTTTACAATGCCTCTTTGGTGTGGCAATCACCTTACATATGGACTGACTTATAGCTACAGTGGCCTATAAGGCTATAACAGTGGCGGACTCAGAAATTATTTGCTATGGGTGCGGATAAGGTGTTTAATCATATTTTTAAAGGGTGCGGTAGGGTTTTTTGCCTAAAATATACATAATTTTTTTTTCAAGGGGTGTGCCGTCCAACCCTAGCCAAAGGGTAGGTCCACCCATGGGCTATAACCACATTGAATACAAGGGCCACACTTGTTACTATCATGAAATGAATTGCTCACCTTTTGATCTGTTGTGTACTCAAATTGACACAACAAATATATAATCAATAAGGAAGTAAGTAATTCCGATTCGAATGATTTAATAGAACAATTACACTAAGAAATCAAACAACTAACATAAACGAAGAGGAGATGGGAAGATCAGATGATACAGACTTGGGTTGGGAAGAGAAATCACCACATTCATCAAATTAGTCATACCCTAAATTGCTCTCCTCTGCTCGTTATATCACGTGGCGTAGCTCATACTTTCAATTTGTTGGGCCTTCTTTATTGGGCTAGTTGGGCTCAGGTCCAGTTCATAACATTAGTCCCCTCTTGCAGATTCACCTTGTCCTCAAGGTGTAAGGTTGGAAGAAGGAAACTGATACGGTTGTTGGTTGGACCAGATAGCTATATGTGTTTCACGCATTGGGGCTAGAAATAGCACATTAGCCCGTTGCATAGACGGGCGTCCAAAAGTTCAAGTGGCTTATGTCCATAAAGAGCTGAAAATGGTGTTATGTCAGGGCTCGAATGTGTGAAATCTACACTGTAGCTGTTGAAAATTGGAACAGCAAGCACAGTTTGGAGCAAAGAAAACGTGCCATTGGAACCAAGGAAAGTAGTTGTTGCCCATCCATGTAAATAGTTGAGAAATAGTATGTGTATGGCAACAACAGTTGGTTTGGGCATTGTTGACAGCAGATGGTCGTCTTTAGTGGTGATATAGAGCATCAATGAAATGAGGGAAGGATGTTGCTTCAACCATCTTATCACAAACAGAAGATATAAAGGAGCATCTTCATTTAATCTAAGAGTTGTTGAGAATGAAAGGTTCTCACCTTGAGAAAAGTAAGCATTAAGTGCAAGAGCAAACGACCAAATGGTGGTCATGGAGTTAAAATACATACTGTCAATGGAGGAAATCAGTTGAAGAAAAATAGCCCGTTCCCAATCAAAAACAATAACTTCCTGAGCTTATGAGTCTAATGAAATCTGAAATAGTGGAAGCGTGTGGTTTCCATATGTCATGTATGGGTGCGACGTTTCACTGCTTGTCAAGTCCATCAAGTAACTACAATGAGGAGTCAACCCGTCATGCATATCATGCACATGCAGTGGCACTATAAGTTGAGAATGACTGAATAGGTGATTTAGAACCGATAAACTCACCACACATGCCATAGTTAAAATATCTTGTATTGTTACCAGGAAACTACCATCATCAATACAAGCGATCACACGGTTGTCTTTAGTCGCTTTAGCATAACCAAGAGTCGCACCCACGGACCATCCGATCGACCTATATTGCATCTCGTTTTCTCCAATTAACAGTTCTTCGATGTGCTTGAAGATGATAAGGACCCTTGCAAAGTCAAACACCGGACTAAAATGAATTGTTTGAAGACCTCTCGAAGGGAAATCTGAAATTGTTTCTTTTAGAGGTAAAAGAGTCACAAACTTTCCAAAATTTAGATCAACAAATCCATTACTGGTGAAATCAGCGATTGAGCATATAGCAATGTGGCATAGCAAGCTATGCCCCGTCAAATCCCTTCTAAATGCTTCCTATTCCACATAACATAAGTTCACAAATGCAAGCCATATATCAAAAAAATGCATTCGGGTGGAGTCCAGTTGATGGAACCAGATTGCTTTGGAGAACAGCCAGCTCTGCTATAGCAGGTGCAATCACAATCAAATGTGCATTACAAAAAGGTCTTTTTGGTTTAACTACAAATTCATGGATGCTGGAAGGTGCTTTATCATAAGTTGGAGGTTGTGTGGACATGAAGTACAAATGCTCAAGTGAAAACTTAATTTGGTACCTTTCCAGAAGTGTTTCAAGAGGATCAAAAACATGTAGCATGTCAAGTGCAATGTTGAACATTATATGTGAAGGTATATGTGAAAGAGGCCGCATACCATGTAATCTATCTACCCATTTGACAGTTATCACCTTACAGCGAGCAACATCAACAAGATGTGCAGCCCGAAATACCCAATTAAGGGTGTTGAAAGTCTGCTTTATTGGAGCAAGGACACCTGGAAGCGAGTAAAATGTGGTCATAAGGGCATTCACTAATAGAAGGTTCGTTTTAGGGTCGACCCATAAGTTTCCAACTAAACCATATTGCAAACTCGGCTTCCAATCAAAGTATGGAATCTCTAGTGAATTTGTATATAACAACCATTTGTACACATTGTGGACCAAAGAAGTCAAAACAGAGATTGGACCATTAATAACATCCAAAGCTAATATGTGCAAGTTGGCCTTAGAGTGAATAAGAACTGAAATAAGAGTGGTACAAGGGTCGGGTGGTTTTGAATCATCATCTAAAAAATACCACCGCGAAGGGCATATGCCAAGATGAACCAAAATTAGTATACTAAACTCAAGAGAATACTCATGAAGTAGGGAAAGTAGCATAACCATATAGTGAAAAGAAAGCTGAATTGGAAGAAGAACGAATTGCAAAGTCGGATCAGAACAAGTAACAGGTGTAACAAATTCATTTCCCGAATCCGCCAACTCCCAAGTCATACCAGCATCGAGAGGACATGGAACACATGTAGTGCTAGATAATACTTTTTGCCCCTGCAACACATAAGTTAAGAGTGCAACAGTTCTACCACCTAAAGAGTGTCCAACTATATGTAGCTTAAAATCAGAATGACGTTGAAATCCTTTTAAAAGAATTGGTGTTTCCAGCATGGCAAACCATCGAACAACTGCAACAATTCCACAGTACGCATAACATAGAATTACATCACTAACTCCACCCTCAAATACAACCGTGTGGTGAAATGGTACAACTGCTCCGGTTGCAGCAGTTAGAGTGTCCTCATTACTAGAAGTAATATTATTGTTTGTGTTGATTTTAAGAGCAAACTTCGGAGGCGGAGACCCAATCGACAACCACATCGTATAATCACTAAGAATCATCATTGTTCCGCCTTTCCAACAAGGCGGTTATCCCCTATTTGAAAGTCAAGCACTATGTTATCAACTCTAGATTTATTAACCCCTATAACACTTTATACACGATTTTCCGTGTCCTTTGCTTGAACGATAGTGACAAGTTGTGTAGCACATAACACCAGATTCAAAAGTTTAATATTCTGCCATGCTTGAGCAGGAGCAACAGAAGTTGGGTTGAAAAACGGTTGATTAGAAAAAGCATATATACTCAGCCCCTGATTAGAGGCACTACCCAATGTTTTAGCAGGACGATCAATTGAATAAAATCGTTGATAAAAAATAGTATCGATTTATGGATATCTACGTGATACCTGAACATGATTCGGAGCAACACTAATAAACGAAGGAGCCACAATCTTGTTGGATGACGAAGCTGGAGCATTAGCCCTCTGAAACTCAGAAGCAAAGTGCACAGCCTCGGTTGTCTCTGTGGTTGTGGTACAGGTTGTGTGAGGATCGGGTGATTCTGGACCAGCCTCTAAAACAAACAACGTAGGAGCAAAGTGACATTGATGATCGGGATCAAAACCAAAGTTTCTCTGAACAGGATTCACAAGAAAACCCGGTGTCCATGCAATGGAAGTAGTAGGTATTGAAGCATTCACACCCATTTTAGCATTTGATACTCCAAAGGGCTCATTAACATCAACCAATGATGTAGTTTGAATATTTAAGACCATGCCATCAATGGTTTTAGCATATGCATAGTCAATTGCATTTGAAATACCATCAGGCATTTCATCAAACACCTCGAGGGCAGAGATGGTGGGGACAAATTGACAACGGTATCAACAGTAGGTGTTGAGGACGAAGAACGGAATCGATGAAGCATTGCAGTAGTGAAATCGCTCCATGCGAGGTCATCGCTCCGAAACCAGGAATTGAACCAGTAGAATGGTCCATCCTCAAATACTTCAATAACGCATGAGAATCGTTCATCACCAAAGATTGAGTAAAATTGAAAGTATAGCTCGGATTGAAAGGGCCTGGAGTTAGGATCAGAGCCAGTGAAACAAGGTAATTGTGGTTCGAGATCTTCCAAAGCCATCGATGCTAAGGATCAATGAAAGCACCAATGTTGTGTACTCAAATTGACACAACAAATATATAATCAATAAGGAAGTAAGTAATTCCGATTCGAATGATTTAATAGAACAATTACACTAAGAAATCAAACAACTAACATAAACGAAGAGGAGATGGGAAGATCAGATGATACAGATTTGGGTTGGGAAGAGAAATCACCACATTCATCAAATTAGTCATGCCCTAAATTGCTCTCCTCTGCTCGTTATATCACGTGGCGTAGCTCATACTTTCAGTTTGTTGGGCCTTCTTTATTGGGCTGGTTGGGTGTTGGAAAAATAGGTGAAAATAGCTTTTTTCACAAATATAGGAAAATGATTTTTTCCTATTTTGGACTAGAAATAAATATAATAAAATGAGCGGGTTTTATATATTTATTTGTGGGTTTGTGTTCTATGTTGGAAGAGCTTCGCAACGGACTAAACCACGTCCAAAACGGAGCTAAGATGAATGAGATATCGATGCTCAAAGTTGGGTGTTTGAAACATTGAATGCTGAAACAAAAAGGAAAGTTGCATCTTGTCCCACACAGGAGGAGAGATGGAACTTAAATGGGTATTTAAGTGGGAACTCTCCATCCTTATTGTTTCATGGAAGCACACACTAAGGGTACTCGCGAAGGGTGCGGAGCACCCTAACTCGCACACGCGCGCGCGTGGCGTGGGCGATGAGGCGCAATGTGGCGCTTTGATGGCGCACTTTGCACTTCGCATCGCCGCGAGCCGCCTTTGTATTTTTGACCACGTGCGCGTGGTGGATCACAGAGGTTGCAAGGACCAAGTGGTGAAGTGGCGTGCAGGTTCGAGGCGCGTGACGTGGCAGTCCGCGCGCGGGTACACATGGCACGACGGCGCGCGGTTGCGCATGGAGCATGGCCCTGATGTGACGTGCGCGGCGCACCAGAGTGAGCCAATACGGCGCGACTGTGTGGTGTGCTCGTATAGGCTCACAGGTGATGTGGCGCACGCGCGCATGGCAGTGAGCCAAAAGGACGCATCGCGCATGAGCGCATGGGCGAAGGATAAGGTATCTCCGGGGGGGCGCCCGACCCCCCGAACTTTTCGATGCGTAGTGTTATGAATAGTACTTTCGTATAGGTATATACGTTGCCGCCCCCCGGTTTTGCGAAAATTCGGGGGGGGGGGGGGGGCGTGGCTTCGCCAATGCATGAGCGTGCTGACCTGCGCGCGTAACGACGCGCGCGCACCAGTGTGTCTTGCGCGCGTGCGCGCAGAAGCTTCCAGCATTTAATGACGAAGCAGTTTCAATTCTGCATTCGAAACTGACGAGTCAAACGGTTTTAACATCGAATTAAATGACGTATTAAATTGCATTGAAGACGTTTAATGCAATTTAAACCTCTCCTTAATTCCTTTTGACTGTTTCGACTTAGGAGCTGTATAAATACAGCTCCATACCCAACTGCAGAGGATACCAGCTACACAACAGCAAATCTTAGTTTCTCTATACAGATTTTCTGATCTTTCTTCCTGCATTCTTCAAGGTAACCTTCGGGTTGTAGACCAGCACCGACAGTACGTTGCTTCGGCTATTGTACCCTGGGAAACAAAACGAGTACTCCTGGGAGACTCGGAATTTGTTTAAAGGGAAGCGTGTGTACACGTGACTCAGCCAATCTGCTTCATCTCTTTTCTTGTATTTCTTTTATTTCAGTTGTAATTGTAATAGTTTCCAACTTTCTTATTTCTGTATTGTAATCATTGAATAAAATTTGTTTATTTTATTTAAATTACGCGAACGGTTCCTACATTAGGCTCAGGTCCAGTTCATAACAGGATCCATGTGTTCGAAAGATCAAAGTATATATAAAAATGAGATATACTTTAAATTCATTACCAGTTTACCAATCGCACCCTAAAAAGTAAAAACATTCATGATTTTATACACATGAGTAATCAAATAAAAGTGGCTCTTTTGCTATATAAAAGGTGTGAATGTTTTTAAGCATTCATTGTATTAGAATAACGAATAAAGTTGATGTGGCGATAAATGTAATTAGTGAAAAGTGAAATGCCTTGAATTGACAAAAGAGGAAATGCGTTTGCACGTAAGACTTTTTAGAAACAAAGAATAGTTTCCACCAATCATTTTAATCGGTAATGTAGTTTAAAAAAATATAATAATCCAAAATTTTATTCAATTTGATTTGATAACTTGCAATATTTTTTTTTTCAAATGAATAATTTTAAGTTTGATGCATTATTTGATTACAACTAGTGGGATTTCCCGGTTCGTGGAGAGAGTTCGGTCGATAGTAGTTCAGTTTATTATGGTACAAACATTTGCTATAATCCATATGTAACAAAGATGACGACACATGTTTTATGTGACAATGTTATGTTGGGAAAAAAGCTACTCTATTGTGATTATAACTCCGTCTTCGTCGAAGTTTATACTGGGAAACATGTAAAATGTATATTAGTACCACTACCCGAATTGTTTGAATGGTATAGATTCAGTTTATTACGGTAAATAACAAAAAAAAATATCGACGGACTGGAACTCGATTGATTCGTGCACTCTCTATAAAAAACTGAAGTAAAAAAACCAAAAACTATATTGAAACGTAAGAAAATTTAATCACCTCGTAATTATATAATTTCTTCAAATTATATAATGTTTATACTTTATTTTCTATTTCGGACGCAATTAGTCCCTTGAATATCAATTTATTTACACAATAGTCCCTTGTGAGGTAAAACAATACCCCCATGTGCAAAGCACATGACCATACTTAACCAAAAAATCTAACTGGGTTTGGCCTAAATGATATAACGTGCAAGATTTTGGAACATTAAGGACAAAACTTGTCAACTTTTACGTTAAAGGACAGCGCCTGCAATTTGATGTAAACATAAAGGACAAAACTTGTAATTTACTCATATATCATTTATAGTGACTCTCCACATCCTTAACTCCTCATTGTATTTACTCTTATGTTAATGTTGAGCCTATAAATAGTGCTTTGTATTTCATACATATACATCAATAAGAAATTCATCTCACATTCTCTCATTCTTTTCTATACATTGTTAATAGATTCTAGTTATTATATATCACGTTATCAGCACGAATTACTTTTGAAGTTGGATTGTATCAACACAAGACACCATGTCATATCAAAGTTGGCGAAAGAGATGAAAGACAAAATTGTTGATCTGGTATGAAAACCCTTAATTGTTTTAATTTTATTTCCTCTTTTCTCGTCGATTGTTGGTATGATAAAACTTGAAAATTAACTTACGCTTTTCTTGATATTTTTTTTATTGGTTATGATTTAAGATTAAAATAATCATGAACAACATTGATATCATCCTTATTTAACCAGGATCCTAATGCTTTTACTTCTTTGTTTACTTTCCTATGTGTTAACGTATATGAATAGTTTTCTTTCACAAACCAACACCTACGAAAAACATTGAGATGTGAAGAAAAAAAAAAAGCAAAAGTTATAACAACTCTCCCAAAACCATTAATAAACACCGATACCACTAATCTTGATCTCGCGGCCGCCCGCTCCCAGGGTAGGGGTGAGGGGTTGCGACAGAGAGTGGCATCAGAGGCTACAACCACTGATTTAAGCCACAGAAGTGTTCTACTGACACCAAGAGTTTATCCGTTATGTTAGGAAATAATCTATGTGATTATGTGTATACATGTATATTATTGTTTTGTGTTGTTTAACAATCTGTTAGTTTATAGTATGAGTGAGCAAGGTACGTCTGACGCTTATCGTCACCTAGCTAGTTGATGTCTGTCGTTAGTGACATGCAAAAACCGAAATAAACTAGGTAGCTAGAGTAAGTCGGATATCGAACCAGAGGAGGATTGTGGAAAGTGTCGAATGAAAAGTATTAATTAATTACTACTGAATTGGAAAATCGGTGTGATTGATTATAAAAATTATCTAAATTAACGAATAAAAATTGAGAAAAAAAAGATTGAGTTATAATAAACAATGATGAGAAAATGTGGTCACTCTGGGATTTTGATTCTGTAATTACTAATAACCTAGTTCTGATTTTATTTGATGCTATTGATTGAATAGTAAATCTGTCACATCTACCAATTACCTATGCAGTTCAAAATCTTAATATTAATTGATCAGAGAAATATTAAAACAAACATACATAGAAATCATTCAATCAACAAAAGCATAGTTGGATTCAAAACATAATTATAACTCTGACTGTCACTCAGGATTTATCTGTCACACAAATAATATAATCATGTAAATAGTCGGCTGTCACCCGACTACAAATCCAAAATCTCAATACAAAACATAAATTAGAATTAAAAGTGTCTCACAAGAATCAGTCACCCAAAGTGTCCACGATAGATTTAGCCGCTCATCTCGGTTGAATGATCTTCACTCGCTTGATACCGGGTTTTCTCTCGTTCCTGTTGTCTGCCGTCGAGGATGTGTGTTGATGATGTTGCCGCCCCCAAATTGCCCTCATTTAATCGGCCCACTATCAAATCAGCCACCCACTCATATGGCCCAAAAGGGAAGTCCACGTCCAAGTATTTGCGTGTCTCCTCTTTCATCAATGATTGGCCCAATCCAAATAATCCAAATCTACACGTGATGATGATATCTCCTTGCATGTGAATATGGCGGCTCCCTTTCTCTACTGCCGTGAGGATAATGTATGGTGATGTCTCACACATAAAGGTCTTGCATGTGCACTAAGTTTCAAACCCATTTAATCTTCAAACATAACAAATGTGCTGTTGACTTTAATTTCTAACCGTAAGCTATGGTTTGAAGCTCGGGTTACGGTTCGAAGATTCTGTTCACTTTTGTTTCCAACACATGTAAATCGTAACCTACGGTTTAGAAACCGTAGGCCACGGCGTAAATCTCAATTCCACGAACAACTATAATACAACTTTCATTTAAGTACCAGCCGCCCCCTAGACTTTGTTCTTTCGTATTTCTCATGAATCCAAGCCATATAATCATCGTTTCTTGTTCCTCTTTGCTTCTAAGCACCTTAATTTCTCCGAATTATGCCGATTAACCTGTAACACCACAAAAGCTCGTAGTTATCATATTCGAAATGCGTAATCGCTTAGAACACAATAAGATACGTAATTTAACACACTTAACGCTCTTGTTTTGCACTCTCCATCACATCCCCACACTTGACATTGATTGTCCTCAAGCAACCATCATACACACTACTCACCTTATTAACAAATCACCATTAAACCCCTTACCGAATTAACAATTTAAGGTCCCAAGTCATACCCGTCCCATAGACTGACACAATCGAGATTGACAATCTGACAGATATATGATACTCATTTAAAACAGCTTAAGACTTGCCTAACTAAAACTAGCATGCTTATATTACTACACACATGCCACACGCCCCTCACAATAATCACTCCTATCGGTTTAATCAAGACTAGTGTGTAATGTGCTAGTATATAATTCGCTCAAAACCAACTACGCTACTTTGCAATCATAAGCTTGTATAGCAATCACACCTCCACTGTATCAATTAACGTAGCACATATCAAAAGGACTTTCGGGTTTTTGGGTTAAGAGTAAAGGTAAGGATATATTTTTGGATTTTTTTTTGTTTTTATGGCGAACACAAACGAACATACCAAACCATGACAACTTTATTCACAATAACTACTTACACATTGGGTATTTCCGACCCATTTATTGAACACGAACATAACAATGATTTTTTTTTCTTTTTCTTTCTCTTTTTTTTTCTTTTCAATTTTTTTCTTTTTTTCTTCAATAAACATCTAACACACAATTGCTACTCATGGTTGGCAATCAAAGGGGTTAAACAAGGTGTAACAAACAAAGGGTAAAAAGCTCAACATGGTTTACTAGGGTACGATGGATAAACAATCAACATATGAAACAATGAATGGCTCCTAATGCCTTTATCATCTATGTGTAAACGTTAAAGAACAGTCTCAGCACGTATCAAACCACACAAGTTCTAACACAAAGCAATATATGGCCTACGCTCACCAAATGAACATTTATTGTAATCCAACTATCAACTAGTAGGCTCAAATATCTCACCGAATAAAGGAAATTGGGTTGCCGACATGTAGCATGTGTAATTCCTAAAGCATGTTACCCCTAGTTAGGCATCTCTTCTCAACTATTTTCTAAACTTGTCAGAAATACTCTCATGAAACTTAAAGGGACAACCATGACTAGGGATCTAAGTTAGTTTAATATCAGTAGGAACCCTTTAGCGATTGAAAACATTGGTTTTCATGTAGTTCAAGCATACTTGTGACACCTGGGTAACTGCAACCTTCAAACGAATACCAAGCCAATGAAATATTGTATTTCATACTTGGGATCTGTATAAATATGTGTATCTTTTGCACATATCAATTCTTGTTCGATTTCAAGCTCTAAATCGCTTTCTGGAAGGTTATACGCGCACTGATGCGTAAATATAACCAGTTTAATGCAACGAACACTCCGAAATAGTGAAATAGGCTTAACATACCTTAAATAACCTTTACATAACTTAGAAATTAGTTTTGAAGGCTTTGGTATGGCAAAAACGAGTTAATTCGCTTACAGGGACTAAACTTGACAAACTGCGAAAGTATGCCAATTTGAACTGTAACGAACATTCCGGAACATGACCATAAGTTAAACACACCTTAAATATCCTTTATATATCTTAGAAATAGGCTTTGAGGGGTTCGGTATGCTAAAATAAACTTTTGGGTCATTCAGGGACTAAAAGTGTCAAAAAGTGCATAAGTTTGCTCCTTCGCGCATAACTTACGATCTGAATACATCCGGACATCCAAAAATTTATGTAAGCACTAAAATATTTTATTTTAGTGTTTGGCGTAAGAAAAATCCATTCGTCGCGCAATTTGGATCGTTTTTCGCGCTTATGCGCATTCCGTCGTAATTAACCGAACATCGCGATCGTACGGCCAAACGAACCGACATCCGGCATATTTTTGAGCATGATTCGTGTCCACAATGTTTAAGCATCATTTTAGGGCCTTAAAGTTGGCTTAACGGGCCTTAAACATGTCGGAAAAGGCTTTAAACACCAACAGGGACTGAAACTGTCATTTTTCAATGATGGTTGCAGATCAGAACATCCAGGCGGGCCGCGTAAGCCATGTCTGAACCTTACGCGGGCCGCGAGGACTCCCCAGATATGCTGAAACTCATTTTCACTGCTGTTAGCAGCCTTTCAACACTCCAAAGGGCAATGCCTCTTGCAAATCTCTGGGGTTGGGGTCATATTGTGATACCATAACATTTCAACACTTGTACGGATGAGATTCAAGCACATAAATCGATAAACGATCCTAACGGTCTTGCATATCCTATAAATACCCTCCCATTGTTGCAAAACCCACAAAATCTGATCTAAAAGCTCTAAGTTGAAGCCATTGCTTCATACCTGAGCTACTGGATCAAGATTAGCTTTCGGGGACCCTTCGTAAGTGTTCTTTCGTTCTTTTATCGCTTTTCGAGTCCTAAAGTCAAACTTTGTTTGACTTTCTGCATTGACCAGTTTATGGTCAATGCGAAGTTTGTTTGAACTTCATAACGTGAGCGTGATCACGATGGTTATAGTCCATAGTGATTATACCTACTGATTACCACGTTATCTAGGCTCAGTGACGAGTCGTAGTTTCGACCAAAATGCGCATTCTTGCGTATTTTGTAACCAAACTACTCATAGGTATCAAAACCGTTTGTTTTGATACCAAACCTGTTTTCTAAACTTAGTTAAGCATGTTCTAACATGCTTAGCTCGTCAATTTTAGTTTAGTGCTTATATAGGGTCGTAAGGTAAGCGATCTAAACAATCGCTTATACTTTCGAACCCGACCCATTTGGTCAATCATTTGGATCCGACCAAACACATTAGGTGACCGTAGTTGTATAGGGAATAACCTTCCGAGGTTATACCTTATGGTCACATCGTTTGAGTAGTTGTATGATAGGTAGTATATATGCCTTAGGTAAATTACCAAAATACCCTTTGAACACCAAAATTCATTTTAAGCATATGTAACATAACTTTTGGTATCTAAACTGATTTGGCAACAATATTAGACATGTTAAGGCATATTTTACTTATCATAGGGCTAGTTAGGCGTTCCGAACGCGTTTTACGCGAACGACGCGTTAAAGTAGCATAAGCTACCTAAACGGGCCGTAATGGGTCGTAAGCACTTAGGTCAGGTTTCATTTTAGTATGTAGGCTTTGTTAAAACCATATTACACGAGTCTCCATACTCGTTTGGTTTACGAACCCTCATTCTATCCAATCCTCCGATTTAGGTCCGGTATATTAACATAGTTACCTAAATTAGGTGCCGTTTGATATCCGTGATCTCTAGCATTGTTTGGTTGTTACACAAGGACTCTAAGCAATCTCAAGTGAGCACATAGACCCCTCTTTTACTGTTTTTCAAACATTTTGGGGTGAAACACATGTGCCTACTTGTTACTTTCATGTTTTCATATCACATACTTGCTATGTTCACTAGTACACTATTAGTACATTGTTTTACATTACATTTCATGCTATGTATGTCCATTCTGTGCATACTTAGTACATTGTTTTACATTACATTTCATGCTATGTATGTCCATCGTGTGCATACTTAGTACATTGTTTTACATTACATTTCATGCTATGTATGTCCATCGTGTGCATACTTAGTACATTGTTTTACATTACATTTCATGCTATGTATGTCTGATGTGTGTAAAATACAACATATAAATCACATCAATTAAGGCATAAAACTAACCCTTTTTAAGTACTAATGTTGGAAAAAGAGTGTTTTTGTCTTTCTTTTATATTTTCAGGATGAAATGAGCTCAAATTCACAAAAGAAGCAAAAAGACAACTAATTCTAGCATAAATACAAGAAAAGGAATAAAAGTAGACTGCCCGGACCCTCAACGGCATCCTCCAAAGCAAAGAAGAGAAAGCAGAAGTCTGAACACGCCCCGTGCTCAGCCAGCATGGGGCCGTGCCCAAGAAGCAGCATAAAAGATAAACTTATAGAAGCTTCCATTGCCCACCACGGGGCCGTGTCCAGCGGGCACGGGGGCGTGGTGAAAGTACAACAGACGCATTAATTGTAATTGCGAATTACAATTAATGAGGAGAGAGAGTGTCAGACGGGCACGGGGGCGTGTCCAGCGGACACGGGGCCGTGCCCAGCCTTCTGTTCAGCCTATAAATAGGAGTGCTTGGTTTCATTCCATCTCATCCCTTGGCACACCACCTCTCTCACACTTCATCCACCACCCACCACCACCATAACACCATCATCCACCACCATCATCCATTGTCCATCATAGAGTGTGTGAGTCGTCTCGGGATCCAAGATTGATCGTAAGAGTTCTTGACAATCAAGGCCATGTTTGCCTAAGTCTCTTACATCACTTGGTGAAGACAAGTGTTTAGTATAATACTTTTTATTTTTAATCTTTTGCACTTTTTATTTGGTTTTGTATTAATGACTTTAATAACTAGTTGCTTATGTTGAAGGTGATCATTCCTTATCGTTTGTCCGTGGTGTCTTGGCATTATTTTACTGTCTATATAAAATAAAAGATTTTCACCATTCATATCTCCACGGTCTATATGGAGGTATGTTGGCTACCTGGTCGGGGGTTAAGGGAACGGTTTGGTAAGGGTCTTTGATGCGTGTTAGTGTATATATGTTTTTAGATATATATTTAAGCCCTTTTTTACACTTTTAGCCAAGTTTTAAATTTATAAAACACGATATTTACTAACACTAAACACACATATGGGCAAGTGCACCCATCGTGGACGTAGTATAGTGTTGGTAAGATACCGAGGTCGTCCAAGGACACAAGAGCTTTTAATACCGGTTTATCCTCAACGTCTAATCAAATCAAAAAGTGAGAAGAATGTTTTAAACTAAGAAAAATAAAACTAACTAAATGCTGAAAATAAAAATAAAAATAAAAACAGATAGACAAGATGAATCACTTGGATCCGACACGTGTATTAGTATAACCTTTGATTATTTTCGCACTTTTGCACTTGTTTAAGAGATTATCTTAGTTATTGTAGTAGGCCCCTCTTTTGAAGGCGACGTTACCCTCAACCCAGTAGTTTGAGTCAGCAAGGATACAATCCTAAAGGGTCGGATTATTGAAAGATAATGAATTAAGTTATTAATGCAAATTGTGGTAGGCCCCGCTTTTGGCGGTGACGTTACCCTCGGCTAAGTAGTCTGAGTCAGCAGGGATACAGTCCTAAATAGCCGGGTTATAGTATTAATAGTAGTTAACTTATGAGGGGGTCAAAGAGTTTGGATCCCCGCCATCCAATACCTATGGGCATTGAAGGAAATCCTACTAAATTTGACCCAGGTCCCAAGCAGGACCTCTAAACGCTGAACAAGGGCAAGACCCTTACCAAACCGTTCCCTTAACCCCCGACCAGGTAGCCAACATACCTCCATATAGACCGTGGAGATATGAATGGTGAAAATCTTTTATTTTATATAGACAGTAAAATAATGCCAAGACACCACGGACAAACGATAAGGAAAGATCACCTTCAACATAAGTAACTAGTTATTAAAGTCATTAATACAAAACCAAATAAAAAGTGCAAAAGATTAAAAATAAAAAGTATTATACTAAACACTTGTCTTCACCGAGTGATGTAAGAGACTTAGGCAAACATGGCCTTTGATTGTCAAGAACTCTTACGATCAATCTTGGATCCCGAGACGACTCACACACTCTATGATGGACAATGGATGATGGTGGTGGATGATGGTGTTATGGTGGTGGTGGGTGGTGGATGAAGTGTGAGAGAGGTGGTGTGCCAAGGGATGAGTTGAAATGAAGCCAAGCACTCCTATTTATAGGCTGAACAGAAGCCTGGGCACGGCCCCGTGTCCGCTGGACACGCCCCCGTGCCCGTCTGACACTCTCTCTCTTCATTAATTGTAATTCGCAATTACAATAAATGCACCTGCAGCACTCTGACCACGCCCCCGTGTCCGCTGGGCACGGCCCCGTGGTGGGCAATAGAAGCTTCTACCACTTTGTCTTTTGTGCCAGGACTGACCATTCTGGACACTGCCCCGTGCTCGCTGAGCACGGCCCCGTGTTGAGCTGGACACGCCCCGTGTCCGCTGGACACAGCCCCGTGTTCAGCTGGGCACAGCCCCATGCTCAGCTGGGCACAGCCCCATGCTCAACTTTCTTCTTGTTTTTGCTTTGGGAGATGCTGTCGAGGAGTCGGGCATGCCACGTTTCTTCCTTTTCTTTGTATTTATGTTGGATTTGGCTGCATTTTTGCTTCTTTTGTTCATTTAAGCTCTTTTAACCCTGAAAATACAAAAGGAAGACAAAAGCACACTTTTTCCAACATTAGTACTTAAAAAGCGTTAGTTTTATGCCTCATTTGATGTAATTTATATGTTGCATTTTACACACATCAAATACCCCCACACTTGAATCTTTGCTTGTCCTCAAGCAAAACTCTTTAATATGTGGCTTACACTCCCAAATGGAATGGGTAGAAGAGAAGGTTTTGGGCTTGTCTTGAGTGTCGGGAATCCAAGATCTTTATTGGGTTTTATTTTTATACTATTTACAATCCTATTCGTTGTGATTTATTTAGAACGTTTCATAAGAGAAATTACTTATTTGGGCATAACATGCCTTTTTAAAATTTCATTTATATACAAGTTCACATACCTCACGTGGGATCACTCAACACTCGGCCGAAGGTGTATTTTTAGTGAATCACTCGAGAGCGGCATGGAACTTATTCCTACCATAAGCTTGCCAAGCAATCAATCCTCCTCCTTTTTAACTTTATTCCTTTGTAAATATCAAGAGGACTTTTTGGATGAAGGGTTAGGCTTGGGTTAAAGGTAGGTGGTTGGGTTAGTGGTTAGTAGAAAAGGGCGAAAAGCGTAAAAAGCGTCGGTTTTCGTAAAACACTTTTTTTTTTCTTCACTTTTTTTTTTCTAATGAAGCATTTTTCAAACAAGGTTTCTTTTGATGAGCTTGTTTGTTTATTGCTAACTTCATCTCTTTTTTTTTCTTTTTTCTTTTTTTTTTGTGTCACAAGAAAACCGAGCTTTGTTACTAAAATAAAGGGTTTAAAATGAAAAAGGTTTTGGTGGGTAAAGGGTGTTTGTTTTGGGGAAAGAAACGAAAAGGTTTAGGCTCAAAGGGGTTAACTAGGGGGATTTTTGGGTAGGTGGTAAAAAAAAAGAAAATTAATGGTGTAGAAATAAAAAGGGGTTAGTCCTAATGCCTCCATCATTTACTTACTCGGGTTTAAGTTGGTAAGGACCGGGAATGTATCGTCGTGGCAAGTTCTAGAGTCGTAAAAACCAAGTGGCTATTCTCACAAGAAACGAAAAATGAGCATTTAGTTTAAAGATGTATATTTGTATGCTCAATAAAGGCTCAAAACTCACTTTTGTGGGAATGGGTTTTTATGTGATCAAGTATATATAATCAAATTTTAACTAAGCTTGTCATGCCGTTTCATAATTTTCTTATGTTGGTTCTTTTTATCACGACGTTATCGGTTGTAAATTTGTAAAAATATAACCTTTTTAGAATTTTGAAATTCCCAAATTAAACCAAGACAAGTAAAAAAAATGAAAAGTTTTTGAAAAAATTTGGGGTGATTAGCGGTTCCAATAGAGTTTTGTGTAAGGCTTGTTATTAGGACTTACAAAATTCAAGGTTTTAGCATCCCCCACACTTAAATTACACATTGTCCTCAATGTGTCCCAAAAATAAGTTTTTCGGTTGATTAAAATGTGTAAAAGTGGGTTAAAAACAAGATTTTATGGTACTGGGTAGCTGAACACGGGGTGGTGTTGGCTGAGCACGGCCCTGTGTCCAGACTGCCAGTACCAAAAGTAAACAGAAGGTTGGGCACGGGGGCGTGTTCAATGAGCACGGCCCCGTGTCTAGGTACCTGAACTGGGCATTTCTGCAAATTTTTGGGCACGGGGGCGTGTTGGGTGAGCACGGCCCCGTGCTGAACTTGCAGTAATGAAGAAAAATTGTCCAGAGGCTCTGTTTTTGCGCATGGGGTGTTGGTTCAAGCTTCCCTTAGTATCCTTCACCATCCCGAGTGTGTTTTATTCCTGCAAATTAAAACTAAACTAGAAAGCATAAAAGTTAAACTAATCTAAAACTAAGGATAGTTCCGCGGAATGCCTCCGTGGTGCGCCACGTTTATAAGGGTCCTTGGCTAGACCCACCTTATCAGGTGGCTCTGGCTCATCTTCAATTAAGGGGTCGTCATTGCCAAAAGGATATTTCATTGAGCGCTCAAGATCTATGCTTCTTTTGAATGCCCCTAATTGAAGAGGTAGATTGTTAAATTTCCGGTTTTTCAAAGCTTCATGAGTTTTCACAAAAGGTTTTCCCAAGGCTAGAGGAGCGTCATTGAGGATGACAAAGTCGGTTGGGATTACCATTTGATTTGTTTGAACCAAAACATCTTCAACTACACCGATTGACTTCATTACTTTTCGATCGGATAGAAAAATGGGTATTTGAAGTGGAGTAAAATCACTAATACTTAATTTTTCAAAAATGTAGTTAGGCATTATGTTAACACAAAGATCCTTATCAATGTTGATATTACTAATAAAGGAATTTTGAAAGAAACATGGAACCGGTGTAATGTTAATTTCAAAAGGATCTTCTTTTATTAGCGAGGTTTGATCATTAGTTAACTTAACACTTATCATTTCCTCAATCTTAATATTAGTGTTTAGCTCTTTTAAAAACTTAGCATGAGGGGTTACTAAACAATGATTTTCAAAAGAAGGTGACAAGAGACTAATTTCTTCAAAATTGGACTCTTCTTGTAATTTAGCGTTATGGACCTCACCTCTTTCGTTGTTTAACTCATGTGTCGGTTTTTCACTTTCTCGTTCTTCCATTTTTACATTTTCAACTATCTCTACGTTATTATTACAATTTAACTCTTCTCTTGCGCGGGACTCCTCTTCCCTTGCGCGAGATTCTTTTATGCAACGTTCGATAGTTTTAATGTGTTCTAATATCCTATTGGTCACTTCGGTGAGAGAAAAAGAATTGGGATCCTCGAAGCTTGAATCCGGTTGTTCGATCCTTGGCTCCTCATAGTACTCATATGAAGTAGATGGTTCACACCATTGTTCTTCATTGTAAGTATATGATGGATAAGGGTCGAAACTTTGTTCTTCATAGTACTCATATGAGGTGGGTTGTTCACGCCATGGTTCCTCATAATAAGAGTATGAAGGTGGTGGCTCATACCTTGAATCTTCAAAGTATGAGTATGAAGGTTCATATCTTGGTTCATCAAAATATGAGTATGAGGGAGGAGGTTCATACCTTTGGTCTTCATAGGATGTGTATGAAGTTGACGGCTCGTACCTGGGCTCCTCATAATAGTTGTATGAATTGGATGGTTGATATGAGTTATTATATTGAACCGAGCGTGCGTTACGACAATTAGTGCAATAATTACCCCTATAATCATCCTCATCATAGGTGTAGTTGTAACCTCTTGAGTATTGATCCATAAGAATCACTCAACAGACCACAACTGAGTCTCGGGACCAGAAAACAAAAATAAGATGGAAACAGAGGCTGGACACGGCCCCGTGTTGAATGAACACGGCCCCGTGTTCAGGGTCTGTATCTGGGCGTTTTAATTAAATTTACTGGTCACGTTGAGCACGGGGGCGTGTTCAGTGAGCACGGCCCCGTGTTCAGACTCTGTATCTGGGTATCTACTCTAAAAATATGCAGCACGGGGGCGTGTTCAGCGAGCATGGCCCCGTGTTCAGGCTACTGTAAATGCAAAACTAAACTAAAATGCAGAAAAAATGCGCGCGTTTTGAAAAGGTTTTTAAAAAACTGATTAGGCCGTCGATTTTAAGCTTTCTTAAAATCCTTGTGTCCCCGGCAGCGGCGCCAAAAACTTGATGTGCGTGAAGTGTGTGTATGTTTTTAATATATAATTAAGCCCTTTTTTACACTTTTAGCCAAGTTTTAATTTATAAAACACGATATTTACTAACACTAAACACACATATGGGCAAGTGCACCCATCGTGGACGTAGTATAGTGTTGGTAAGATACCGAGGTCGTCCAAGGACACAAGAGCTTTTAATACCGGTTTATCCTCAACGTCTAGTCAAATCAAAAAGTGAGAAGAATGTTTTAAACTAAGAAAAATAAAACTAACTAAATGCTGAAAATAAAAATAAAAATAAAAACAGATAGACAAGATGAATCACTTGGATCCGACACGTGTATTAGTATAACCTTTGATTATTTTCGCACTTTTGCACTTGTTTAAGAGATTATCTTAGTTATTGTAGTAGGCCCCTCTTTTGAAGGCGACGTTACCCTCAACCCAGTAGTTTGAGTCAGCAAGGATACAATCCTAAAGGGTCGGATTATTGAAAGATAATGAATTAAGTTATTAATGCAAATTGTGGTAGGCCCCGCTTTTGGCGGTGACGTTACCCTCGGCTAAGTAGTCTGAGTCAGCAGGGATACAGTCCTAAATAGCCGGGTTATAGTATTAATAGTAGTTAACTTATGAGGGGGTCAAAGAGTTTGGATCCCCGCCATCCAATACCTATGGGCATTGAAGGAAATCCTACTAAATTTGACCCAGGTCCCAAGCAGGACCTCTAAACGCTGAACAAGGGCAAGACCCTTACCAAACCGTTCCCTTAACCCCCGACCAGGTAGCCAACATACCTCCATATAGACCGTGGAGATATGAATGGTGAAAATCTTTTATTTTATATAGACAGTAAAATAATGCCAAGACACCACGGACAAACGATAAGGAAAGATCACCTTCAACATAAGTAACTAATTATTAAAGTCATTAATACAAAACCAAATAAAAAGTGCAAAAGATTAAAAATAAAAAGTATTATACTAAACACTTGTCTTCACCGAGTGATGTAAGAGACTTAGGCAAACATGGCCTTGATTGTCAAGAACTCTTACGATCAATCTTGGATCCCGAGACGACTCACACACTCTATGATGGACAATGGATGATGGTGGTGGATGATGGTGTTATGGTGGTGGTGGGTGGTGGATGAAGTGTGAGAGAGGTGGTGTGCCAAGGGATGAGTTGAAATGAAGCCAAGCACTCCTATTTATAGGCTGAACAGAAGCCTGGGCACGGCCCCGTGTCCGCTGGACACGCCCCCGTGCCCATCTGACACTCTCTCTCTTCATTAATTGTAATTCGCAATTACAATAAATGCACCTGCAGCACTCTGACCACGCCCCCGTGTCCGCTGGGCACGGCCCCGTGGTGGGCAATAGAAGCTTCTACCACTTTGTCTTTTGTGCCAGGACTGACCATTCTGGACACTGCCCCGTGCTCGCTGAGCACGGCCCCGTGTTGAGCTGGACACGCCCCGTGTCCGCTGGACACAGCCCCGTGTTCAGCTGGGCACAGCCCCATGCTCAGCTGGGCACAGCCCCATGCTCAACTTTCTTCTTGTTTTTGCTTTGGGAGATGCTGTCGAGGAGTCGGGCATGCCACGTTTCTTCCTTTTCTTTGTATTTATGTTGGATTTGGCTGCATTTTTGCTTCTTTTGTTCATTTAAGCTCTTTTAACCCTGAAAATACAAAAGGAAGACAAAAGCACACTTTTTCCAACATTAGTACTTAAAAAGCGTTAGTTTTATGCCTCATTTGATGTAATTTATATGTTGCATTTTACACACATCAGTCTTCCCTTGTTCAGCGTTTAGAGGTCCTGCTTGGGACCTGGGTCAAATTTAGTAGGATCTCCTTCAATGCCCATAGGTATTGGATGGCGGGGATCCAAACTCTTTGACCCCCTCATAAGTTAACTACTATTAATACTATAACCCGGCTATTTAGGACTGTATCCCTGCTGACTCAGACTACTTAGCCGAGGGTAACGTCACCGCCGAAAGCGGGGCCTACCACAATTTGCATTAATAACTTAATTCATTATCTTTCAATAATCCGACCCTTTAGGATTGTATCCTTGCTGACTCAAACTACTGGGTTGAGGGTAACGTCGCCTTCAAAAGAGGGGCCTACTACAATAACTAAGATAATCTCTTAAACAAGTGCAAAAGTGCGAAAATAATCAAAGGTTATACTAATACACGTGTCGGATCCAAGTGATTCATCTTGTCTATCTGTTTTTATTTTATTTTTATTTTTCAGCATTTAGTTAGTTTTTATTTTCTTAGTTAAAAACATTTTTCTCACTTTTTGATTTGATTAGACGTTGAGGATAAACCGGTATTAAAAGCTCTTGTGTCCTTGGACGACCTCGGTATCTTACCAACACTATACTACGTCCACGATGGGTGCACTTGCCCATATGTGTGTTTAGTGTTAGTAAATATCGTGTTTTATAAATTTAAAACTTGGCTAAAAGTGTAAAAAAAAAGGGCTTAAATATACATCAAAAATATAACACACTTCACGCACATCAAGTTTTTGGCGCCGTTGCCGGGGACACAAGGATTTTAAGAAAGTTTAAAATCGACGGCCTAATCAGTTTTTCAAAACCTTTTTAAAACGCGCGCAAAATTTTCTGCATTTTAGTTTAGTTTGCATTTACAGTAGCCTGAACACGGGGCCGTGCTCGCTGAACACGCCCCCGTGCTGCATATTTTTAGTTAGATACCCAGATACAGAGTCTGAACACGGGCCGTGCTCACTGAACATGCCCCCGTGCTCAACGTGACCAGTAACTTTAATTAAAACACCCAGATACAGACCCTGAACACGGGGCCGTGTCCACTGAACACGGGGCCGTGTCCAGCTTCTGTTTCCGTCTTTATTTTTGTTTTCTGGTCCCGAGACTCAGTTGTAGTCTGTTGAGTGATTCTTATGGATCAATACTCAGGAGGTTACCACTACACCTATGATGAGGATGATTATAGGGGTAATTATTGCACTAATTGTCGTAACGCACGCTCGGTTCAATATAATAACTCATATCAACCATCCAATTCATACAACTATTATGAGGAGGCCAGGTACGAGCCATCAACTTCATACACATCCTATGAAGACCAAAGGTATGAACCTCCTCCCTCATACTCATATTTTGATGAACCAAGGTATGAGCCTTCATACTCATACTTTGAAGATTCAAGATATGAGCCACCACCTTCATACTCTTACTATGAGGAACCATGGCGTGAACAACCCACCTCATATGAGTACTATGAAGAACAAAGTTTCGACCCTTACCCATCATATACTTACAATGAAGAACAATGGTGTGAACCATCTACTTCATATGAGTATTATGAGGAGCCAAGGATCGAATAACCGGATTCAAGCTTTGAGGATCCAAATTCTTTTTCTCTCACCGAAGTGACCAATAGGATATTAGAACACATTAAAACTATCGAACGTTACATGAAAGAATCTCGCGCAAGGGAAGAGGAATCCCGCGCAAGAGAAGAATTGAATAATAATAATAACGTAGAGATAGTTGAAAATGTAAAAATGGAAGAACAAGAAAGTGAAAAACCGACACATGAGTTAAACAATGAAAAAGGTAAGTCCGATAATGTTAAAATTCATGAAGAGTCTAATTTTGAAGAAATTAATCTCTTGTCACCTACTTTCGAAAATCATTGTTTAATAACCCCTCATGCCAAGTTTTTAAAAGAGTTAAACACTAGTGCTAAAATCAAAGAACTAGTGATTAACACTAGTGTTAAGTTAACTAATGATCAAACTTCGCTAATAAAAGAAGACCCTTTTGAAATTAACATTACACCGGTTCCATGTTTCTTTCAAAATTCATTTATTAGTAATATCACTATTGATAAAGATCTTTGTGTTAACATAATGCCTAACTACATTTTTGAAAAATTAAGTATTAGTGATTTTACTCCACTTCAAATTCCCATTTTTCTATCCGATCGAAAAGTGATAAAATCAATCGGTGTAGTTGAAGATGTTTTGGTTCACACAAATCAATTGGTAATCCCAACCGACTTCGTCATCCTTGATGACGCCCCCTAGTCTTGGGAAAACCTTTTGTACAAACTCATAAAGCATTGAAAAACCGGAAATTCAACAATCTACTTCTTCAGTTAGGGGCATTCAAAAGGAGCATAGATCTTGAGCGTTCAATGAAATATCCTTTTGGCAATAATGACCCCCTAATTGAAGATGAAGTTGAACCACCCGATACAACTAACGAAGAAGACCACTTTGTCGAGGAAGAGATAGCCATAGAACAAACCTTTAAGGTTCTTAATCTAGATGAGCCACAAAATAAGGTGTCTTCTAAAGACCCACCCATTGAGCTCAAAGAACTTCCTAAAGGTTTGGAATATGCTTTTCTAGGCAAAGATGGTGATTTACCTGTAATTATTTCATCTAAATTAAGTAACGTAGAAAAAGAGAAACTAATTAACCTACTTAAAAAACACAAAAACGCGATCGCTTGGAAGCTTGTAGATATTAAAGGAATAAGCCCTTCCATGTGCACGCACAAAATTTTAATGAATGATGACTACAAAACAGTAATTCAACCACAACGAAGAGTGAACCCCAATGTTCAAGAAGTGGTTAAAAATGAAGTCATCAAGCTGCTTGACGCTGGACTAATCTACCCTATCTCCGATAGTCCGTGGGTAAGTCCCGTTCAAGTAGTCCCGAAGAAAGGAGGTATGACGGTAATAACTAATGAGAAAAATGAATTAATACCAACGAGAACCGTCACAGGATGGAGAGTTTGTATAGATTATAGGCGATTAAATGAAGCAACAAGGAAAGACCACTTTCCTTTACCCTTCATTGATCAAATGTTAGAACGACTGTCCGGTCATAAATTTTATTGTTTCTTAGATGGTTTTTCAGGTTACTTTCAAATACCGATAGCACCAGAAGACCAAGAGAAAACAACTTTCACATGTCCCTACGGAACTTTCGCATATCGACGCATGCCATTCGGTCTATGTAATGCGCCTGCAACATTCCAACGTTGTATGGTGGCCATTTTCCATGATATGATAGAAAAGACAATGGAAGTCTTCATGGACGACTTTTCCATCTTTGGAGACTCATATGACCAATGCCTCGATAATCTTGAACGAATGCTATCCCGATGTGAGGAAACTAACCTCGCCCTTAACTGGGAAAAATGCTATTTCATGGTAACAGAGGGAATAGTACTTGGTCACAAAATCTCAAGCGAAGGAATGGAAGTTGATCGAGCAAAAATAGAAACTATTTCTCGATTACCTCCTCCATCCTTCGTCAGAGCAATCAGAAGTTTCCTAGGGCATGCCGGATTTTATAGAAGGTTTATCAAGGACTTTTCAAAAATTTCAAGGCCTTTAACAAAATTACTTGAAAAAGATGCACCCTTCATCTTTGACAAGGAATGCAATCAAGCATTTCTAACCCTCAATGTTAGGACCGGTTTGACTCCGAAACGATTACGTATGACACGTTCGACGTGCGGAAACCGTGAACGTGAATAACCGAAACACACGAGACGTACTATTAACGTGATTCTTTGATAGATCTGAAAAGATACAAGAACCGTGAATCACCTTTTGCCTTTCTCTCTCTACTTTCTCTCTCTAGCTTCTCTCTCTAACCTCTAAGCTCCAAAGATCAAAAATGGCAAAAGTCTTTAACTAAAAGCCTAAGGCTTCTATTTATAGGCCAAAGGTGATAAGGAAACTTTCCTTATTTACAATAATGCCACCTTGCCTTTTAGTAACAAGATATTACATTGTAAACACAAAGTTCTTCTGTTTCTGCTACGAACTGAGATGACGGAGGCGATAGACATTAATGTACTAACAATCTCCCCCTTGGATATTGCCGCAGTCAATCTCAATCATTCAGACTCGTAGCTTCTTTTCTTTTCTTTCTCTCTCTTTAGCTTGAATAGAATCCCGGTGGATCTGTCTTCAGCTTCAGCTCCCCCTTTCGGTAAACTCTTCAGGCTCCCCCTTTCGACAAGCTTCCGTGCTTTGGGATCGACACCTGGCTTTCCAGTTACAAGCTCTTCCAGGAACGATACCTGGCTCCTTACACGCTTCCGTTAGCATTGAGCTCGTCTTCAGACTCCCCCTCAGACTCGGCTGTCGGATCGTAGTCTGGAATAACATCTGCAACACTCATACGTTTATAAGTGACAGTGTTTTGAGATTATCCAGAAATCGTAATCTGGCTCTTTAAACTTTCTAAATCAAGATTCTGGCTTTAAGATATAATAATATGAATATATCCAGGATTATCTTGACTCTCTCCCCCTATCAAAATGCTTTATAGATTTGACAGCGTTAAAGAATCCAAATCGAAAAACTGACTCTTTTAAGATTTTAACAATATGAGCATCCAAATCCTTCACGGTTGATCATCCAAGTCCAAATTAATGACCTTGGAGATATCACAAACTGTTTTTAAATTTTGATTTTAATTTTAAAAACTTCAAGTTTCAAATTAATGAACTTGATTTATTTCCAGAAACACGATTAGCATACTTCGATCTTGAAACTTAGCACTTCAGACATCGGTTGTCGAAAATAAAGCAGAAATCAAAATCTTTTTGTATTTTTTATTTTTATTTTTTTTTTAAAGTATAAAGCAGTAAAGACATATGTTCAAACATATTTACAGACAATATTTTTGTTTGAGTTCATGTAAGAGGATCATATCAGTTTTTGAAACAAATCACTAGCACCGTTAAGCTTTAATCATTTTAAGTTCTAAACGATTCACCTTGATTGACGATATAGTTGTCCTCTTAAATTTTCACACACTTTTCAATCTATTCAGGATACATTTTAGATGTTTTAGGAACTTAACTCGATTTATGTGTCCCACCTCTTGAATATACTCCCGTATCCAGAATCTCAATATTCAGTCTTACAGGCAAGAGTACTACAATGATGTCTGTACATAAATTAGGGGTTTAATGCGAGAATTGAGGGATCTCAGGTCAGAACTTCCGTTCAGCAGAGAGATATCAATTTCGACTTTGTGGTGTGTCCCCTTTAGAGGATCTTTTAGCTTCAACAGATGATTATCAATTTTATTGTCTAATCACTGAGGGCTAGAATGCTATGTTTCAAGCATTTACTGCAAAGCATTATCCAAGGACTAGGTCAGAACTACCGTTCAGCAGAAGTCCCGGAATAATACCCCAGACATCATAGAGTATTAATACCTAGTATATCAGAATACGAGACCTTTCAAACGAGATTTCAGGGGTTACCTATATATCCAAGTAGTGTTCCCCACAAATTTCGCAAGTTTGAAATTTTAGGTTTATATCCCGAATAAATCTACTAAATGTACGAAAACCTATCGTCACATCATCAGTGAGACCATTTATCACATTTGACATTACATTTCTTTAGCGTGCTGTGATAGTCCACTGATGTACTATCATTTCCTCTTTTATCAACAAAAACTCAAATTTTTTGAATTTTATCATGTTTTTGGCATTTTCAAATTTTCTAATGTTTTTGGATTTTCTGACAATAATATCTCTTACTCCCCCTAAAATTCAAAACCATTTAAAGAAAATTTGACAACCTGATACTGATAGCTTTGTCTCGCCATCCATTTTCTGCATCTCATGCATAGATTTGCAGATGTACCCCCATGATTTACAACACATTGATCTTTTACAGTTTGAAAACCGTTTTTCAATCTAGTGAAATTAATCATGTTTGTTCAGCCGTGAGGGTTTCGGCGTATTCAATCAGAACTTCCCCTGATAACAAACTATTTTCCCATTATGATTTCAAAACACTTAAGTTTGTTTTAATCAAAATGGTTTTTCCGAAAATAAGTTTTGTTTAATTCACACACGGGGTTTATTCATCACCTTGTTCTTTCATCAACGAATTCGAAAGTTAAATCAAGTACAACTTAATGTCCTTGATAAAACATTTCTCAAGAAAGATGCCGATTCCTACTCCTCAATTACCAACCTGGGAGTTCCGGCAAATTCAAATAACATATTTTTGAATTTTTTTATTTATTTTTTTTTTTAAAATTTAGAGACAAACATATTTTTGATTTTCAAATTTTTGACAAAATGAAAACATATTTTTGTTTTTTTTTTAAATTTTTTTTTTAATTTTTAGAGTTTTTGAAAATATTGTTTATTTATGTACAGAAATCAAACAAACTCCCTGTTTAACCGTTGCAGGGATCAGCAGCCTCCGGTGCCAGGCTGCTTCGTTTCTCCTTTGGTTGACATTCAGTTTTCTTCAGAAACACCTGCACATTCAAATTTTATCAAATACGACCCAATAATTTTCTTTTCATTAAAGATGGATGCCGATTCATGCTTCGCGATAAAGGAAGCTCCGGCAAATCAAATTGTTCAATCAAACATTTTATCCACCCAAGCCTTACCAGCCTTGGGTGTAACCTTGACTCTAGCAATCTGAATTTTAAAGTTTTCAGCCTTAAGTGGTGGAAAATTTGCATCATAATCAATCGAAATTGACTCCTCAGCCTTTTTCACCTCATAAGTTGAACTTTCTGTTTCTGTTTTCGATTTCCAGATTTGTTTTTGTTTCTCATTTTTAATCAAATCAACATGTTTCTTAACACTCCATGTTTGACCTTTTGGAGTCCCACGTTTGTAAAAATGTGACTCTTTTTGAACATTTGGACTCTGAACAACATCTTTTGGTTTCCAAAATTGGTTTGGTTTTGTTGCATCAACAGTTGTTTTCCAACTTTGTGTTGTTCTAAGTTCGGGTGTCACTGGTTTCCAAGTTTGTTGTGAGTCAGCCTTTGACAATTTTGGCTTCCAAGTTTGCTTTGATTCAAACTTGGTTGACTTTTGATTCACAACTTCATATTTCTGTTTTTGAACATAAACAGACTTCTTTTTCGTCTCAACACCAACAGGTTTCAGATTTGGACATTTGCGAGCAAGATGTCCTGTTTGATCACATTTAAAGCATGTTCTCTTTGAAACATCTTTGACCTGTTGTTGTTGCTTTTTCTGGGCCTGAAACTCTTCATTTGACTGTTGTCTAAATTTGAGTTCTTTCTCTTCTTCTGAACTTGTTCCGTGAACGAAGTTCATTTTTGCCTGAAAATTCGGAGTTTTATTTTTATTCCAATTTTGTTTCTTCTTATAACCCAACCCAGCCTTCATGTTTTTCTTCTTGTAACCAGGTTTGTTATAAAAAGTTTTGTGACCCTTACCAACAAATTTTGGAATTTCAGATTTTTCAATCTCAACCATCTTGAAAACTTTGTCAATCTTTTCTGAAATCACATTCTGAATCGGGAATACAACGTCTAAGAATAATTTGTCCGATCCAATCATGGTATAAACCAATCCCTTTGAATCATCATTCAAACTTTTCTCAGATTTTGTGTTCTTCAGATATGCATCATGAAGATTTCCTTCATCTTCATCATGTGATTCAGATTTACCTGTATGAACCGACTCTTCGTTCAAGACGCTTTCAACGACTTTACCTACCACCTCTGAATCATGAGAATCATCAGATTTGGAATAGATTATATCAATGTTGTCTGGCAATTGGTCTACCATGTTGAAAGCTTTTTCGACCTTTTCTTTATCATAAAATGCAAACTTTTCCGGTGGTGGAACTTGATGAAACTCTGAGCCAATGCCTTTCTTGTTCTGCTCAGACTCACCATCACCCGGTTTTATATTGAAAATTCGTTCAAGCACATATGACGACACATGGTAACTTTTTAACTTGTTGTTTTCCTGTTCTAAATCAACAATCTGTTGCTTTAGCTTAGCAACATCCTCAATATAGGAATTAACAACATCTTGTTTTATAGCATACATTCGTTTAAGCTCTTTTGTTGTTTCAGACATATAATTCATTCTTGATTGAGCATATTTCATTTCATCTTTCACCTTTTCATATGACTCTTTTATAACCTCATATGATAATTTCATTGAATCATATTCCTTTTTCATTTCTTGACAAGCAATTTCTTTTTGTTCACATTCATTTGTTATTTTCAAAACGTTTTCTTTCAAAACTTTATTTTCTTTTTCCAATTTGTTACATCTTTCAGAAAGTTTTTCATCATTTTCTTTAAAAACCTTTTCTTTTTCTAACATTTCTTTGCATTTATTTTTGAAAATGTTTTCGATTTTTGTGAATTCAAGTTCTTTTGTTCTGAATTGCTCATCTTTTTCAGTACAAGCTCTGCACTGTTCCATGCATTTCTTGCACTGTTCAGCTGGTTTTAAGAATTCAGAATCAGAATGTACCTCAGTGTTTGGCACTTCGGTGTTTTCAGCTTCCTCTGGCTGCTTCATCTCAGCATCATTCAGCTTTTGTTCAACACTGACTTCTTCGCCAACATCAGATTTTTCATTTTTCTTTTCTTCTTCTTCAATTTGCTGTTCTTCAACTTCTTTCACCACTTCAGCTTCTATAGCTTCTGTTTCAACTTCTTCAGCAACCTTCTTCAGATTAACCACCATTTCTTCAACATTCTTCTTCATTTTCTCTTCATCCCTTTTTCTCAAGCATGACAGCATAGCATATCGAATATCTCTTTCGTATTGTTTAACGTATGCATCATCTTTCGTCACTCTTCTGTAATATTCAGCTCTCAACGGAACAGCAAGAAGAACATCATCAAAGATTATATCTTTCTTTGGAACAACTGGTTCTCCTTCTCTGTTGTAATAACACTCTCTCTTCTTGTCCCATCGTTTGTTGCTGACAGCATTCTCATATTCTTCCTGCATCTCATCCATTCTTCTGTAAACCACATCTCTTTCTTTATGTGTTTTCTCACTCAAGATCTCTTCTCGAGTTTTCTCTTTGTTCTCAATCTTTTCTTCATGGTTTTTAGCAGGTTCTTTTTCTTCTTTAATTTCAGCAACATTCGCAAACTTTCTTGGTGCTGTCGTAGCTTTCCCATGAGCTGTTTTGCGAACAATGTCATTTCGATCTTCTTCTGGACAAATTTGAGACCAATCATATCCTTCATCAGGATATATGACAGGACAAGCTCTTGAAGTTGTTTTTGGTCTATCTTCAATCAACTTTGGCTCTTCTCTGCTTCGATGGTAGATCGCCTTTTGATAATAATCATCATTGAAAGGACGTTCATTTCTTTCATCAACTTCTGCATTCTTACACTCTCTTTTGAAATGACCCTTTTGCTTGCATTTGAAACAGGTCACTTTTGACTTGTCAAAACCGAGCTTTGTTGACGGACCACCAAGAGATTGTTTCCCAGTAATTTCCATGTATCTTTGAGCTCTCCTAATGCAGCTTGCTAAACACCAACGAATATCAATAAGCTCCATCTCCTCTGGATCAATCTGGTCGTAGTCTTCTTTCGTCAGTTCAGAATTACCGATTTTTCCAGCTACCAGACCTTCATATGATTCCAGGACAGATGCAAGAAAGCTCATTTGCTGCTTCGCTGCATTGATACTCATTGCTGGAGAATTCTTCAGTTTAAGAGCAATGTTGCACAAAATTTCATCTGTGTCTTCAGAATTTGTTTTTGAAGATGAATGATATCCAGACTGATGACTTGTTGACGTTGTTTGAGATTCATTCATCTTTTCACCAATGAATGCTGTCTTTGGTGAACCAACGCCCTTCTCTGAAAGTACACTACTTTTGTAATACAAGCCAACATTCTGTTGACGTGAAGACTCTGTCATCTTGCTTTGTTTCTGCAGCTCTAGATCATGACTCTCAATCTTTTCAAATAATGTATCAAGAGAAATTGTATCATATGAATCATCATTTTTCAAAATAAACACAAACGTTTGCCACTGATCAACTCGTGGTAACGCTTCAATCACTTTATCGATGATTTCTTCTCTTGTTTTAGCAATTTCAAATCTTTCGAGTTCGATTTTTAGGTGACAAAATCTTTCTATCATTTGTCTCACCGATTCTCCTTTTAAACTATCAAAAAGATCAAATTCCTTTTTAATTAGCGCGATTTTGTTCTTTTTAATTTGTTTACCACCCTCAGCTTTAATACGTAAAGCTTCCCAAACTGATTTGGATGTCCCGCTATGATTTAGTAATGCAAATATATCGTTTCTAATTGCTGACTGTATCAATGCGATCATCCTTTGTTCGGCGGCAAATTCTGCTCTGTCGTCTCTGGAGAATTTTTTGAACTGTAAATCTTCACCTTTATCATCTTTTGGCTTTTCGTATCCGTATTCTAGACAAAACCAACTTTCATGTGCATACGCTTTTGCCCAATTAATAAATCTTTCTTTCCACCAAGTGTAATCTTCAATGCTTTCAAGCGTTGGTGGTTTAGAATGCGTTCCGTAAAAGTTATCATGCTTGATGTTCTCATTGATTGCCTTTGTGATGGTTTTTGGTGTAACAGTTGTAACTTCGGATGATTCAGATGTGAATGCGTTGAAAAACGTGTTATAAAATTCCTCAGCCATAGTTTTGAACTTTGAATAAACACCTGAATGAATTACGTAAACAATCGATTAGTTCAAAGATTTTTAACAAACTTAATTTTGAAAGTTAATTGATTTGATATGATTAAAAATTTTTATGATTCAAATCAATTCTAAAATATTTATTCAATTTGATTTTTGTCAACCGAATGGATGGGGATGGTTACTAGCCGATCGAGTAGTAATGGATGCTAGCCGATCGAGTAGGGAGGGATGCTAGCCGATCGAGTAGGGATAGGATGCTAGCCGATCGAGTAGGGGTACTATGCTAACCGATCGAGTAGGAAGCTAGCCGTTCGATTAGGCCAATCGATCGAACAACTGTTCGATTCAAAGGTATGTTGGCCGTTCGGTTAGCACTTGCTAGCCGATCGGTTATGATTATTACTAAAAGCTTTAACACTTCTCAAAGACCTGCTATTCGATCGAACAACTATTCGAGCCAAATCATTTCTGTTCGATCGGTTGACTAAGGAGGTGAGTCCTAGTCGTTCGGCTAGGTCAACAAGTCAACGTTTGAGAGTGATGTCAGTGATGCTTCTGTTCGATCGGTCAGGTCAAAGGTTCAACTTTTTATGCTGTTCGATTGGTTAGTTGTAGCGGTGGTGCTAGCCGTTCGGCTAGAAATGCTACACCTGCTGCTGTTCGATCGAACAGAGTCAAAAAGTCAAAGTGTTTAATGAATGTTATGCTGCTACTCGATCGAACAAAGTCAAAAGTCAATGGCTTTTAATGAATGCTGCAGTTCGAGTGAATGACTTTCTAGCCGATCGAACAGCTGTTCGATCGAGTTACCTACTCTATTCACACAACCTTCTGTTCGATCGAGTTACCTACTCGATTCACACAACCTTCTGTTCGATCGAGTAGAAATAGTGTATAACACACAAAGTCTGTTCGATTGAGTAGGAAGTAGTGTTCACTCGGTTGGGAAATTGTTAGTTGCTCGGTTAGGGACAAATGCTGGCCGTTCGGTTAGCACTTGCTAGCCGTTCGGCTAGGTCAACCAGGGTCAACGTATTAACTGCTGTTCGATTGGTTGCACATAACGGTGGAACGAATAGGAATGGCTATTCGATCGGCTACACTAGCCGAACAATAAAAGCTACAATTCGATCGAACAGGGTCAAATAGTCAACTGTTCGATTGGAGTGCACTAATATGCTGTTCGATCCAAGAGTTGCTAGCCGATCGATTAGCACTTTGCTAGCCGATCGGTTGGCACAATAAGCTGTTCGATCCAAAACAAAGGAGCTGTCCGATCGAATAGAAAAGTATGCTGTTCGAGTGAGATTTTTCTGTTCGAACGGTTAGCACTTTGCTAGCCGTTCGACTAGCCTAACCGAACGGTTGGCCTACTCGATCGAGTTGGACCTGATGAACAATTTCACGAACATTTTCAGCAAAAACGAACACAAAATCAACGATTTCTCCCAAACGGCTTGGAATTTTGACCTGAAAATTTGTAGGATCATAGATCAGATATATGCGCACATCATATCAAAATTTCATCCAATTTCAACCGTAAAAACACTGTTAATTTTGCGATTTTCAGATAAAAACGTGAAGAACAAGAAAGTATGAAGAAATTTGACAAATCTGAGTAAATTCGACTCTGAATCTGAAGGATTTCTGTGCGAATTCGTGCGTTTGATCTGTGCAATCGAGCTCCTGCTCTGATACCACTTGTTAGGACCGGTTTGACTCCGAAACGATTACGTATGACACGTTCGACGTGCGGAAACCGTGAACGTGAATAACCGAAACACACGAGACGTACTATTAACGTGATTCTTTGATAGATCTGAAAAGATACAAGAACCGTGAATCACCTTTTGCCTTTCTCTCTCTACTTTCTCTCTCTAGCTTCTCTCTCTAACCTCTAAGCTCCAAAGATCAAAAATGGCAAAAGTCTTTAACTAAAAGCCTAAGGCTTCTATTTATAGGCCAAAGGTGATAAGGAAACTTTCCTTATTTACAATAATGCCACCTTGCCTTTTAGTAACAAGATATTACATTGTAAACACAAAGTTCTTCTGTTTCTGCTACGAACTGAGATGACGGAGGCGATAGACATTAATGTACTAACACTCAAGGAAATGCTAGTCAATGCACCTATCATGATAGCACCAGATTGGAAATTTCCTTTCGAAATCATGTGTGATGCAAGTGACTTTGCTGTTGGAGCAGTCTTGGGACAAAGAAAAGAAAAGCATTTCCACCCAATCTATTATGCTAGTAAAACTCTTAATGATGCACAAGAAAATTATACAACTACAGAAAAAGAATTACTAGCAGTGGTGTTTGCTTTTGATAAATTTCGTTCTTATCTTGTTCTTTCTAAAACTGTAGTCTATACAGACCATGCAGCCATCAGGTACTTCTTCAAGAAACAAGACGCAAAACCCCGTTTGATCAGATGGATTCTACTCCTCCAAGAATTCGACATTGAAATCAAGGACAAAAGAGGAGCAGAAAACACTGCTGCAGATCATCTCTCACGCTTAGAAGACCCAGCTTTGGAAACGACCAGAGATGAGCAAATCAACGAGAAATTTCCCACAGAATCCTTGGAAATGATGGAGAGTAGACAAGAGCCATGGTATGCCGACTACGCTAATTTCCTAGCTAGCGGTATAGTCACCAAGGGATGGCCACATCATCAAAGAAAGAAATTCTTTGCTGATGTAAAGCATTACTTTTGGGAAGACCCCTATCTTTTCAAAATGTGTGCCGACCAACTCATCCGAAGGTGTGTCCATGGTAATGAAGCACGAAGAATTCTCCGTCATTGTCATGAAGGTCCATACGGAGGACATCATGGTGCCGCAAGTACCGCACGAAAGGTATTTGATTCAGGATTTTACTGGCCAACCATTTACAAGGATGCACAAAACCTTGTAAAGACATGTGATGCCTGCCAGAGATCAGGTAATATTTCTTCCAAACACGAAATGCCTCAAAATGGCATTCTCGTTTGTGAAATCTTTGATGTGTGGGGGCTCGATTTCATGGGACCTTTCCCGCCTTCAAAAGGAAACAAATATATACTTGTGGCAGTTGATTACTTGTCTAAATGGGCGGAGGCAGAGGCTCTTCCAACAAATGATGGAAGAGTAGTGGTAAAATTTCTGAAAAAACTGTTTTCTCGCTTCGGGACACCAAAGGCTTTGATAAGTGATAGAGGTACCCATTTTTGCAATCATCAACTCGAAAAAATATTAACAAGGTATGGGGTCTATCACCGGGTCTCAACAGCATATCACCCTCAAACAAATGGGCAAGCCGAAGTGACTAATCGAGGTTTAAAACGAATACTTGAAAAACCCGTAGGAATAAATAAAAAAGAATGGGCCGACAAATTAGACGATGCTTTATGGGCTTTTCGAACTGCTTATAAAACCACTATAGGCACAACCCCATATAAGCTTGTCTATGGAAAAAGTTGTCACTTGCCAGTAGAAATAGCTCACAAAGCCTACTGGGTAATAAAAACTGTGAACTTAGATTTAGAAACTGCCGGTAAAAATCGATTTTGTCAAATAAATGAATTAGACGAGCTAAGGAATTATGCATATTCTAACTCCGAAATTTATAAGAAAGAATGAAAAATTTACATGATAAATATATTAAGTCTAATGAATTTCGGGTAGGAGATCAGGTTCTATTGTTTAATTCACGACTTCGATTATTTTTTGGCAAGCTAAAATCTAGGTGGTCAGGACCTTTTTTCGTCACCCATGTTTTTCCGCACGGTGCAGTAGAAATTAAAACTTTAAATGGGATACCATTCAAAGTCAATGGCCAACGGCTAAAACTCTACCGAGGATCCATTGAGGATGAGGAAGAGGAGATCTCACTTCAAACGGTTAACGAATAAACTCATACCCGACATGTTACGAACAGGTAAGTGTACGTTTAAAATCGGTAAGTCTTCTAACCATTTTCGGAAAAAGGGGCATGCACACGAGCACAAAAAAAAAATTCAGAAACCTTGCCCGGCACGAGGCCGTGTCCGCTGGACACGGGGCCGTGTCGAGGCAACTGTCGGGATAAAACCCTCTTTTCACAACAGTTACCTCATTCCACACGCCCCGTTTCGCCGAAAACACTCTGGTTCCAGGCGATTTTCCGCAGATTTCCGACGTCACTACCACGTTTAACAACATCAAGGTATGATTCTATCATCTCTAGTAGTTAGATTAGTTACTTGCATGTAGTTAAAACATCAAAAATTGGGGAAAAATCTAGGGTTCTTCGTGTTCATCCGGATCGGACTTCAAATTTTTGATGAAATCTGTTAGTATTAGTTTAGATTAGTGTAGTAGAAAGTAAATAAACATGTATTGTTGATAGATTCGTTCGATTTCCCACTAAAACCCCAAACCCTTGTTTTTAAACCGAAAAACACGAAATTGGAAGGGTAAACGGTTTGTTTTGGGAAAAACGACACTTAGGGTTTCATTTTCGGGGGAAACCGCTACTATTGGGCTAAAAATTTTCAGGTTTTCGAAACCGGGACGAAAAATGAAGTTTTTGGGTTACAGACGCCTGGACACAGGGCCGTGTCCGCTGAACACGGGGACGTGTCCAGCCCACTGTTTGCAGTTTCACCCCAAATATCTTTGTTTCGTACTAACTTTTGGTGTATTCTTTCAGATGTCAAAGTTCACAAGGTTCAACGCAAGCGAACTCGATGCTAGGGCACGATATGAGACACTCCAAACAAGACCCGAGGAGTACCCTAGGCGGGCATGTACCGACTTGTTAACCATGGTGAATCAACTTGACCGATTCAACAACATCGTGACAGGGCCACTAGCAGTTGCATTGAACACTCAGCTTCGGTCGGTGCATCAATGCACCATGGAGTTCTACAGTACTTTCAATTTCACCTCGAGGTGTGACCCGTTTGACAATGAAGGGGTTGCATTTCGGTGTGCCGGGACAAGGTACTCGATCTCCGTGGCACAGTTTGGAGCTATAATAGGACTGTACGGGGAAGAAGAATCGGGGAATGAGGAGAATACCGGGGGATTACGAGACTTGGATGCAACTGAACGTCAAGCCGCATGGGCTCAGATCGGTGAAGGAATCTACAACCCTAGCAGCACCAAGAGTACCAAACTGAGGGACCCGCTTTACCGCTACATTCACAGGCTCCTCACCTACTCGCTGAACCAGCGTCACGACAGTAGTGGCGTTGTAGGGTTGAAAGATTTGGTTGTCCTTCAATGCATCCACAACCAGAAGCCTCTCGATGTTCCATATCTCTTGTTACGAAACATGCACCTCAATCGCCTTGCTCACGCTCCTACGCCTATCTTCTTCGGGGGATGGGTGTACCGTCTTTTCAAGCATTTCACGAGAATCCCAAGGTCCTTTGAAAGGAGTCCATGGTCGGGACGAGTTGACTACCACATTTGCCGAGCCATGAACTTACTTTATGAGGCGGAAGACGGGACGGTGAGCTTCCAAAGGACACAAGGCTATGCATGGAACCCACAAGAGGCCCTAGTTCTCCACGCACCACCTCCCCACTACCAGTACCAACCCCATGGCGATCCGAGTCAATCCTCCTCACAAGGAGGCGGTTTTCCTAACTTTCAAAGCTTACATGATCTTTTGCAGGAAAACCTCATGTGTACCAGGAACACCTACAACCTCGCCAACAACACATACCACCGGGTTGGAGCTATTGAGCGCAACATCAACGATATACAAGATGATATCGGTAGCATCCGGGAGTACATGGCGGGGCATGGGGATGGAGGTGATGATAGCGGTGAAGACATGGACGTTTGAAGGAACAAGGGGCAGGTTGGTGATGAGCCCACAGGTTTAAGTACCCTTCTCTATCGAACAATTTACGGCCTGCGTGCCGCTTGTTGAACAATTTACTTTCTTTTTTTTTTTCGTTTTATTTTCACTTTATGCTTGGAGACAATTAACGTTGGTAAATTAGGATGGTTTATGTTTGCTTGGTGTGATATTGAGTGATTAAACAGGTACAATGCAAGGGTTAGAGTGCTAAACCTTAGCACTTGCAGCCCCAAAATGGAGAAACCGGGAGACAAAACCTGTTTTTCAGGCTCACAGACTGTCCACACGGGGACGTGTCCAGCCGACACGCCCCCGTGTTCATCTCCCAGACCTACTGATTGGTTACTGACCTGCAGTTATTTGCCAGACACGAGGCAGTGTCCAGTGGACACGCCCCCGTGTTCATCTTCTGTAAGTTTTCATTACTGGCAGTTCGCCACGGGGCCGTGTCCAGTGGACACGGGGCCGTGTCCAGGCTGCCAGTAACATAAATCTTTGCTTTTTAACCCACTTTTACACATTCTAATCAACCGAAAATCTTATTTTTGGGACATATTGAGGACAATGTGTAATTTAAGTGTGGGGGGGGGGGATGGTAAAACCTTGAATTTTGCAAATCCTAATTACAAGCCTTACACAAAACTCTATTGGAACCGCTAAACACCCCAATTTTTTTCAAAAACTTCTCGTTTTTTTACTTGTCTTGGTTTAATTTGGGAATAACAAGTTCTAAAAAGGTTATATTTTTACAAATTTACAACCGATAGCGTCGTGATAACAAAGAACCAACATAAGAAAATTACGAAACGGCATAACAAGTCTAGTTAAAAATTCGATTATATATACTTGATCGCATTAAAAACCCATTCCCACAAAAGTGAGTTTTGAGCCTTTATTGAGCATACAAATATACATCTTTAGACTAAATGCTCATTTTCGTTTCTTGTGTAAATAGCCGCTTGGTTCTTACAACTCTAGAACTTGCCACGACGATACAATCCCGGTCCTTACCAACTTAAACCCAAGTAAGTAAGTGATGGAGGCATTAGGACTAACCATATTTTTCTTTCTACACCATTATTTTTCATTTTTTTACCACCTACCCAAAATCCCCCTAGTTAGCCCCTTTGAGCCTAAACCTTTCATTTCATTACCCTAAAACCCTTTTTACCCACCAAAAACCCTTTTTTATTTTTCACCCTTTATTTTAGTAACAAGCTCGGTTTTTCGTAAGCTCGCTATTTTATGTGACTGATCAAAAAAAAAAAATGATGAAGTCAAAAACAAACAAAAGCTATATAAAAGCTTGTTTGGAGAAATACTTCAAAATAAAAAGTCACTAAAAACAAGGTGTGTCACGAAAACCGACGTTTTTTACGATTTTCGCCCTTTTACTAACCACTAACCCAACCACCCACCTTTAACCCAAGCCTAACCCTTCACCCAAAAAGTCCTCTTGATATTTACAAAGGTAAAAAGTTAAAAAGGAGGAGGATTGATTGCTTGGCAAGCCTATGGAAGGCGTAAGTTCCATGCCGCTCTCGAGTGATTCACAAAAAAAAAAAATTACACCTTCGGCCGAGTGTTGAGTGATCTCCCGTGAGGTATGTGAACTTGTATATAAATGGAATTTTAACAAGGCATGCTATGCCCGAATAAGTAATTTATCTTGTGAAACGTTCTAAATAAATCATAACGAATAGGATTGTAAATAAATAAAAATAAAACTTACAAAGATCTTGGATTCCCGACACTCTATGACAAGCCAAAAACTTTCTCTTCTACCTATTCCATTTGGGAGTGTAAGCCACATTTAAAGAGTTTTGCTTGAGGACAAGCAAAAGTTCAAGTGTGGGAGTATTTGATGTGTGTAAAATACAACATATAAATCACATCAATTAAGGCATAAAACTAACCCTTTTTAAGTACTAATGTTGGAAAAAGAGTGTTTTTGTCTTTCTTTTATATTTTCAGGATGAAATGAGCTCAAATTCACAAAAGAAGCAAAAAGACAACTAATTCTAGCATAAATACAAGAAAAGGAATAAAAGTAGACTGCCCGGACCCTCAACGGCATCCTCCAAAGCAAAGAAGAGAAAGCAGAAGTCTGAACACGCCCCGTGCTCAGCCAGCATGGGGCCGTGCCCAAGAAGCAGCATAAAAGATAAACTTATAGAAGCTTCCATTGCCCACCACGGGGCCGTGTCCAGCGGGCACGGGGGCGTGGTGAAAGTACAACAGACGCATTAATTGTAATTGCGAATTACAATTAATGAGGAGAGAGAGTGTCAGACGGGCACGGGGGCGTGTCCAGCGGACACGGGGCCGTGCCCAGCCTTCTGTTCAGCCTATAAATAGGAGTGCTTGGTTTCATTCCATCTCATCCCTTGGCACACCACCTCTCTCACACTTCATCCACCACCCACCACCACCATAACACCATCATCCACCACCATCATCCATTGTCCATCATAGAGTGTGTGAGTCGTCTCGGGATCCAAGATTGATCGTAAGAGTTCTTGACAATCAAGGCCATGTTTGCCTAAGTCTCTTACATCACTTGGTGAAGACAAGTGTTTAGTATAATACTTTTTATTTTTAATCTTTTGCACTTTTTATTTGGTTTTGTATTAATGACTTTAATAACTAGTTGCTTATGTTGAAGGTGATCCTTCCTTATCGTTTGTCCGTGGTGTCTTGGCATTATTTTACTGTCTATATAAAATAAAAGATTTTCACCATTCATATCTCCACGGTCTATATGGAGGTATGTTGGCTACCTGGTCGGGGGTTAAGGGAACGGTTTGGTAAGGGTCTTGCCCTTGTTCAGCGTTTAGAGGTCCTGCTTGGGACCTGGGTCAAATTTAGTAGGATCTCCTTCAATGCCCATAGGTATTGGATGGCGGGGATCCAAACTCTTTGACCCCTCATAAGTTAACTACTATTAATACTATAACCCAGCTATTTAGGACTGTATCCCTGCTGACTCAGGCTACTTAGCCGAGGGTAACGTCACCGCCGAAAGCGGGGCCTACCACAATTTGCATTAATAACTTAATTCATTATCTTTCAATAATCTGACCCTTTAGGATTGTATCCTTGCTGACTCAAACTACTGGGTTGAGGTAACGTCGCCTTCAAAAGAGGGGCCTACTACAATAACTAAGATAATCTCTTAAACAAGTGCAAAAGTGCGAAAATAATCAAAGGTTATACTAATACACGTGTCGGATCCAAGTGATTCATCTTGTCTATCTGTTTTTATTTTATTTTTATTTTTCAGCATTTAGTTAGTTTTTATTTTCTTAGTTAAAAACATTTTTCTCACTTTTTGATTTGATTAGACGTTGAAGATAAACCGGTATTAAAAGCTCTTGTGTCCTTGGACGACCTCGGTATCTTACCAACACTATACTACGTCCACGATGGGTGCACTTGCCCATATGTGTGTTTAGTGTTAGTAAATATCGTGTTTTATAAATTTAAAACTTGGCTAAAAGTGTAAAAAAAAGGGCTTAAATATACATCAAAAATATAACACACTTCACGCACATCAATGTCCATTGTGTGCATACTTAGTACATTGTTTTACATTACATTTCATGCTATGTATGTCCATTGTGTGCATACTTAGTACATTGTTTTACATTACATTTCATGCTATGTATGTCTATTGTGTGCATACTTAGTATATCGTTTTACATTACATTTCATGCTATGTATGTCCATCGTGTGCATACTTAATACATTGTTTTACATTACATCTCATGCTATGTATGTCCGTTGTGTGCATACTTAGTACATTGTTTTACATTACATTTCATGCTATGTATGTCCATTGTATGCATACTTAGTACATCGTTTTACATTACATAATTTACATTTCATGCTATGTATGTCCATTGTGTGCATACTTAGTACATTGTTTTACATTACATCTCATGCTGTGTATGTCCGTTGTGTGCATACTGAGTACATTGTTTTACATTACATTTTGTTACATATACTCATCCAGCATATGAACACATTATATTACATTATGTGAACCATTTGTATCTATTGAACCATGTGAACCATTTGACAATAGATATTTGACTATGCCTAAACATTTCTACAATTGTTAAACATTACATGTTGATGGTTTGGTTTGAGTAAGTGATTTAAGTAACGAGGCGTGTGTAATATGATACAAGCATGGTGGATACGCCGCTGGTACTTCCTATATATAAGTGTTTGTATGGTATTACACATCGTAGCGTTATTTGAATCATTTCAATTTGAGACATATAACGTTTTATACAAATAACATACTTTTCACAAGACATTGTTTTACAAACAACTTATCTTATACAAACTCATTTTACATGGTTATTCATTTAACCATACATTATTCTCTTATTTATACATATCACCTGAACTTATTGTTTTTCAAACGATTTACAAAACAAATCAATTTACAAGGTTCATGACTAAACCTTATTAAACATTTTCTTAAACTTACAAGTCATGAATCCTATTTTCACAAAACCTATGTATCTCACAGGCATTTTTATGCTGACTTACCTATTTTCACATGTGTTTTCAGGAGTTGATGCATAGGACTTATCGAGAAATACTTAGGCGGACCTGTGCCTTAGTGACTTAAAACGAAGCAAGAACTAGTTATTTTATGTTATGTACTCTTTGTTCTTGTTTAAAGACAATGTAACTCTCTGGTTTGATAAATAAAATATAACTTTAATTGCCATGGATTTGAAACAATTAATTCTGTTACAACACTCCCGGACGATTCCGCCACATTTCGTTGTCTCACGTGGTCGGGGTGTGACAATACTTGAGACAAAATTTTCAAAATTTTTCATTTTTTAGCAAATTCAACCCTATCAAGCATTTAAGATCAACAATCATACCAACCCTCTCTCGAGTTACCGCATCCCCACACTTGGGATACATTGTCCCCAATGTATGGTGCAATTTATACTCTAAACTCAAGAGATACCACCTAACAAACCATCAACGGCTAATACCTAGACAACTCAACACAAAGAAACCACTCCCAACACAAAAATTTCACACCACCAAGTACACAAAAACAAATAAAACACAGGATAGATAAACACATGCACCTGATCAGAAAACAAGTGAGTGTTTGTATTGGTGTAGCTGTTGCGCTCAAAACCGGAGAATACGCATCCAGGGATTCTCTGATATCTCACCGGGGATGTTGCCAAACATCCCCACACTTGATTCATTGCATCCGTGAAGATGGAACGTAGAAACCTGTCAAAACACAAACACACCAAAACGAAACAAAACCAAAATACAATAATCTACATCCTCGGGCTGCCTCCCGAGAGCGCTAAGTTTTAGATCTTCAGCCAGATCGTACCTGATAGGCGCTATGGTGGTTTCAATGCACACTTACCCAAAACATTTCCAACAAATGCCCGGAAATTTACATGCCATCTCCATAGGTTTGTAAGTATAATTGGCATGTTCAGACTGCACTTGCGGGTTTCGCTAATCCACTTCACGAGATATACCTTGATGTCTTGTTGTTTCACCCTTCTCATCTTCTTCCTCGAACCCTCTTCCCCACACTTATTAATTTGAATGATTGATATGGGGAGAGGTTCGGTACACATATTCATCTCCTCAGACTGTTCTGCCTCATCATATGCACACACACCATCTGATCCACCAGTGACTCTTCATCAGATAAAGGACTCATTGGTGTGGTATTATCCTCCACAATCTCCTCCTTCATGTGAGAATAATCTCTAATATCATCAGGTAATGGTGAAAGGCGTTGTTCTATTTCTATCTTCATTTTTAAATTCTGACACTTAGAAACTAAACAGCTGATTCGATCTTCATCGGAAAGGTTGGGTGCTGATAAATGTTGCTCGAGTTTGGACAAAGTCACTTCCAACATAGCAAGCTCTTTCTCCTCCTATGTCTGATAAGTATAAACACTCTCGGGCTTAGAATATTCCTCGGGATGATACTGTCGGTATCCCTGATACGGTCTTGAGATGTATGCATCCATCATTTTTTTATTCCAATACTCTGGATTTTACAAATACACTATGCACACATCATCATAAACAGAAGTATGATTACGACCGCAACAGAAACATTGTCCATCCATCCTTGGTTCATAATAAGCATCCTCGTCCCGATCCCATCCGTCAGAGTAATAACCATCCTCCACCGTTGTATCAGAATCATAGAAATATGGTGGAGGGGAAGGATTATCATAGCAAGGCATCGGTGATTCTTCCAATTTCGCTCTTTCCCGTCTAAATCGGGCCTCGTGTCAACCGATACACGGGTGAAGTGGTTCCCCGCACAAAATGCATGTAGAAGAGCCGCAAAATATAGTAAGATCTGTCATCCTGCACAAACACAGCTCAACTACCCACGTAAATCACGAACAAATAAGATAACAAAATAAAAACAAAAATTCTTTTAGGGTTTTTTTTTTAAACTAAAACTTAACACTAAACACTTTGCGCACGCCTCCCCGGCAACGGCGCCATTTTGATGTCTGTCGTTAGTGACATGCAAAAACCGAAATAAACTAGGTAGCTAGAGTAAGTCGGATATCGAACCAGATGAGGATTGTGGAAAGTGTCGAATGAAAAGTATTAATTAATTACTACTGAATTGGAAAATCGGTGTGATTGATTATAAAAATTATCTAAATTAACGAATAAAAATTGAGAAAAAAATTGAGTTATAATAAACAATGATGAGAAAAGGTGGTCACTCTGGGATTTTGATTCTGTAATTACTAATAACCTAGTTCTGATTTTATTGGATGCTATTGATTGAATAGTAAATCTTTCACATCTACCAATTACCTATGCAGTTCAAAATCTTAACATTAATTGATCAGAGAAATATTAAAACAAACATACATAGAAATCATTCAATCAACAAAAGCATGGTTGGATTCAAAACATAATTATAACTCTGACTGTCACTCAGGATTTGTCTGTCACACAATAATATAATCATGTAAATAGTCGGCTGTCACCCGACTACAAATCCAAAATCTCAATACAAAACAGAAACTAGAATTAAAAGTGTCTCACAAGAATCATTCACCCAAAGTGTCCACGATAGATTTAGCCGCTCATCTCGGTTGAATGATCTTCACTCGCTTGATACCGGGTTTTCTCTCGTTCCTGTTGTCTGCCGTCGAGGATGTGTGTTGATGATGTTGCCGCCCCCAAATTGCCCTCATTTAATCGGCCCACTATCAAATCAGCCGCCCACTTATATGGCCCAAAAGGGAAGTCCACGTCCAAGTATATGCGTGTCTCCTCTTTCATCAATGATTGGCCCAATCCAAATAATCCAAATCTACACGTGATGATGATATCTCCTTGCATGTGAATATGGCGGCTCCCTTTCTCTACTGCCGTGAGGATAATGTATGGTGATGTGATGATTGAAATTAATGTTCCCTTCATTGATGTTGATGCCCCCACCTTCACGTGATCCCCTCACACATAAAAGTCTTGCATGTGCACTAAGTTTCAAACCCATTTAATCTTCAAACATAACAAATGTGATGTTGACTTTAATTTCTAACCGTAAGCTACGGTTTGAAGCTCGGGTTACGGTTCGAAGATTCTGTTCACTTTTGTTTCCAACACATGTAAATCGTAACCTACGATTTAGAAACCGTAGGCCACGGCGTAAATCTCAATTCCACGAACAACTATAATACAACTTTCATTTAAGTACCAGCCGCCCCCTAGACTTTGTTCTTTCGTATTTCTCATGAATCCAAGCCATATAATCATCGTTGCTTGTTCCTCTTCGCTTCTAAGCACCTTAATTTCTCCGAATTATGCCGATTAACCTGTAACACCACAAAAGCTCGTAGTTATCATATTCGAAATGCGTAATCGCTTAGAACACAATAAGATACGTAATTTAACACACTTAACGCTCTTGTTTTGCACTCTCCATCACTAGTTCTCCCAAAAGTGAAGGAACTTCATCACAGCCTACTCCTTCGGGGTATTCCGCTGACACTGAAGAAGGAATCTTCATTTTTAAGGCGCAATCCGAGGAACCATTCCATTCGAAAAAAAGAGGATGGTTTAGTAGGGAGCACATGAGAGGAGAAAGCGAGTGAGAAAGTTACAACAACAAAGAGCGTTAGCAGCAACCAATAAGGAAGTAAATGCCCAAACACAAGAAGCAGTTAATAGACGGTTGGCAAACTTTCATATACTAGCCACCACTGCAGCAGATCCAAACCTTGATCAGATAATTGCACCACAACCACTGCCACTATTCCCAACCCAACCAATGGAGATAGAACTTAACCAAGAAACCAATTTCCCATACCAGCTTTTGACCCTAACGAGATACCTAGAATCCCAGCACCTAATCCTTTAGCATATGATCCATGGGAAGATGACCATAGGGAATATCAGGAACTTTATCCACAGGGAGAACCGATACCAAATCCCATAGCACAGTATACCGACCTTAATCCTTTAGATCCGTATTAGAATGCCGACCAGTATATTCAAAATATGTTAAACAACCCGTACCCATATGGAGAACCTATACCTCAGTACCCTGACCCAATACCCACACCACTGCCATCCATGAGTGAAGAGAATGTGCAGGAACTCCGCACATTTGGTGAGGAATTAGTGGAGAAAAGGAGAGAGGATACGACAATTAGGAGAAAAGCTCGTGTGGAAATATGACGAGCGAGAAATGCAGTTCTGGAGGAACGACCCCTAATAATAATAATAATAATAAAATACAAACATATATATATATATATAAATGTGTGTAGTTGAAAAAAAAATCCACTAAAATAGATAACCTAATATCTATCGATGCATAACTAGTAGTGTGTTTAAATTCCCGTTGTAGATTGTAATATATATATATATATATATATATATATATATATATATATATGAAAAGAGTAAAAGTCGCAATGCTCGACGTTTTTGATCAATTTGTTTGCGTGATTGTTTACAGTAAATCTTATTCTGTAATATTAATACCTGATAAATGTTTGTAATCCAGATGAACAACGAAGTAAATCAGGAAAAACAGAATAATGACAATAATGGAAACCAAGTAGATAACAGTGCCATCCAACACATAGTAGCACAAGGAATTATAGACGCTATGCCGTATATTATCAAGACTGTTAAAGAAACAGAAAATAATAAAACTAATAGTGGAAGTAAACGACCACCTACTGAACCCAGTCACAGCGTGAATAATGGATCGCTACTTCAATTACCTATTCCAAAAAGAAGAAGAACCATGTCATATGGTTGTTCTTACAAAGAATTCTGGTTTTGCAAACTAATAGAATTCTCTGGCAATGAAGGAGCCATTGCAGTGACAAATATGTGTATATATGATATACTTGTGATTGGCTATATCATGTTACATTTATGCATAAATTACATACATTTTCTTGCAAGTGATGAAAAGACATATATCTTATTTTATAAAGTTTTTCTATAACTTGTTTTCTACTGCGATATGTTATAACGTAGTGTATTATGTAAGTTGACTCTACATTATACTTTGATTTTATATGCCATCATGCATCATGTAAATATTGTTGAATAAAACAACAAAACCAAATTTGTGGTTTATATGCTATAAAAAAGTATAAATATGCTTAAATATGACATTAGAAGTGTCATACCCTTTGAATTTGATTATTAATTTATAAAAGGCCATAAGATTTATAGACCGATAATACTACATGACTCGGTCATGTAACGATTTCTCAATTTATAATATATGAAAAGAAGATTGTCTTTAAAGAAAAAACTGGATAAAAGATGTTCATTTGTCACACATGGGATATGCTCATGGGTTCATAAGGAATGTGGTGCCTTTTAAATCACCAACGTGTTTTTAGCTTAATGGTAGTGGATGAGAGGAGAACTCCACACTTAAGCGTGCTAAGATATCAGTAGTATCATGCGAAGTCTCCGCTTGAGCAATAGAAACAAATAAGTGAACTCTTTGTGAACAAAGCCAACAAAATATTGATCGTGAAATATGATACATAAAAGCGTCCTAATATGCATGTAACCCTAGTTTGACATGGCCTTTAAGTCCAGTCGCTGACCCGACCCATATTCCCAAGCCCTACCCGAGCCGATCTGCAACCATTCACGTTTGAAACCACTCTGCACTCCCCCACCAACACACAACTAGCTCTCGATTTGTTCCCCTTTTCGTCTGTAATTAATGGAACAACAACAGAGCACCAACAATGGAGTTGAACAACAACAGGATTCCAATCTTCTCAATCCAACAATACCGTCCGGTGAACAGACTGTGTGGGCCGACGTTTCCAATCTTCTCGAATCTGCTCGTAACGGTATCAATTTGATTCACTCGGTTTTAGGTCTTTGATATGATGAATTGGTGAAAACGTAGGGTGCACAGTTACCGATGGTCATTTATTTTGATTGATATGTGTTTTGTTAGGTTACATTTGTTCAGTTCATTGATTTGATGCATTGTTGATGAATTATATCTATTTTCACTTTTCATTAAGTTTAGCAATTGTGCAATTTTAAGCATTGATTGATTTATATACTTTCTGTCATATTTGCAAGAATAAGAACTTGCTGGATTTTGGAACTTATTTATTTATTTTCAGTTCAGTTGAATACTGCTCATAAGACCGTGCGTAGTGGCTCCATTTTGGGGCGTTCTTGTGCTCGAAAACACCCAAACACGCCCCGGGGCGTTTTTTTTTTATATTTTTGGTGTTTGGCGTTGTATTTTCCACGCCCATGTTCAAAAGTTTTTGGCCAATCAGTGATGTTCTACTTTTTCTTGTCCAATAAAGTTTTTTGATGTTTTTTTATTTAAATCTATTTACACCCCCTTTTTTAACATAATGCCCACATCCCCAGTACACCCATTTTAGGAAAACGCCCCATTGCTGACTGGGCTGCCACATGGCGCACAACGCCCAAGGGTGGGGCATTATTCACGCCAACGACTACGCATGGTCTAATGTTTGTTGATATAGAAATAGAATGTTATGATGTGAGCTAATTGGTGAAACGAAATGTTTTGTGGTTGTGGTCTTTTTGTCCTATTGATGATTACAAGTTTATTAGGGAATTTATTTTCATCTGACAAGGAGGGTATTCTGTTATTTATATCACAGCTGATCGTTGAAGGGAAACATGTTCTTAGTGTTAATGTGGTAAATCAACACTACAACAGGCAATTGTGAAATATATATTTGGTTTAAACGTTTTTTTTTTGTTGGATATGCACCTTAACGATCATGAACATTTAAAACTAGTTTAAAATATTTGTACAGTTGAAAACCCTTTTTATAGAACTGTCTTAAGTCTTCAACCTTACAATTTATAATTATAACCATACCTCTGTGTACAATGAGAAGTGAAACCATTTCTACAACAGGACCTATTAATCATAATGCTTCTTTAAAGTTATAGTAGGTGTAAATTAAAAGTATATGTTTTGTTTCTAAAAATAAAGACTGAAAAAGGCTAATGTAAGCATCTACAGATCTGCAAGATGGGGAGCTCATATGTGGAGAGAATTTCAATCTTTTTGCAGCCATGTCTGCTTTGGAGGTAATGAACGAATGGTGTGGTATAATATGTAAACAACTTCTGTGCTGAGTTCTCCTTGTTGCTTTGGTTTTATCTGTGTTCTTGCTTTGCTAAATATACATGCTTTAATCTATATCCGTTAGATAATGGACCCAAAGATGGATTCAGGCATTGTTTGTAAATATTATTCTGTTGATGAAGCCATTGAGGATGGTGCAGCACCAATCCCGTTGAGTCCGAATAAGACTGCCGATGTTCACTATATAATCGATGTCATGGATCATCTGCTTTGTTGTGAGGTACTTTCGGTAGAATTTAATTGATTATATTTAATGCAGATTTTTTTGACCTGAATTATAATTAACAATAGTTTTTGATTGACAGGCAACTTGGCACAAGGGTCATTCACTGGCACAAACTATTTTTTCTTGCATCTATCTCTTGAGACCTGATAGAACATCGTCACATCCTTTGTTGAGTTCTTATTGCACGGTAGTTCGTGCAACATGCAATGCAGTTGTTTCAGTCGTTTCTGACACACGTACACATGAGGTAGAGCATATTGATTTTGTATATTCTATTATTTCATCTTTTCTAAATATGGTTTGGTACTAAGTATGTTAAACTATTGTTTATACAAGCATTTCATTACAATTATTTCAGGAAGAAGATTTGTTTACTATTACATCTGGCCTACCATTGAAAAAAGATGGTGATGAAAAATGTTTATCCATGCTAAATGTTATAGAAGAAACTGTTACTCGCCAATTAAATGCTTGCAAATCCCCCTCACATAAGAAGAGATCAATAGAAGGTGTCTTCTTTTTTTATTTATTTTTTTATTAGTTGTTACATGAATGAAGAAGTTACCTGTTGAATTGCAGACATAGAGCCGTTACAAACAAATCTTGATTTGGAAGAAGGGTATTGCAAAGCTGTGTTATGTCGTTTGCGCTTTCGTAAGGTCTTACCCTGTGTTTTATAATTTTATTTCATACTATATAAGTTTATGTCATGGGCATATGATATGATATGATCGTTATATTATAAGTATCATATATTCTCAATTGCGATTACGATTACGATGTGCTGTTTTTAGTAACGTTAGTTCGGTTTTTATTTCCGTTCAGCATCTTTACCATGTTCTGGTATGTCTAAGGCGACCTCAAGGAAGAGGTTTGGATTTAGCGAGAAAACATATAGCCTCCTGCTTAATGGAGCTCGGTAACATTCTTAAAACTGAAGGTTTTCTTAGGTCAAACCGTAAATATGGAATGTGTGAAAATACAACGGAAGATATTACAACTGCTTCTGGTTGTCAGCCAGTCGGGTTTGATTCCACTTTGAACACTAGATTATCCGCTCCAACACCTCCCCGTGCAATCAAACTTTTCTGCTGGAAGAAGGTAACAGTTTTGCAATAAAAAAACTGTTACTTTATTTTTACAGTGCCTAAATACATAACTTTTTACAGGCAGTCGAATATTTCGAAAAGCTGCTTCGTGATCTGGATGTTGTTTGTTCACATCCAACAGACTCATCTTTTGAAGGAGTTTTGCGGTTTGTTGTTGAGTTTCAGAAGTTACAACCTGATTTGGTTGCTCGATCTCATTTACAAGTAGGTTTAGTGTTATCTTTATTTTTTAGATAATCAAAGGGAAATATTTTCCGTCTTTACTTTTTGGTTCTCACGCTCAAAGTAATGTGCAGCTTCTACTAGTTCAAGACGGGAAATTCTACGGGCGTGATCCGATGTTTGCGGTTATTTGTAGAGCAGCTGCAGTACCAGAAGTTATAAAGAACGACGATATACAGAAAAATGAATCTTTTGTACATCTTGGTCAGGTAAACCATAAGTGAAAGTCATTATGTTTTAGTAAGATTGATCTTTTTTCACGTGTTTAACTTAATTATCCTAACATGTGTTTTTTTTATAACCCTGCATGATAAAGTTGGCGATAACTTTACTTAAAATCTTGTGTACAAATGCTGCATGGCAAAGGCGTCAACTTGGCAAAGTCTTACAAGACTGGCGTATCTTACACATGCAGGTATGTGCTATTTTCTTTTTAATTTTTTTTTTTTTTGTAAGTTACTCTTAGATGTAAATAGTTTTTTTTTTTGGTTCGATAGCTAGAGCTTGCTCTTAGAAAGGAGTTTGAAGAAAGCTCATGCACTTCAATCGATGAGGTATGCACTATCTATTGGTTTTTCTACCTTTTATATTTTCTATTTATTTACAAGAATTGATTTGAAAGTAGACTCTTTTTGGTCACTTGAGTTTCTCTCATATATACATGTATTTTGCAGAACTTATTATTGAAGATGTATAAACACATTCTTATCTGGATTGAGGAACAAACATTTTGGATAGCTTTTCGTTTTCTCATCTTAGGTTTCGAACTGGAGCTTTATTCCCCTAGTGAGTACTGCATGGTGTATTGGTATATCTACGTTATCTTGATCAAACTTGGTGAAAAAATGCATCAAAGAATGATCACAAGCGGTGAAACTGGTATGTCTATGCCTTCAATATGTCCATTTTTTCTTACTTTCCTCTTTTTCTTTTGTTGGAAACCGGTCCCCAAAAACAACACACATGAACAATCAGTTTTTGTGATCAAACCTAGATCACGACTCTATCTTTATTGGATAAACTTTGCACACAAATTACATAATCCCTAACCATCTATTTGTACTAAAACTCTAAGTTGCTCACCAAGATACCTAATTAGACTTAAATTAGTAAACAAAATAAACCATATAAAAATTGAGATTTACATATGGTGTTCATTGATTTAGAAAAGGCGTATGACAATGTGCCACGTAGATTGATATGGGACAATTTAGAGGATAGAGGGGTACCTAGTATGTATGTAGACTTAATTAAGGATATGCATGTTAAGACTAAAACTAGTGTTCGTGCACCGGTAGGGGATACTGATTTCTTTCCTGTGGAAGTAGGACTCAACCAAGGGTCAACGTTGAGTCCTATATTTGCGATTGTCCTAGATGAGTTGTCAAAGTCGATTAAGGAGCTATGTTTTCAAAAGCGTGTGAGGCGCGCGCCTAGGCGCTCAGGCCCAACGAGGCGAGGGTATAGCGCCTGATGGTAGCTAAGGCGAGATTCTGCGCTTTTTTTGTAGAAGCGCTACTTAGGCGAGCGCCCAGAGCCAGTCGCAACTCGCATGTGAAAAAGGTGTAGGCGCAGGCGCAATAAAGAAGATAAAAACAAGTGACAAACCTATCGAACTGAAACACTGCCTTCTTCCTCCTTCTCATGTTCTTCTTTCTTCTATTTTATAAGAAGGGCGCTCTTTTTATTTGACTGATACCCTCTTAGGGTTTTGTTATTTGAGTTTTCTTTTAACTTATTGGGTTTCCTTTTTCTATTTTTGTTACATTTGACTTACTGCTTTTCTTTTTCTTTGCTCTTTCTTTTTAATACATTAAATATACGATTTCATTTCCTATATCCATAATATACTGTTTTGCTATAATTTATTATTATTTACTTTCAAATTTTGACTTGTTTAGATTTTGTTGTCTTATTTTTTAACAACTTTTACTTTTCCTATATATATGTATTATATAAATATAGATTTTGTTATATATGTACAACAATATTAATGTAATAATTGTCAATGCTTAATATTAAACTAGCCCTAAACAAGTTTAAAGATGTCTAGAACCCCTAAAAATGGTATTTGTATACTATGCGCCTCACTTAAAAAAACCCTCGCTTTTTAAGTGCCTTGCGCCTAGGCTCCAGGCGAGGCCTATGCGCCTTGAGTGCGCCTTGCGCCTCTGACAACATAGTTCAGGAGTCAGTTCCGTGGTGCTTGCTTTTTGCAGACGATATTGTGCTGATAGAAGAAAGTAAACAGAGCTTGAATGCGAGGTTAGAAGAATGGCATGTAGCCTTAGAATGCAAAGGTTTGAGGATAAGTCGCTCTAAGACCACCTTTACTGTGATTTTAGTGGAGCAGGCGATGAGCATGACACTCGGATCACCATTGAGGGCCAGGTGGTTCCACAGGCAACTAAGTTCAAGTATTTAGGATCGTTTGTTCAGAGTAACAGAGAGATAGACAGTGACGTAGCTCACCGTAACCAGGTTGGATGGTGTAGGTGGAGAGCAACCACAGGGGTATTGTGCGACAAGAGGTTCCCTGATAAATTAAAAGGGAAATTTTATAGGGTTGCAATTAGACCTTTTATGTTATACAGAACAGATTGTTGGGTCATCAAGAAAATTCATGCACGAAAGCTAGAGGTAGCAGAGATGAGGATGCTAAGATGGATGTGTAGGCATACTAGGTTGGACAAGATAAGAAATGAGGTTTTTAGGGAAAGATCAGGAGTTGTTAGTATTTCAGACAAGATAAGGGAGGGGAGATTGAGATGGTTTGGCATGTCAAGAGGAGGCAAACGACAGACCCGATTAGAATAGTTGAAACACTCACTGTAGATGGAAGGAGGAGTAGAGGCAGGCCGAAAATGACTTGGGATGAGCGGATTAGGCAAGATTTGCTAGATTTGCACCTCTTTGAGGACATGGTTGAGGACAAAACTTCGTGGAGACATAGGATTAAGGTTAAGGACTTTTAAGAGTTTGGCCGGGTTTTTGGTTTAGGTTCTTGTCTTATGAGTTTAATTTTTCAGTTTCTATGAGGTGTGATATAGCTTTTTATAAGTTTTCACCTATTCCCGGTGCCGTAGTTTTACTGACAAATACTTATTTATTTATGTGTTTATTTTTATTATTTTTCTTTCCACCTTTTTTAGTAGTTGTGTGCTTATATATGTTTTTCCAGAAGCTTATGTCTTGGTTATGGTTTTTGGAGCCGGGGGGACTCACTGGAAGCAGCCTCTCTATCCCCTAGGATAGAGGTAAGGCTTGCCTACACCCTACCCTCCCCAGACCCTATCAATCAATAGCTTCGCTATAGGTGGGATTATACTGGGTGTGGCGCAGTTAATGCGGTCCAAAATCAAATATCGGTCAAGGGCAGATATTTGAGATATAGGTTATCGCGGTGCGATATTGGTAATTTTTATATCATGCAGAATTTATATATATACATATATAAAACGTAAAACATAGAAATTATTAATAGTAATATCAAAAGTCAAAACTCGAAAGTGCCAAAATTTGAAACATGATCTGATTGTAAGCCAAGAAATCTTCTGATACAAACCCAGAGTTGTTGGGTCAGAGTTATTGAACGGGTTGGAGGGAAAGTATTCAAAAATTCAGGAAGTTTGGATGATCCAGAAATTGAGGGAAGTGGGGCATAACTGCCATTAGATTTAGTCTTTATATTTAGGTTTTGTTTAGTTTTTAGATATTTTATTTGTATTGTGATTTCCAATCATAATTTAGGAGACTAGCCCATCTCGAATCGGGCCGACTATCGTGTTAGTTCTTGTTTCAATGTAATCATATTTTCAGTTCCTATCATCTTCCTCCGAGTCCACATCAACCAAGGCATCCAAAATAACGGTCAATATTGGTCAAGTATCAGTGAATATCGGTCAGTACTGCCGATAATATCAGAACCGATATTTTTACCATACCAAAATAAACTAAACCTATCTTTCAACGTTCTTACTGTTTATCCTCAACTTTCACGTATTGACCTAATTAGGATTAACTTCCAATATTTTTAACAAATTATCTCAATTAAAGCATGTTTGCCAGGTAAGCGAAAGGGAAAGAAGAAAAAGGAATCCATGAAGGATGTGTCAAAGGATCTATCGATCCCACCTGCAGTTTTGTTACTGCAGTGCCATATATATCTTGCTGAAGGCCTGACAATGGTAGTATTCTATTACTTCGCTGATATTAATTTCTGAGACACGGTCAGCTTTTTGTCACATAAATATAATACCCTTTTGTAGATGATTGCTGCTTTAAGAAATGAACATGGAGTTTTTCAGTGTCGGGGACCATTCAATACTGAGCAAGAGGTAACTCACTCTTTTGAATGCTTCTTAAGTTTACCGCAAAGTAGTGTTTGTAAATTCACTCTTAGTTTTTAATGAACAAATATGAATTCGTTATCTTTTTTTTTTTTTTTTTTTCTCTCAGAGATTCATTCAGCATTTTGAGCACCTACAAAAAGCTTGCATTCCTGATCATGTTTCATACTACTCGTTTAGAGAATACACTGACAATGCACAATTTAATGTAAGGATTACTTGTTAAAAGGAAATGTTTATTGCTTAGGTGGCAAGATGGGCCAATTGGGACGGTTAAAAAGGGGTCGGTTTAGAAGCCGTTATTTCCTAGTACATTCAGGTATTTATGGCAAAAAAACCCGAATCCGAAACATTTGGGAGAGGTATTTAGGTATAATACCGTGTAGGATTAGTGTTAAAATTTTTTACGGTTCCGGGATGTGTGTGGTATTATTAGGTGATACATGTCTAATTACTCGAATCCATTTACCCACAGTCATCATCATCATCAAGTATATTAGTATATTATATTATATTAACTTTAAAAAGTATAATAAACAGTGTCGGAAGTTGTTAGAAACTTGAAAATTTTGAAAGTTTTTGAATCATTAGAAGTGTGCTTTTTAGGTGAGTTTAAAATCGGGTTTAGGTAATGGGCATCTCAATAGTTAACTTTTAACCACATAAGGTCATAAGCGGCTATACCCGTGAGCCCAATGGCTATCAAGTAATGGTCTAATAATGGGTATGCGAAGGAGGTATGGGACTAGTATTACTAAGAGCATTCACAATGGATCTCTTATATTTATGCGAGTGAGAACTTATATTATAAGGACTGGTTGTGAGTGGATGAGAGAGAAAATATATGGGAGTGTTACTGGTCATCTGTAGATCTATGGGAAACATTGTTCACCCCTTATAATTATTTTAATATTTTTAAAGGTGGTTGTGAGTGGAGGAGAGAAAGATAATAATAATAAAGGTAGAAAAAATATTATTTAATTGAAAAGAAGAGAGAAAAAGTAGTGATTTTATTGTAAATATATGGATATGGATAGAATCCAATGCGAATGCTCTAAAAGTCTAAAACTGGTCCCATACCTGGCCCATTGCCATCCCGAGGTTCAGGTGGGGTTGGCTTGCAAATACAATTTTTTAAATATTTAACTTTATTTATAAATTAAGGCAGTAATGATTCATTTCACAGACTCTCGTTATGTGTAATTACTTTAAAGAAGCCCAAAGGATTGCAAAGGAGTTGAGGAGTAGTTTCTCTAATGACACAAACAAGTTGGCGGAGCTTCGGCATTTGGAGCAGGTTGCCGAACACAACGGTATCGCTCTTAATCTTGTAAGTCGATTAGGGTCTCTTGATCCGTCACTTAAGGTTTCTTTTGAATTCAACCACCATTCCCACTTTGCAACTGCCGTTGTCAAGAGATCCTGATTTTTTTTTTCAAATTTATTTATTCTTATTATTTGATCCTCTAGCTGCATTCTAGTTTTGCAAATAGTGTTTTGCAACGTTTTATGTTGTTTTTGTTCCATAGAGGATACAATTTTCACAATTCATGTGTATCGTCGCTTGTCACTTGCCAACAAGTTTTTTATTTTTTTTTGTAGTTTAATAGGGTTGAATTTGAAACCACATTGATGAATCTTTGCTCATATTCTCATCCTTGCTTTACTCACATTGTATGTAACAGAGTGTTCCTTCTGCCCTTTTATCATTCTGAAATTATTTTTCCAACCATTGTATTTCGATTTACTGTTGGCATTGATTTTGGCACATAATCTATGGAGTATAGACTATTCATATGACTAAACCCCGGTGTGATTTTGGTGGTAACGGTTTGGAATTTTGGAACGGCAATTTAACCTTATATATATTTAAATAAGCAGTTATTCCGTGCATTATGTTCATCAACCATATTTGCCGTTAAAACCGAATGGTTTGGTTTGTCATATGAAACCGTAATTAGTGGTTCGGCCTATAATTTTGTTAAACCAGCCGAGTTTGGCCGTAAACGTTCCTACTTGATACCACTTCATTAGGTTAGATTGGGTTGGCCATTCCCTCTCCGGTTAGGCCCATCTTTTAATTGATTTTTTTTCTGAGTTATTGAATGTTAATCTTATAAAATAAATACCCAGGCTAACTTTTTATTGTTTGTTTACAATATTGTCACCCAGTATAGTAACCGAAACAGATATGCTCTAGAAGATATTAACATATGTTTTACTTTATATGTTTTACTTTGATTGAAAACAATAAAAACGAACTCTTGTCATCCCACAATTATTGTACCAACACATATTATAGCTTATGATATTAAAAAAAACACTCTTGTGAATACACCTCTGTTTTCAATGAATTTTATACCGCCACGTCAAGAAAATCGTAAACAAATACAACACCGGTACCAATGGCAGGTTCGCTTCATAATGGTGAAGTACAAACAAATCAACCATATTTAACCCGTACAACTTCTATCGAATTGTAGATAAAAATAACATGTCGCAGCGATGCATTTCAACTTTTGTAAACATTATATTGGTAGAAAACGAAATGGTAAATGGCATCACTTTATATAAAAAACTAAATCCGAAACAACTTTGATGACACATACATTTATGCTTCCATAACTTGTATATTTCTATTCGGAACTTGGTCTTGAGTAATATACATTGATAAGGATAGGCACGTTTCAAAAATACATACTTGGAATTTTATAGATATGTTATAAATATATTATTAATATTATGGTTATCAACACCAAAAAATAGATTAGCTTCTTCTCCAAGTTTTCTTTTCCTATATATACTTCCCATTGTATCTCTTGTAGGATATCTCTATCAATGAAATATACCTTTCTCCCTACATCCCTTTCTCTTATTGTTTGCTATTAGGCTAGTTTCACAACACGTTATCAGCACGACTTGCTTTTGAAGTTGGATCAAATAAGCCACCATACCATAACACAACCCTATTGGTGACTCCAAACGCAAAACCCTAAGGTTAGTATTCCATCCATCCAGGTAAGATCACACACTTCTGATGTTATATATGTATTAATTTGTTTGTCACCAGATGAATACGCAGATTAGAAACAAAGTGGATCACGTTGTTTAGGTTCTTATTGGTATCTTGCAGTTGTGGGTAAAGCCATAAAAGGGAAGGGGAAAACCCTATGAAAAAGATATATATGATATATTTTTTCCCTTAAACTAACCCATCCCTTAAAATAAATGCGAAACTAAATTATAGGTTTCAAGTAATTTTATTTTACGTTAATTAACTTATTAGTTAAATAAATATGAATGGGTTAATGTAAATTTTATATATAATCTATGTTTTATAAATTTAGAGTTACGATGTGAATTAAGTTTCAGTTTTGTTAAAATTTGAATTAAGTATCCATTTTGTAATTGTATAATTTTAGTTTTAGTTAAAGATTTGTTTCACTATTTGCTGTCAAATTTCCCTAAAAAAAAAATCTAAAAATAATGTGTAATTCATATAATATTGAGTTAAATCAAGATTTATAATTATTATTTCAATATAATCCTAAAATACATAGGATATTGGGTTAAATCAAGATTCATAAAATATCTATTTTTCAACAAATCAAATTTTGGTTTGATTATGTTAGATATGATGGATGATTGGAAACGTTGGTACAAAGTTGGATGTGTTTAGTGCTTTTTCACATTATGAATTTGCCAAGATTATGATAAATGCGTGGTTTTTAAAATTAACAGAAGGTATTTTAAATCCATAGATAAAATTAATATTTCCATAAAGTTGGATTTATAAACTACCGATTGAAAAGAAAATGTACTCCATGCAGTATATTAATATTTGTGATTATATTGGTATTGTGAGCAATAATTGTTATCAAATAAAATTTACATGGAAATAATATTTTAAATCCATAAATTATAGTTTGTTATTGTTATACAATATTTTATTATTACATGTTATCGTTATGCAATATTTTATTAGTGCATATGAAAATATTGATTTTAAATATTTTTAAATATGTACGGAGTATCAAAATATGATTCAAAATCTATCCATTTAGATAACTAAGTGTTGTTTATCTAATATTAATATTAAACATATATGGAATAAATTTCTCTTATCAATAGAACGGACCAGACAACGTTTATGTTGGTTTTTATATGTGTTTATATTTGAACTTATAGTATACTTGTGATTGATTAGACTGTGATATGTTAATACATAAATTACATATGTTTGTTTGTAATTTGACACGAAAAAAAATTCATAATGTTTTATCATAATTCGTTTATATGGTGACATGTTATATCATCATGTATCGTATAATATAATTTTATGGTATGCCTTATATTTAGTAGGATATCATTTATTTATGAAGATAGTATTGAGAGAACAACTAAACCAAAGTTATGACTTATTATCACTATCATGAATGAGTGTTAATATGTCTAGATATAACACCTAAATTGTCATACTCCCTGAATCTCATTATCAGGTTGTAGAAGGTCGTAAGATGCTAGATTGATAAATCTTATATGACTCGGCTATCTAATTACTTCTCTATTGGTGTTATGAAAATTGCAAAGAGAAGATTATTACAAGGGAAACTCGGATAAATATTTTCGGTTGTCACACCTCAAATATGCTCTTGAAGTAGCAATATTATTAAAAGGGTATGAAACGTTTGAAGTGACTTTATGACTTTATATTCGTATGTCTAAGAAAATAAATAATGAAAAGCTATGAAGCTTGTTCTTGTTATTCCATTCCCAAAAGTGAATGATATTATATAACGATCATGGAAAATGTCGTGATCATGGACATAGTTAAGAAATTTTGTAATGATGGTCATGTTAATAATGAAATCGATCATCAGAAGTGCTATAATAACCAAGTTGATAATGAGATTGACCATCAGAATGTTATGATAGCCAAGTTAATAATGAGACCGACTATTAGAATTGTAATAATGGTCATAATGAGATAGACCACTAGAAATAGCAAATTAAAGGAGTGATTATATGAGAACAAAATGTGAAAGGATAAAAGTTATATAACATGATAGTTTGCAATGATAATGCGTTGTTCTCTCGCATAATGCAACTAATACACATACGATCATAAACTAGAAGTTTATGTATCATGATTATTTACTTAGCTGGCATGACCGGTTAGACCACACCGAGTCAGTGATGATGTGAAACATAGTGAAGAGCTAAAAGATTCTTCAAGCTGGTAATTAACATGTAACGTTTGCTCTCAAGGGAAAGTTTATATTTTGCCATATAAAGGAGGGTGTGTATGCCTAAATATTCTGGAAAGGATTAAAGGATACGCATATCCTAACATGATACCATTTAGTGTTTAAAATCGATGCATCGTCTAAATGGTTATCGAATACACAACTAAGGATTGTGTGATTTATGGCTTGGCTAATGATATAGCAAGTACATTGTTCCAGATTGGCATATTTATTTCGGTTATAACTGTGAAATTTATTTTCAAGTTATTAAGATCACTAAAATAAGTGTTTTTTGTTGAAGACGATCTCTAAACAATGATCATGAGAGAAAAAGTTCATGTTTCTATTTTAGTATATGTAATTTTACATGCAATAACATTAACTCACATCAAGCCAACATGTTGTAATAATTTCTCCCCATTATAGTTGGTTTTTGGTCAGGAACCAATAATGTCCCTTCTAAGATTTTGGTTGTGCGGTATATGTTGAAAATGATCCACCACTACGCACAATGATGGGACCTTAAAAGATGGTTGGGAATATATGATAACGAATAGAGCCGTTCATGAGATATTTATTTACGACTCAATTAATTGATATCCATCTCAATGGATTAACATTCCCAATATCAGGGGGAGATAAAAAACAGTTGGAAAAGAAATGAGTTGGTATGAATTATCATTGGTCCTCAAAACTCAAGGTGTGAACCAGAAGTACAAAGAATAACTCATTTATAAAGATTAGCGAATCTATTATCAGACGCATTCACTGACTTTAAAAAGGTGACTATGTCACATATACCAACTGCTAATGCTCCAATTAAGATGAGTGTCCCAGAAGGACAACCACATGTTTGTAATGAATCTATTGCACGTTTGAAACGTGGTAGACCAGTCGATTCCAATAATAAAATTCCTCGAAAGTTGGAGCAACAAATTAAGATGGTCAAGTCGAGGTTATATTAAAAAGGTCTCATGAAGAGACATTAGACATAAAGGTTCAAGAAGGACCTCAGGTACCTGAAAGTAAAGATATCTCATTAAATTGTATTATGTCTAAAAGTACATGGAATCGAAATAAAATCGACGTCGTTATACTTTTGTATATAATATAGCGCTTGAAATGATGAAGTGACGAGGATCAAGATTTAAGATCTGCCTATGAATGAAAACATATAAATGATTGGCCAAAATGGAAAGACACAAATAAGGCAGAGTTGAATTCTCTAATAACATGGAAAGTTTCTGGACCAACAGTCCATACAACTGAAGTTGTAAAATATGTTGGATACAAATGGGTCTTTTATGCGAATCATGTGAAAATTGAATAAAGTGTTATAAGGCAAAATTGGTGGCACAAGTATTTTCGCAAAGACCTATGACTGATTATGAGGAGACGTATTCTCCGGTGGTGGATGTATTGGCTTTCCAATATTTAATTAGTCTGGTAATATAAGAAGAGAATTGATATGTGTCTTATGAAAGTTATGAATCACTGGATATTAAACGTTTACATGAAAGTCCATCAAGGATTTAATTTATCAAAATCATGTAAAATAAGTTCTCGAGAACGATATGATCGTTGTATATAGATTCAAATTTGTATACGTTGAATATAATTGGAACTCTTGATGAGTATCCTAAAGCATTTAAGTGCTTATAAGGTTAAGTGGAAGCATCTTATGGATGTAATTCTTGTGCACCAATAAACATACATAGAAAACCTGTACTTGGTGATTATGGTATCTCAATGTACAGTGTATAAGCATGGTACAATATGTATTATACAAATGAAGCAAGTGTTCAAGACATCCTTGCATATGATATAGAAATCAATGAGGAGGTTTATGTTACAGAACTCCTAAAGAGTGTATGCACATACATTGTTTTCAAAGTGGAAAGAAGTAAGTGAATGATTGTAAATGCCTGAAACATTGATTTCAAAACCTCATGAATGTATCTTTATAAACTTAAAAAGATAGTATGGATATAATAGTTGGATTGAGTGTTATACAACTCATGAGATATTCTTATAAAGAGTAATATGAGTTTGATAATATCATCCATCTTTATCAAAAGTCCTCTCCTAAAAGTTCACTATAATCGTAGTTTACAGTGATGATGTCTAGGCACCATCGAGAAAAACTGTCGAGCTTTTAGAGGGGGAATTTTTGAATGACCTTGACATTGTAATTATTGCTCGACCTGTAGTTCGAGTATATGTGTAATCAATCAAACTATATCTATAAGAGGTTGACACGTTTTACTATGGACAAAGCTTATCCTTTAACTACGTTAAAGGTTGTTCAATTACTTGATATATAAAATGGATGTTATAGCTTCATATGAAAGAAATTGAAATTTTTGGTCTAGAGGTACCATCTTTAAGTGCAATTGTGCATTAGTAATTCTTGCTATCTGTTGATGATTTTATATATCTTTATTGTATTTATCGATTTGATATAGCATGTGTTAAACGACGAAATATTGAAATGGGAAAACATCTATTTCAATACATCTAAGGTATGTAAGATATGAATTTATATTTTACTAACCTATCAAAACAAGTTTGGTTAGTTTTGTAAATGCAGAGAATGTAACAAATCACAGTTGTGGATCTTATGATATTTATTTAAAAGAAGAGGCACTAGAAGACTCATATGAAGATATACAACATTGCGAACATAAAGAATTGCACATTAAGGGATCAAGCGGCAAATCATTGACTACAAAAACTTTGAGCAACTTTCAAGAAAAATGGGCACTAGTCACTTGAAGAATACATGTTCAAATGAGGGGGAGTATTATACAAGTTGCACTCTTTTCCCCTTCACTAAGTTTTATCTCATTGGGTTTTCTTAGTAAGGTTTTTAATGAGGCAACGTACATGATCCAGAAGTATCAGGGGGAGACGATACGCGCTGCACTCTTTTTTCCCTTAGCTAAGGTTTTGTCCCACTGGGTTTTCCTTGCAAGGTTTTTAACGAGGCAGCATCTCCAAGCGTATCAAGTTGATAACCAAGGGGGAGTGTTATAAATATATTATTAATATTATGATTATCAACACCAAAAAATAGATTAGCTTCTTCTCCAAGTTTTCTTTTCCTATATATACTTCCCATTGTATCTCTTGTAGGATATCTCTATCAATGAAATATACCTTTCTCCCTACATCCCTTTCTCTTATTGTTTGCTATTAGGCTAGTTTCACAACAAGATAAATTAAACATGTCGATATAGTATATTTGAGATTAGAAAAATAAAGAAGGTAAGCCACGTCACATGTATACATGTGCATGACATAAAAAACGCAAGTTTGCATGGATGTATACAGTATTCTAGTGAAAATCATTAAACATTATTAAGATAAATCCCTTGAAAATACTTTAGCGAATAAATAAAATCGTATAAGTATTTGAAAAACTTTGTACAATATGCAATTTGTTGTCTAAAATATTTTAAAAGATGTTTGGAGTTTAAAGTGTATCATTTACAAGATCTTGGTCTTGACATTAGGATTGTACGATCTCCATCTTAACCTTAATATTGTAAGATACCGATCTTAACTTATCTTGTTTTGCTTAACTTTAAAAACAAAAAAATAAATTAAATAACCTACGTTTGTTAAAATTAAATGAAAGGCAAACAAAACATGTATGTGCACTAGATTTAAAGTACAAAAAAGGCATGGGGATGTTAGTGGTCACTCTGGCCACCCAAAACCAAACTTTTCTGTCACGAATGATATATTTAATATTGTTTTTGTTTCTAAAAAGTTAATGAGGTGTTGATAAATTATAAGAGACCGATATTACCAAACTTGTAAAGAAAAGACAAGTTTTACATACCAATAAAGAGATAATAAAGATTATGCTGAAGACAATATAATCTAATAATCTTATTATGTAATTATCGTTATATTATTATACTCCATGTAATTACCAATTTAGATATTGTAGGCCTAATCAGTTATAAGCGTGTATCATAAGAAATCTTAGATAATTATTATCAATTTTTACAGATTACAGGACCACCTTTTTTTCATAAAACCTTGTGTAATTGCACCAATAATAATTTTCACAATTTACAGGACCACGTTTTAAATATTTTATTTATGAGGATAGTATATGTAGTTCTGCCACCGACAATTTGGTGTATTTCTGCTACAAGGTCACCCACATATTGTTAGCCCAACTATCAACTATCAATGATTTCCTTTTTTGTACCCAACGGTTTAAAAGTTATAATAATGATCATAAACTTTACCAAAATTTCTATTTAGACATGCAACTTTAAAATAATAACGTTAGCGTTTAGCCCCACACATACATATTATTACTTCTGGCACTTCACTTAAAAAAGCCCTTCTATTTTTTCCTCCAACAAACACATTGTGTAAGGAGTAAATATCAAGCAATTCTATGATAGAGGAAAATAAATGTTTCAGTTTTAATATGTTTTTAACTACATGTCCAACTAACTTATGTTTCATAACTCGTTTGTAACTAACTTTTAAATAGGGCTGTCTAAAAAGCTCGTGGCTCGGAGCTCGCTCGAATTTAGTTCGGAAAAAAGCTTGCTCGATATGGCCCGGTTAGAAAGTGAGCCTAACTTGGCTCGTAACGAGCCGGATTGGCTCGCTTCATAGCTCGGATTATTTTTACTTAGGGGTGTGCAAAAAACCGAATTAACCGAACCATAACCGAATTAACCGACAAAACTGAACCGAAAAAACCGAACCAAATAAAAAACCGGTGGGTCGGTTAATGGTTTTTTTGAAAACCGAAAGTAGCGGGTCGGTTATGGTTATCATTTTTTCCATACCCACCATAACTGAACCGAACCGATATGTAATAAATCTTAGTAGGATTTAGGACTTTTCACCATATTTTTAATATTTGATGTTTTTGACTGAAGATTTATAGTACTTATGAGTTTTTCATATCATTTTGTGGTTTTAATTGAATGTTTATTTGAATTTATGGAATGTATCATATAACTTTATTTGAATCTTCGATAATAATTGGTATTAATATTATAGATTATATGTATTTTTTAATAATATGTAATATACTAATATATACAAATATGCAATAACAATTTATTCCATGTTAAAAAAAATTAAGCTATTTTTAGCTAAGCTAAATACATGATTAACCACCCATAACCGACCCGCTATAACCATCAAAACCGAATAACCATAACCACCATAACCGATCGGTTATGATTATGGTTATCCAATAACCGACATCGTTTTTAGTCAAAACCGACCCAACCCGACCCATGCACATCCCTAATTTTACTTATAATATATTTTATTTTTATATACATTATAATATATTACAAAAAAAAAACTTATTATTTTTACATGTATCTATGCTTGTAATTTGATATATATCGCATATTTATAGGTTGATTACCATGCTAATGAACTAATATTGTATTTCGTTGATATTTAAAACTTACATTGTGTTGTTGAACTTGATTTTGGCTTGTAATGTATCATGTTGAACTTATTTTGGATATGTTCTTTCGAAGGATTGTATAATATTTTAGACTACCGAATTTTTAGAGCTATGTATTAAATTTTCTTTTTCAAATCGAGCCAAACCATGCCGAAGCGAGCTATCTCGGTTTAAAGCCAACCCGAACCCAAGCTTGCCCCAACTCGGCTCGGATCAGCTCATGATCAACCAACCCTACTTGTAAAAGCTTGCTTGTACTTTCATATAACTTGTGGGTAGTTCGCTTGAGCTTACTAAGATATAATTACATCCTTCGTGTTTCTTTATATATTGGTAGTTTGATCATTTATCTTTTTAATTTTTTATGACTTTTACAAATTTAATATTAACTTTTTACGGTAAAGTTATCCTATAAAATCTTATAAATCTAAGTATACAAAGATATAATAGATCACAAAATATAATACAATGTCGAGAAAAAAATACACAATAACGCAAATATAGAAAAAACATAATGATGAATAAAATGACACAATGATCTGAACAAAAATTCTAAAATCTACAAAACTAAACATCCCAAAACGAAACCTAAAATCTCATATCATAAATTTCGATAAGACGATTCCAATGCCGCTTGAATGAGGTAATCGGAGTCCGTCTGATACCCTTATGACTTTTTTTAAGACTTTGTATTTGATCCTACCTCTAACCTTTTATTTACATACAAAATTACTTAAAATAAACAAGCCAACTCACATAAGTTTAATACAAACAGCAATGTCGTAGCTTTAAAGGGGGCCGGGGGGGGGGGGGGGCAGGGCAGGGTGGCCCGACCCCCCGAACCAACCTCCCCGGTCGAAAACGTCACTTTTCTGTTCTTTCTCACGATTACAAGTCAAGACAACTCAACTCGTGTTATGCTTACTTTTTCAAACAACCTCCTCAAGGGAAGCCAACTCAACTCGTGTTATACTCACTTTTTCAAACAACCTCTCATATTTAACTATTAACCACAACCCAAGTGATTACTATGATAAATCCAAAAACCTTTGTATAAATAATTTGTTTGTGATTCTTATTAGTTTAAGACAGTGATACAAGTGACAAAAATAGTATAACTCATAATTATACCTAAGAATTAACCACGTTTCATACGTAACCAATGTGGGGAATATAAAAAAAAGAATGAAACATCTATGTTAACAAAAGAGTAAAGTGCCAAAATGGTCCTTGAGCTTTGTTCACTTTTGTCACTTTAGTCCGAAACTCAAACCTTTTGAATCTGGGTCCATGTGGTTTCAATTTTGTTGACCTTTTCATCCAAAATCAAAATCTGGTCAGACTTTTCAGCTAACATCCAGCTCTTTTGTCTTTTCTCTCTTTTAAGAGTAAACTGCCATTTTGGTCCCTGTGGTTTGGTCACTTTTGCCACTTTAGTCCAAAACTCAATTTTTTTGCATCTGGGTCCCTGTGGTTTCAGTTTTATTGCCATTTTGGTCCAAAAATGAAACCAGGTCATATTTGTCTTATAAAATTCTGCTATTTTATCATTTTCCACATGCGCAAAATGATCATTTCTTTTTTATAAATAAATACCATATTTTATAAGACAAATATGACCTGATTTGCCTCTGAGGAAAATGACAAAATTGCATGATTTTATAAGACAAATATGATCTGGTTTCATTTTTGGACCAAAATGGCAATAAAACTGAAACCACAGGGACCCAGATGCAAAAAGTTTGAGTTTTGGACTAAAGTGGCAAAAGTGACCAAACCACAGGGACCAAAATGGCAGTTTACTCCTCTTTTAATGAAGAGCAAAGTGGTCTTTTAATGTTTTATTTCAACAAATTAAAAAAAATCTAACCATTTTGTCCTTCATTAAAAGGGAGGGAAAAGATAAAAAAATTGGATGTTAACTGAAAAATCTGACCAGATTTTGCTTTTGAATGAAATTGGCAACAAAATTGAAACCACAGGGACCTAGATTCAAAATGTTTGAATTTTGTACTAAAGTAACAAAAGTGTCCAAACCTCATGGACCATTTTGGCAGTTTACTGTTAACAAAAAGATTAATGTTTTGGCAAACTAATTTTGTAAATGGTGGAAACTTTGGTTGTCTCTTGTATCAACCGCAAAGCTGGCTCTGGATCTAAAAACAGGGTGGCTCCCACTAGTTAAGAATATTAATGCAAAAGTTTGTGGATTTATTACTACAATCATTAGGTTCTTAAAAGCATTCTATTTATTCCAGTCATTCATTTATGATCGGACGGTCTAAATCTATTTGAACATATGATTGCACTTTCTAATGTTGGTAACATAGATTTTTTTTTTTTGAACTGCTGGTAACATAGATATAAAGAGGGGATATTGAGTGTAGATCTAGATTTTTTTAACGGCGGATAAATTTACTAAAATACATCTAGCAAGAAGAGACTCGCAATTTAGATCTACTAATAACTTTGCTCTACTACGTACGCAATCAAATATATGATTGAGCCTTTATATCTTGTACGATGTTGTGGAAATTAAGATGGATGAATATTTATTGTTGAAGATATTGTCATTTCTTGCATGACATAAAAATAAAATCCAAGTAGTTCACACCGACATGTTTTGTAACCTACTTGTAATTCTGTAACATTTTCATATTTTTAGTTACCTAACTATACAGAAAACTAGTAGAAAACTAACTAGTGATATATTCATGTTATACCAGATTATTTGAGCGCAAGTTGTGACGGTATGTTATTGCGGGCATCGGATTGACATTGGTTCGGTTCGGTTCGGTTCGGTTCATTAACTGGTGCGACACATGCACTTGGTATAGAGATCTACACTTGTTTTAGATTGACTGATCAAAATGATAAGAACGAACACTGGTACCGACACCGATGTTGTTTGACTCGTATAGATGGTTCATATCGCCACGGTATTCGTTCATCATTGTAGACAAAATTTTATAAACAAACGTTATCGAAATCGGAAAGCATAAAAATGAATATAGGTACCAATACCGATGTTGTTCGGTAGTGTATGGTAGTAATACGATGTCAGTTTATCGGAAACAAAAACAATAAAAAACTACAGGTACCGATACCGATGTTTGGTCGGTTTTGGTTCAGTTCATTTCGGTAAACTGACAACAAGCTGTGCCGCAACCCAATGATTAGTGATAATTAAACTTTCTATATATTTCACATTTTTAGTAAATTGCCATTTTAGTCCCTGAGGTTTAACCAAAAATGACACTTTAGTCAAAATAGTTTTTTTCTTGCCATTTTAGTCCAAATAGTTTTTTTTTGCCATTTTAGTCTCTGATTTTTGTCATTTTTTGACCAAAATTCACCTAAGTTAACTAATTTTTTTGAATGTAGTTAGTGAGTTGGATGAAAATGACAAAAGTCAGGAACTAAAATGGCAGAAAAGAAAACTATTTAGACTAAAATGACAAGAAAAAAACTAGGGTAAATTACTTTTTGAGTCCCTATGTTTTATGGGTTTTAACTAGTTGAGTCCAAAAGCAAAAAGTTTAACGACCTGAGTCCCCATAAGCATTTTCTTTAACCATTTGAGTCCAAATTTCTAACCCAGTTAGAATTTTGTTGTTAAGTTTTGTTAAAAGACCAAATTACCCTCTACATCTTCTCTATAAAAACCCCATCCCCTGTATCCTTTTAATCATCCCCATTCTCCGACCACCAATCCTCCGACCACTCAATTAAAACTGACCAACCTTATAGACCAACCTCTGGAGTCAGCATCCGGCAACAATCATCCACCACAAAATCACCACCAAAGTCACGACAACCGAACCACCTGGCCGCCACCCACCTGCAACACCGCTGAACCACCCACCTGCAACGTACTACCACCAAAGCCCCGACGGACCCTAACGCTGCCTGCAACGGCGCCTGCAACTAAATCGAAACCCTGGCCCTGAATCGAACAAAACCCCCCATTTTTTCTTGTTTTGAACAAAAACCCTAATTCAAGATCCTGTTCAAGAACCTGTTACCACTGCTCGAACAAAAACTCATCTTCTTCATCTCATAACCCAACCTGAAACTCTAACCCATTAATTCCCCACACCAGTCAACGATTTCAGTAAAAACTTCAAGGTCTTGATCTCCACTAACAAACGCAATAAATTGAGAGAAGTTATACCGTTCGTATATGAAGGAGAAGAGAGATAAAGTGAGGTCCGACGAGTTCGAACTTCCGACGAAGTTGCAGGCTTTCCAACGAGCGTTTCAGCAGTTGATAGGGGTTCGTGGAGTGATAGAGGAGGGTTGTAAACTTTTGAGTTTCGCTTGGCAGATGATGTTTCTGGGATGATGATGGTGGTGCGATGGCCGGGAGGGTGGTGTTGCGGTGGGGACGATGGTGGATTGTGGGGACGATGGTGGGGATGGTCGTGCGATGGTGAAGATGATGGTGGTGTGGTGGTGCTGATAATGGTGCGGTAGGGATGATGGTAGTGCAATGGTGGTTCGGTGGTGGGGATGGAGGTAGTTTAGAGAGAGAAAGAAAGAGATGTAGATTTAGAGAGATAGATAAGGGGTAATCTGTGATGGACCAGTTCGTTTATAGATTTACCCAATTAGTTTTTATTTTAAGTTTTTTAATTATAGGGGTAATTTGGTCTTTTAACAAAACTTAACAACAAAATTCTAAATGGGTTAGAAATTTGGACTCAAATGATTAAAGAAAATGCTTATGGGGACTCAGGTCGTTAAACTTTTTGCTTTTGGACTCAACTAGTTAAAACCCATAAAACACAGGGACTCAAAAAGTAATTTACCCAAAAAACTATTTGGACTAAAGTGATAATTTTGGTCAAACTTCAAGGAATAAAATGACAATTTACTCTTCATATTTTTTTTACCCATAACGTTAGCTTTTATTTCGTAATATGAGAAGAGTTTCCGACATGTGCCGCTGAATTTTCAATTGACTAAATTTTATACTAGAGTTATTTATTGTTTTCGTCCCCGTGGTTTGTCAAAAATCACTATTTCAGTCCATTAGTTTAAAAATTGCGATTTCAATCCCTGTGGTTTCACTTTCGTAACCATTTTAGTCCCTATAGTTTCACTTTCGTAACCATTTCAATCCATTTATTCTGTTAAGTACAGGGACTGAAATGGTTACGAGGTGGACTGATGTGTGCAAAATGCAACATATAAATGACATCAAATGTGGCATCAAACTAACCCTTTTTTAGTACTAATGTTGGAAAAAAGTGTGTTTTTGTCTTCCTTTTGTATTTTTAGGATTAAATGAGCTCAAATGAACAAAAGAAACAAAAAGGCAGCTAAATCTAACATAAATACAAGAAAAGGAATAAACGTGGCATGCCCGACCCCTCGACAGCATCTTCCTAAGCAAAAACAAGAGAACAGAAGGCTGAACACGCCCCGTGCTCAATAAGCACGGGGGCGTGCCCAAGTGTCTGCAGAAAAGACAAAGTTGTAGAAGCTTCTATCACCCACCATCGGGGCGTGTCCAACGGACACGGGGCCGTGGTCAACTCTAAGATTCGCAGAATCTAGGAAAATCTTGATAGTACAGATACGCTTCTGCACACGGGGTCGTGCCCAGCAGACACAGGGGCGTGGTCAACTAATGCAGACAAACTGCATTTAATGAAGAAAGAGAAGATGGGTGGACACGGGGCCGTGTCCGGGCTTCTGTGCAGGCTATAAATAGGGGTGTTTGGCTCATTTGCAAACCATCCCTTGGCAAACCACCTCTTTCACACTTCACTCACCCACCACCACCATCACAACCCACATCCACCACCATCATCCATCATCCATCATAGAGTGTGTGAGTAGTCACGGGATCCAAGATTGATCGTAAGAGTTCTTGAAAATCAAAGGCCATGTTTGCCTAAGTCTCTTACATCACTTGGTGAAGACAAGTGTCTAGTGTAATACTTTTTATTTTTAATCTTTTCGCACTTTTTATTTGGTTATGTATTAATGACTTTAATAACTAGTTTCTTATGTTGAAGGTGAATCTGTCACACCCCGAAATTATCAGAGCTGGCGTGACTGGACCGGTATCTTCATTGCACAGCGGAAGCAAATAAGCTAAGACTTCTAAAGATTGAACGCCCACTAAGTACTCGTATCTCTAATGGTTCTCCTATTCCAACCGTGCCATAACTTCGAAAAGTAACCTGAGAAAGAAACATTCGAAAAATCAACATAAAGTTGAGCGAGTTCATAGTTTGTTTTGGAAAAGATTTAAAATAAATCTTTTTGAATAACCGGTTTGTGATATATTATTGAGAAAACGAATTTAAAAATCATTTTCTTGTCAAGTTATATGGAAACTTTGTATTTGTAACGCATTATGTTCGTAGAACCATGTATTTGTAAACTCTTGTATTTGTAAAGTTTGTATAACCGTCAATGCCCACCCTGACTTTGACTTCATGCCCGCTTATTCGAAACGAAACCACATGCGTAACAAACCGATGCATGTGTAACATATGAATTTTCCAAGAAATGAAGCAAATGAATATTCGCTATACTGAAAGAAATGAACGTGATACAATGACCATTAAGAGGAGTAGAGATACGAAAATCTACTCAGTAAATGTGAAAGTCGAAATTTCAATAAAAGAAATTTGAGGACTTTACCTGGGGTTGCGTGTGATGACCGGTTGTTAGGTGACATTACCATGGAATGTCAAACACAGCGTATTCGTTGTTACTGAGAAGGGGGGGAGGGATACGAAGACATGCGTTTTCTCCATAGCGTGACTCGTGTCGTTTGTAGGACCGTGTGCCAAATTCCCGATCGATAGTTTTCACGCTGACAGGATTAGCATCATCGCTGAAACGCTCCACAGTGTCTTCTCGGTGACTTCACCTTGAAGGTCGTATGTGACGTACTTCAACCTCCGTTGATTTATAGCTTAAGTTTCACGTATACCTGTGCACTAGCGTTTCGTTCCGTGTTGGATGTGATGTACTCCGACATCCGTTGACGTAAAATTTGAGTTCCATGTATCCTCGTGCACTAGCGTTTTGTTATGCGTAGGCTGCCTGCTCGGGAAGTTAAAATATCATATACAGTATGGATAATAGTGTGTGCCCGAGTTAATATTTGCGGTTCCTACGTGATGACCTTTAATGAACTTCAACATAAGTCTTCCAAAGGTCCTAAATGCATGTTTCCTAAACTCTCAGAGTTTTGTGTACTGTATGTAATTGTTTTATGTACCGTGTATGAAACACCACAATAGCGTATGTTTGAAAACAAAATTTTGACTGTTTGTTTTTCGGCAACGGTTGGAGACCATATTCGAGTCTTAGGTGTTCTGTATGTATTCAGGTTTTAATAATCTAAGTCCCCAGAGGAAAGTGAGGTTAGAGCCTAGGTATCTCTACAGAAACCTAATTCACTGTAACCTATAGCTCTGATACCAGTCTGTCACACCCCGAAATTATCTGAGCTGGCGTGACTGGACTGGTATTTTCATTGCACAGCGGAAGCAAATAAGCTAAGACTTCTAAAGATTGAACGCCCACTAAGTATTCATATCTCCAATGGTTCTCCTATTCCAACCGTGCCATAACTTCGAAAAGTAACCTGAGAAAGAAACATGCGAAAAATCAACATAAAGTTGAGCGAGTTCATAGTTTGTTTTGGAAAAGATTTAAAATAAATCTTTTTGAATAACCGGTTTGTGATATATTATTGAGAAAACGAATTTAAAAATCATTTTCTTGTCAAGTTATATGGAAACTTTGTATTTGTAACGCATTATGTTCGTAGAACCGTGTATTTGTAAACTCTTGTATTTGTAAAGTTTGTATAACCGTCAATTCCCACCCTGACTTTGACTTCATGCCCGCTTATTCGAAACGAAACCACATGCGTAACAAACCGATGCATGTGTAACATATGAATTTTCCAAGAAATGAAGCAAATGAATATTCGCTATACTGAAAGAAATGATCGTGATACAATGACCATTAAGAGGAGTAGATATACGAAAATCTACTCAGTAAATGTGAAAGTCGAAATTTCAATAAAAGAAATTTGAGGACTTTACCAGGGGTTGCGTGTGATAACCGGTTGTTAGGTGACATTACCATGGAATGTCGAACACAGCGTATTCGTTGTTACTGAGAAGGGGGGGATACGAAGACATGCGTTTTCTCCATAGCGTGACTCGTGTCGTTTGCAGGACCGCGTGCCAAACCGCCGCTTCCTGATCGATAGTTTTCGCGCTGACAGGATTAGCATCATCGCTGAAATGCTCCACAGTGTCTTCTCGGTGACTTCACCTTGAAGGTCGTATGTGACGTACTTCAACCTCTGTTGATGTATAGCTTAAGTTTCACGTATACCTGTGCACTAGCGTTTCGTTCCGCGTTGGATGTGATGTACTCCGACATCCGTTGACGTAAAATTTGAGTTCCATGTATCCTCGTGCACTAGCATTTTGTTATGCGTAGGCTGCCTGCTCGGGAAGTTAAAATATCATATACAGTATGGATAATAGTGTGTGCTCGAGTTAATATTCGTGGTTCCTATGTGATGACCTTTAATGAACTTCAACATAAGTCTTCCAAAGGTCCTAAATGCATGTTTCCAAAACTCTCAGAGTTTTGTGTAATGTATGTAATTGTTTTATGTACCGTGTATGAAACACCACAATAGCGTATGTTTGAAAACAAAATTTTGACTGTTTGTTTTTAGGCAACGGTTGGAGACCATATTCGAGTCTTAGGCGTTCTGTATGTATTCAGGTTTTAATAATCTAAGTCCCCAGAGGAAAGTGAGGTTAGAGCCTAGGTACCTCTACAGAAACCTAATTCACTGTAACCTATAGCTCTGATACCAATTTGTCACACCCCGAAATTATCAGAGCTGGCGTGACTGGACTGGTATCTTCATTGCACAGCGGAAGCAAATAAGCTAAGACTTCTAAAGATTGAACGCCCACTAAGTACTCGTATCTCCAATGGTTCTCCTATTCCAACCGTGCCATAACTTCGAAAAGTAATCTGAGAAAGAAACATGCGAAAAATCAACATAAAGTTGAGCGAGTTCATAGTTTGTTTTGGAAAAGATTTAAAATAAATCTTTTTGAATAACCGGTTTATGATATATTATTGAGAAAACGAATTTAAAAATCATTTTCTTGTCAAGTTATATGGAAACTTTGTATTCGTAACGCATTATGTTCGTAGAACCATGTATTTTTAAACTCTTGTATTTGTAAAGTTTGTATAACCGTCAATGCCCACCCTGACTTTGACCTCATGCCCGCTTATTCGAAACGAAACCACATGCGTAACAAACCGATGCATGTGTAACATATGAATTTTCCAAGAAATGAAGCAAATGAATATTCGCTATACTGAAAGAAATGATCGTGATACAATGACCATTAAGAGGAGTAGAGATACGAAAATCTACTCAGTAAATGTGAAAGTCGAAATTTCAATATAAGAAATTTGAGGACTTTACCTGGGGTTGCGTGTGATGACTGGTTGTTAGGTGACATTACCGTGGAATGTCGAACACAGCGTATTCATCGCTACTGAGAAAGGGGGGAATACAAAGACATGCGTTTTCTCCTTAGCGTGACTCGTGTCGTTTGCAGGACCGCGTGCCAAACCGCCGCTTCCTGATCGATAGTTTTCGCGCTGACAGGATTAGCATCATCGCTGAAACACTCCACAGTGTCTTCTCGGTGACTTCACCTCGAAGGTCGTATGTGACGTACTTCAACCTCCGTTGATGTATAGCTTAAGTTTCACGTATACCTGTGCACTAGCGTTTCGTTCCGCGTTGGATCTGATGTACTCCAACATCCGTTGACGTAAAATTTGAGTTCCATCTATCCTCGTGCACTAGCGTTTTGTTATGCGTAGGCTGCCTGCTCGGGAAGTTAAAATATCATATACACTATGGATAATAGTGTGTTCCCGAGTTAATATTCGCGGTTCCTACGTGATGACCTTTAATGAACTTCAACATAAGTCTTCCAAAGGTCCTAAATGCATGTTTCCTAAACTCTCAGAGTTTTGTGTACTGTATGTTATTGTTTTATGTACCGTGTATGAAACACCACAATAGCGTATGTTTGAAAACAAAATTTTGACTGTTTGTTTTTCGGCAACGGTTAGAGACCATATTTGAGTCTTAGGCTTTCTGTATGTATTCAGGTTTTAATAATCTAAGTCCCAGAGGAAAGTGAGGTTAGAGCCTAGGTATCTCTACAGAAACCTAATTCGCTGTAACCTATAGCTCTGATACCAATCTGTCACACCCCGAAATTATCAGAGCTGGCGTGACTGGACTGGTATCTTCATTGCACAGCGAAAGCAAATAAGCTAAGACTTCTAAAGATTGAACGCCCACTAAGTACTCGTATCTCCAATGGTTCTCCTATTCCAACCATGCCATAACTTCGAAAAGTAACCTGAGAAAGAAACATGCGAAAAATCAACATAAAGTTGAGCGAGTTCATAGTTTGTTTTGGAAAAGATTTAAAATAAATATGTTTAAATCACCGGTTTGTGATATATTATTGAGAAAACGAATTTACAAATCATTTTCTTGTCAAGTTATATGGAAACTTTGTATTTGTAACGCATTATGTTCGTAGAACCATGTATTTGTAAACTCTTGTATTTGTAAAGTTTGTATAACTGTCAATGCCCACCCTGACTTTGACTTCATGCCCGCATAATCCTATGCTTTGAATTTGTATAAAACATGGTATGTAATTTGTAAAACCCTGGTATGAAAGCAAACAAGGAAAAACAGATCACCAATGGTTTGCAAGGCCATTGATATGTGTGACGTGATGCAGGAAAACTCAAACCTAGCGGATTTTGCCACGGCTTCAGTATGTGGACATAGTCACCTCATGGGCCACCCTGGTCCTCATGGGTGTAGGCTCGCTACACCCAAATAGATCTATCACTCATGTCACTCGGTCCTACGACGAGGATTAATGGCCTTAAGTGTTGTACCCACCACTCACATGATCAAGCAGTAACCTTCCTTAGCCAACCATACCATGTATAATACATTTGTAAACAATTGTAACATGTATTTCACCCCCGAAGTTATAAAATTGAAAACAGTTAAAAGAAAAGGGGGACATGAAACTCACTGGGTTGTCTCGTTGTACATACGCAGACCAACCCAGCCCCGTACTAAAACTAGGACGATCCCGTCCTTACTCATGAAAATCATACACATTTCGAAAATACGCATTTGTTTTGTAAAACCGGTATCCTTAGTATGAACCATTCGTAAACCGTTTGAGTTCCTTGAAATCCATTCATAACGTGATTTAGAAATATGAGTTTTCGTTCATTCAAAAACCTCGTATGTTCTTGCAAAACTTGCTTTGTCTAAAATATGCCATCTTTGTTCATCGAAAAAACTTTGTATGTTTCTACAAAACGTGCATGTCTTTCCACTCCGAAAACATTTGTAAAAATGTAAAACCATAAAAAAGGTTGGGTTATGAACTCACCTGAATTGCCTTGTGCGAAGCTAGTCTAATTACGACTTCGTGATGTCGTTTCCAAGACGAGACTCGCTAGCGTGCATTCTACAATATTCCTAACACGGAATATCTTGTAAGTTTTTAATAAACGCAGTAACAAAACTACGTGTCATCGAGCTCTACCAAATCGTTAACCGAACGATTCGACGGTTAAGTTGTTAAGTCAATGGAAACGATTAGGTCATATTTGACAAGTATCGCTTATCGTTCATAATAACTAACAAGTCTTGAAAAGACTTGATTCTCGAGATATTTGAAAGTAAATAAATATTTATATCAAAATATATAAATATATCGTTAAGATCGCTTGTCGTCCCGAGAAGTCGTACGTGTATAAAAGAATATTTACACGAAAATAATATATAACAAACTCGTATTATATATCGCGTTTCGTATGTTCTTTGTCAAAATATTCGTATATGCCGTTTAGGCGTATAAAATAAATATGAAAAGTTATATTTATTTTATAAAAGAATCGTCGAGTTGTCGTGTTCAAAAATAAATATGACTATATTTATTTTATAAAAGAATTCGACTTGTTTGTGTAGAAATAAATATACAGCTATATTTATTTATAAAAGGATTCGTTTTGTACGATATTGGAAATATATATATAAACTATATTTATTTTTATAAAACGAATTCGTGTCGTTTGGTATTTGAAATAATATGTAAACTATATTCAAGTTTACAAAAGAGCCTTCATTTTGTTTGATGTTCGAGATAAATGTATAAACTATATTTATTTGTAATAACGAATTCAAGTTATCGTCGTCTAAAACAATATAAGTAATTATATAGATTTTTATAAAAGATTTGTAGAATTTTCAAGCTTTAAAATAAATATAATAACTATATTTATTTGCTTTAAAATAATTTCCGAATAGTCGTTTTCGTAAGTTGTAAAGTGTCTTCGACAGAAACTATATGTTTGTATTTGTTTTTCTAAAAGGTTAATTGAATCCGATAGTTTATTTTATAATAAGACGCGTTATTTTTACAGATTTTCTCGAAAAACGGGCAGAGTTTCCTCTGTTTTTGGACGCCCCCGACAACACAAGTTGTCGTTATTTTTTTTTAAAATTCAATCAAGATTCAAACAACATATCAAATTCGCCAAATATTTCATAAAACGTAAACTATAATCATGTCGGTTCGAGCTCGTTATCACGTAATATTAAAATTATAAAAATAACATAATTATTTATCGCGCCAAGACTTTACCAAAATCTCGTGTCAAAAAATTGAGTTGACCAAATCAACTGAGTTGATCGGCTGAGTTGACCCAGTTGGACTACGTCGAACCAAAATACACTGAGTCGAACTGAGTCGTCTATGTTGACCTGAGTTAACTCGGGTTTGACCGAGTTGTCTAGTGAGTTGACCGGGTCTGAGTGTGTTGACCCATTTGAACCGTAACTAAACCGAGTCAAGCCGAATCGCGAAAACTGAACCGGAAATCCCAAAACTTGAACTAGACTATGCCCAAAGAAGAATAGCAATAACCACTGCTACTGAGTCAGAGCTCCGACGGTCTCCGCCGTCGTCGGCCGTCGCTCACCATCATCTTTACAAACATCTTCCTTATCATCTGAAACAACGACACACCCGGAGAAAGGACGTGGATCGAAGTAGATCTGAACAGAAAAAGGTGAAAGAGGAAGGAGTAGATACGATTACCGGAATATTTTGTCGGAAACAGAGCACCACCTCCGCCGCCGCTGCTGACGGTCGCCGGAGTTCCTTCGCCGGGACTTGTTTGTTGTCGTTAATCATCATCATCCTCCTCGGGGTTTAAAACCCGTCAGATAATAACAGGGACCGCCAGGTAATTAAACCGACCGGCGGTCCGAGTCTCCGACCGCCGGTTCTCTCTCTCTCTCTTCGTCACTCGGTCTCCCTCTCCCGTTTTTCTCTGTGTAGCGCCGCCGTACTCTACCACCATCTGGTGGTGGCAGCCGATAATCAGAAAAAAGGGGGGGTGTTCAGGGTGTGTGTTTGCGTTTATCGGGTGTCGGAGGGGGTTTACGCACCATCACGCGCCAAAAAAGACCTCACCGGAGCTCCGCCGTGCCGACCGGCAGTCGCCGCCGGTGTGTGTCCGCCGGAAAGTGAGAGAGAATGAGGGTGTGTTGTTTGGTCTGTTTGTTGAGAATGAGAGCTAAATGACCCTAAAGTCATATATATATATATATATGCTGGTTTCGGCTTGTGGGTTTTTGGGCTTGGGCCCAAGGCCCACGAGTCCAATTCTTGCGTTGTTAGTGGCCCGATCCTTTCTTGAAACCCGCTTTTGAGCCCGATCTTTGTGGAACATTGTATAGTAAAGTTTTAGGGTCAAAAATACTTAAAATCATGTCTTTTATTGTTGTTAGGCGTGTACGCTCGTTAGTTACGCTAAAAACGCGTAAATTACATAGGTCGTCGTTTCTGAACCGTTTTTCAATCCGGTTTCGACTATGGTTAATAATATTTAATTACAAAGTTAATTATATCGTAAAATTTCAGTTTTGAAGGTGATACGCGTCTCCGTTGCTTTCGTTTCGCCGTTGATTGTCGATGCGTTACTGTTTCCGCGTTTTTCGTTCGCGTTTGCGGTTTGTGTTGTTTGAAAGCATAATAGTTTCGAAATACGAAATCCATAAGTATATGTTATATGTATAAACTTCGTAATCGACGGTGTTCCAGTATTTTGTACGGTGTCAGTTCGTTATCGTTTATCGTTGCGCAGTTGTTCCGAAAATCACCATATGTGCACTGTAGCGTCCGATAAGCGTTCCTAGGCACTCCAAAGGCCTAATTAAGTTAATCTGCGTCTTAAACACTATTTATTTTCGTTTTAAACATCTGTTAATTGTGCAATTAAGTGCCATAAATCACCGGTTGTCACATTCTCCCCCTGTTAATGAAATTTTGTTCTCGAAATTTAGACTACGTTAACTCCTTAGAGTTATGTTATGCGTAGATATGTACAAATAGTACCAAAGTGAATGAACATGATATCAAATCCAGACTTATTTGGAGGATGTGAATTCAAGGACGTACCTCAACAATAAGAACCCAACAGCTAAAAGGACGTACCTCACGTAATATTAAAATTATAAAAATAACATAATTATTTATCGCGCCAAGACTTTACCAAAATCTCGTGTCAAAAAACTGAGTTGACCAAATCAACTGAGTTGATCGGCTGAGTTGACCCAGTTGGACTACGTCGAACCAAAATACACTGAGTCGAACTGAGTCGTCTATGTTGACCTGAGTTAACTCGGGTTTGACCGAGTTGTCTAGTGAGTTGACCGGGTCTGACTGTGTTGACTCATTTGAACCGTAACTAAACCGAGTCAAACCGAATCGCGAAAACTAAACTGGAAATCCCAAAACTTGAACTAGACTATGCCCAAAGAAGAATAGCAATAACCACTGCTACTAAGTCGGAGCTCCGACGGTCTCCGCCGTCGTCGGCCGTCGCTCACCATCATCTTTGCAAACATCTTCCTTATCACCTGAAACAACGACACACCCGGAGAAAGGACGTGGATCGAAGTAGATCTGAACAGAAAAAGGTGAAAGAGGAAGGAGTAGATACGATTACCGGAATATTTTGTCGGAAACAGAGCACCACCTCCGCCGCCGCTGCTGACGGTCGCCGGAGTTCCTTCGCCGGGACTTGTCTGTTGTCGTTAATCATCATCATCCTCCTCGGGGTTTAAAACCCGTCAGATAATAACAGGGACCGCCAGGTAATTGAACTGACCGGTGGTCCGAGTCTCCGACCGCTGGTTCTCTCTCTCTCTTCGTCACTCGGTCTCTCTCTCCCGTTTTTCTCTGTGTAGCGCCGTCGTACTCTACCACCATCTGGTGGTGGCAGCCGATAATCAGAAAAAAGGGGGGTGTTCAGGGTGTGTGTTTGCGTTTGTCAGGTGTCGGAGGGGGTTTACGCACCATCACGCGCCAAAAAAGACCTCACCGGAGCTCCGCCGTGCCGACCGGCAGTCGCCGCCGGTGTGCGTCCGTCGGAAAGTGAGAGAGAACGAGGGTGTGTTGTTTGGTCTGTTTGTTGAGAATGAGAGCTAAATGACCCTAAAGTCATATATATATATAGTTTCGGCTTGTGGGTTTTTGGGCTTGGGCCCAAGGCCCACGAGCCCAATTCTTGCGTTTTTAGTGGCCCGATCCTTTCTTGAAACCCGCTTTTGAGCCCGATCTTTGTGGAAGTTTTAGGGTCAAAAATACTTAAAATCATGTCTTTTATTGTTGTTAGGCGTGTACGCTCGTTAGTTACGCTAAAAACGCGTAAATTACATAGGTCGTCGTTTCTGAACTGTTTTTCAATCCGGTTTCGACTATGGTTAATAATATTTAATTACAAAGTTAATTATATCGTAAAATTTCAGTTCTGAAGGTGATACGCGTGTCCGTTGCTTTCGTTTCGCCGTTGATTGTCGATGCGTTACTGTTTTCGCGTTTTTCGTTCGCGTTTGCGGTTTGTGTTGTTTGAAATCCATAAGTATATGTTATATGTATAAACTTCGTGATCGACGGTGTTGCCAGTATTTTGTACGGCGTCACTTCGTTATCTTTATCGTTGCGCAGTTGTTCCGAAAATCACCATATGTGCACTGTAGCGTCCGATAAGCGTTCCTAGGCACTCCAAAGGCCTAACTAAGTTAATTTGCGTCTTAAACACTATTTATTTTCGTTTTAAACATCTGTTAATCGTGAAATTAAGTGCCGTAAATCATCGGTTGTCACATTCTCCCCCTGTTAATGAAATTTTGTTCTCGAAATTTAGACTACGTTAACTCCTTAGAGTTATGTTATGCGTAGATATGTACAAATAATACCAAAGTGAATGAAGATGATATCAAATCCAGACTTATTTGGAGGATGTGAATTCAAGGACGTACCTCAACAATAAGAACCCAACAGCTAAAAGGAATGCGTCTCAGAATTTGATGTCAACGGAAACGAGACGTACAGATGCAGTCACTAGTGTGACTAAGTTAACAGTGGTCCAATAAAATAGGAATTTCGACCAATCGAATTCCAAATGAACGTTCACAATATGCAAATGACTTCTAGAAGCAATAACATCCACTAGATGAACTTAGAATCAACAATCTCAAATGTAATAGTTTGCATGAAACGCTCGATCGTGATCAGCACAAGCTGCAAGTTATACCGACGCCACAAGGTGTCGTAGTGAATGAAAAAATTCGAATATAGAGGTGATCGAACAAGTATCACCTGTGTTTTGCATGAAACGCTCGATCATGATTAGCCCAAGCTACAAGTTTACATCGACACCACAAGGTGTCGTAGTGATAGAGGTAATTCAATAATAACGGTGATCAAACAACTTCACCGTGTTTGAATTCAACTGAAGGTCCAAGGAAGCAAATTTGAATGTTTGTTCCAACCAAACATCAAAGGATTTTCAATTGAAGATGGAACACCAAGGAAATATTGTTTTCGATCAAAGATGAAGAAGCAATGAATATCGCAAAACATTCGATCGATAATGAAAGAACCGTTAGTAGGTACATCAGAATATGAAATGAATTGGTCTACCATTGTCTTATCACACGATTGTGTTAAGACGCCTTTAATTATGATAAATCAAAGCGGATTTAAAACAAATAAATAGATAGTTAAATAAATAAATCCGCGCATGAGAGGTGTAAACGAGATTAGCACAAGCTTCAAATTAGTGTAAGTACCACCACAAGGTATCGAAATCAACAAACAATTTAATGGAGTCGAATGCCAAACAAGTTTACTTCGACTCGGAACAAATGAAACACTTGTTAAAACGAATTTTGAATATGATGCTCCCAATAAATCATTTGATGCTTTGAATTAAATATGTGTAATGGACAAGTTCAAACAATTGAACTTGGTTTCAGCGCAATCCGACAATAAATATATATGTATCAAAAAGGAAATTTCGGCATGGTTACGACGAAAAAACCATATATGTAATTTGAAAAGAAAAAAAATTTCAAGAAAATGTGTTGACTTGATAACAAAGGAGCCAACAATTACAATAATGCGGGTCATTCGAATCACAAATCATTAATTAGATTTAGCAAAATAATATTTGAACTTTGATGAAATGCTTATTCGAAACGAAACCACATGCGTAACAAACCGATGCATGTGTAACATATAAGTTTTCCAAGAAATGAAGCAAATGAATATTCGCTATACTGAAAGAAATGATCATGATACAATGACCATTAAGAGGAGTAGAGATACGAAAATCTACTCAGTAAATGTGAAAGTCGAAATTTCAATAAAAGAAATTTGAGGACTTTACCTGGGGTTGCGTGTGATGACCGGTTGTTAGGTGACATTACCATGGAATGTCGAACACAGCGTATTCGTCGTTACTGAGAAAGGGGGTGAATACGAAGACATGCGTTTTCTCCTTAGCGTGACTCGTGTCGTTTGCAGGACCGCTCGCCAAACTGCCGCTTCCTGATCGATAGTTTTCGCGCTGACAGGATTAGCATCATCGCTGAAACGCTCCACAGTATCTTCTCGGTGACTTCACCTCGAAGGTCGTATGTGACGTACTTCAACCTCCGTTGATGTATAGCTTAAGTTTCACGTATACCTGTGCACTAGCGTTTCGTTCCGCGTTGGATGTGATGTACTCCGACATCCGTTGACGTAAAATTTGAGTTCCATGTATCCTCGTGCACTAGCGTTTTGTTATGCGTAGGCTGCCTGCTCGGGAAGTTAAAATATCATAGACAATATGGATAATAGTGTGTGCCCGAGTTAATATTCGCGGTTCCTACGTGATGACCTTTAATGAACTTCAACATAAGTCTTCCAAAGGTCCTAAATGCATGTTTCCTAAACTCTCAGAATTTTGTGTACTGTATGTAATTGTTTTATGTACCGTGTATGAAACACCACAATAGCGTATGTTTGAAAACAAAATTTTGACTATTTGTTTTTCGGCAACGGTTAGAGACCATATTCGAGTCTTAGAACCATGTATTTGTAAACTCTTGTATTTGTAAAGTTTGTATAACCGTCAATGCCCACCCTGACTTTGACTTCATGCCCGCATAATCCTATGTTTTGAATTTGTATAAAACATGGTATGTAATTTGTAAAACCCAGGAATGAAAGCAAACAAGGAAAAACAGATCACCAATGGTTTGCAAGGCCATTGATATGTGTGATGTGATGCAGGAAAACTCAAACCTAGTGGATTTTGCCACGACTTCAGTATGTGGATATACTTACCTCATGGGCCACCCTGGTCCTCATGGATGTGGGCTCGCTACACCCAAATAGATCTATCACTCATGTCCCTCGGTCCTACGACGAGGATTAATGGCCTTAAGTGTTGTACCCACCACTCACATGATCAAGCAGTAACCTTCCTTAGCTAACCATACCATGTATAATACGTTTGTAAACAATTGTAACATGTATTTCACCCCTGAAGTTATAAAACTGTAAACCATTTGAGTTCCTTGAAATCCATTCATAATGTGATTTAGAAATATGAGTTTTCTTTCATTCAAAAACCTCGTATGTTCTTGCAAAACGTGCTATGTCTAAAATATGCCATCTTGCTCATCGAAAAAACTTTGTATGTTTCTACAAAACGTGCATGTCTTTCCACTCCGAAAACATTTGTAAAAATGTAAAACCATAAAAAAGGTGGGGTTATGAACTCACCTGAATTGCCTTGTGCGAAGCTAGTCTAATTACGACTTCGTGATGTCGTTTCCAAGACGAGACTCGCTAGCGTGCATTCTACAATAGTCCTAACACGGAATATCTTATAAGTTTCTAAATAAACGCAGTAACTAAACTACGTGTCATCGAGCTCTACCGAATCGTAACCGAACGATTCGACGATTAAGTTGTTAAATCAATGGAAACGATTAGGTCATATTTGATAACTATCGCTTATCGTTGATATTAACTAACAAGTCTTGAAAAGACTTGATTCTCGAGATATTGTAAAGTAAATAAATATTTATATCAAAATATATAAATATATCGTTAAGATCGCTTGTCGTCCCGAGAAGTCGTACGTGTATAAAAGAATATTTACACGAAAATAATATATAACAAACTCGTATTATATATCGCGTTTCGTATGATCTTTGTCAAAATATTCGTATATACCATTTAGGCGTATAAAATAAATATGAAAATTTATATTTATTTTATAAAAGAATCGTCGAGTTGTCGTATTCGAAAATAAATATGACTATATTTATTTTATAAAAGAATTCGACTTGTTTGTGTCGGAAATAAATATACATCTATATTTATTTATAAAAGGATTCGTTTTGTACGATATTGGAAATAAATATATAAACTATATTTATTTTTATAAAACGAATTCGTGTCGTTTGGTATTTGAAATAGTATGTAAACTATATTCAAGTTTACAAAAGAGCCTTCGTTTTGTTTGATTTTCGAAATAAATGTATAAACTATATTTATTTGTAATAACGAATTCAAGTTATCGTCGTCTAAAACAATATAAGTAATTATATTGATTTTTATAAAAGATTTGTAGAATTTTCAAGCTTTAAAATAAATATAATAACTGTATTTATTTGCTTTAAAATAAATTCCGAATAGTAGTTTTCGTAAGTTGTAAAGTGTCGTCGACAGAAACTATATGTTTGTATTTGTTTTTCTAAAAGGTTAATTGAATCCGATAGTTTATTTTATAATAAAACGCGTTATTTTTACAGATTTTCTCGAAAAACGGGCAGAGTTTCCTCTGTTTTTGGACGCCCCCGACAACACAAGTTGTCGTTATTTTTTTAAAAATTCAATCAAGATTCAAACAACATATCAAATTCGCCAAATATTTCATAAAACGTAAACTATAATCATGTCGGTTCGAGCTCGTTTTCACGTAATATTAAAATTATAAAAATAACATAATTATTTATCGCGCCAAGACTTTACCAAAATCTCGTGTCGAAAAACTGAGTTGACCGGCTGAGTTGACTCGCTGAGTTGACCGAGTTGGACTGAGTCGAACCAAAATACACTGAGTCAAACTGAGTCGTCTATGTTGACCCGAGTTAACTCGGATTTGACCGAGTTGTCTAGTGAGTTGACCGGGTCTGACTGTGTTGACCCATTTGAACCGTAACTAAACCGAGTTAAGCCGAATCGCGAAAACTGAACTGGAAATCCCAAAACTTGAACTAGACTATGCCTAAAGAAGAATAGCAATAACCACTGCTGCTGAGTCGGAGCTCCGACGGTCTACGCCGTCGTCGGCCGTCGCTCACCATCATCTTTACAAACATCTTCCTCATCACCTGAAACAACGACACACTCGGAGAAAGGACGTGGATTGAAGTAGATCTTCCTCATTACAAAATCCTCCTTATCATTTGTCCCTGGTGTCTTGGCATTATTTTACTGTCTATATAAAATAAAAGATTTTCACCATTCATATCTCCACGGTCTATATGGAGATATGTTGGCTACCTGGTCGGGGGTTAAGTGAATGGTTTGGTAAGAGTCTTGCCTTGTTCAGTGTATAGATCCTGCAAGGACTTGGGTCAACTTTAGTAGGACCTCCTTCAACACCCACTGGTATTGGATGGCGGGGGTCCGAACTCCTTGATCCCCTCATATGTAAACTACTATTAAAAGATTAACCCGGCTATTTAGGACCATATCCCTACTGACTCAGACTACTTAGCCGAGGGTAACGTCACCGTCAAAAGAGGGGCCTACCACATTACGCATTAATAACTTAATTAATTATCTTTCAATAATCCAACCCTTTAGGATTATATCCTTGCTGACTCAAACTACTGGGTTGAGGGTAACGTCACCTTCAAAAGAGGGGCCTACTACAATAACTAAGATAATCTCTTAAAAAGTGCAAAAGTGCGGAAATAATCAAAGGTTACACTAAACACGAGTCGGATCCAAGTGATTCATCTTGTCTATCTGTTTTTACTTTTATTTTTATTTTTCAGCATTTTTAGTTTTTATTTTCTTGTTTAAAACCTTTTTCTAAACTTTTGATTTGATTAGACGTTGAGGATAAACCGGTATTAAAAGCTCTTGTGTCCTTGGACGACCTCGGTATCTTACCAACACCATACTACGCTCACGATGGGTGCACATATGTCTGTTTGGTGTTAGTAAAATATCTTGTTTAATAAATTTAAAAAGTTCACTAACGTGTAAAAAGGGCTAAAAATATACATAAAAACCTATAACACCACACGTACATCACGTTTTTGGCGCCGTTGCAGGGGACACAAGGATTTTAAGAAAGTTAGGAATCAACGGCCTAGTCGTTTTTCTTATTTTTTTCTATTTTTTTAGGATTTTTCTTAAATTTTCAGCTTCTGCCGAACTCAGCACGGGCCGTGCCCGCTGAACACGCCCCGTGCCCAATCTTTGGTACTGGCAATCCTGTTTTAAGTCAGACAGTAGCTGAACACGGGTCCGTGCCCACTCAACACGCCTCGTGCCCAAGTATCAGTTACTGAAAATAGAGCCGTAAGATCCCGACGGTTGGTAATTTCTGACACAAACATGAGTGATACTGATATTTTTTTTACTTTCGGCACTCTTATGGTACGTGGTGTCAAATATTTTGTCACACCCCCAAAATCCACCCGCGGATAACACCCGCTTCGAGGGCGTGACTGACCAGGATCCAGCCACCAATTATACCGAACATTTAAGTTGAAATCAAAAGTAATACTTACTATTCATAAGCATAGCAAATATTAAGTTCAGAGTTTAAAGTTTTAAGTTCAAAACAGTAACAAGTAGCGGAAGCATAGGTAAGGTAGTTTAAAACAAAGTTCATGATTCAAAATAAGGTAACACCCAACACAAGGGTGAACAGACACTACACATTCCCAAGCTGCAAGCTCCTTCGTCACTGGTTACCTGCAAAGCATGCAGTAAGGGGTCAACAATAATGCTGAGTGAGTTCACTAGTTGTCCAGTTTTAATTACCAAAAACTTGTTTCACCGGTTAATTCATCCGTTTATACATGCCCTGGGGAGCTACCCCAAAAATTAGCGACTAAACTGTTTTTCCAATACCGAACACTAGGTAACCGTTGCGTATCCGCAGGATGCCCCGATGTCAATGTTCTATCATCATTGACGAATATCTGAGTACATTAGTTCACGACCGTCCCAAACCAGGGCACGGTGTGAGGCTGGTAAACACCTAAATAGCGCTATCAACTAATAACCCGTTCGCCTAACCCGGCGACTAATCGGTATTTGTAGTAGGGACTTGAGTGATAGAGTTTCGTTTAGTGCCGTTAGTTGCAATCCGTATAAACAGTAATTAACCAAAAAGGTTTCCCATTACCCGGGAAATAAAAGTAAGTTTGGTTCCCAATAACTAGGGAAGGTATGTAAATGGTATCCCCTTTTACCAGGGGATAGAGTTGTTAGTCTCGTGTCCCAAACCACCGGGACGCATGCTTTTAAGTTGTGAACTCACCTTGGGTTGCTCGGTAGGTTTAGGTTACTTGTCAATCACGTTGGTCACCACGTCCTAACATGGTTACCGGTATAGGTCAGGTTCGGTATACAAGCATTCACGTAAAAACTTACACATAACTAACACGTATCAAGCATACAAGTAAATAGTCATGGGGTTATTGGGCCGGCCCTAACAGTAACACGGTCAAACAGAATACAGCAACATACAATCCAGTCAACAATTAGCCCAAGTTAAACACGTATTGGCCCAATAACCAGAATGGACAGCCCACTCGCAACCAGCTGGTCTCGAGTCGCAACCAGGTGGTCTCGGCTTGTCACGTTATGGTTGCGAGTCGCAACCGTGGTCTCGAGTTGTCACGTGTTGGTTGCGAGTCGCAACCGTCGTAGTCTCGAGTCGAAATCTCGTGGTTTCGACTTGTCATGCTTTGGTTGCGAGTCGCAACGGTGTGGTTTCGAGTCGGAAAGCCGTGATTGCGAGTCGTAATCTGTCACTTTCATGTACACGTGATGATGCAGATATGACAGTCCAAATTGTACCAAGAATTCAGGCCCATAATAGGAAACAACCAATAATATTTCACTAACACTTTTCCTCATCTGCCCATTGGTAAATATAGATCAAACTTTGCCATTTTAGAACCTTCAAACCATATTCAAACAAGTTCTTCTTATGTTCATAATTTCTAGGGTTTTCACCATAACAAAATCATACTTTTATGAACCAAAAATACATATATCAACAAGATCATCATGCAAGAACAAAGAAACCTACACTCTATAGCCGAAATCTTATGTTTATCAACATCATATTTGCAAGAAACTTTAAAGCATAGTGTAGTTGGCTATGAACACTTGTAAACTACCAATATCAAGTCATTTTAGTCATGTTAACACATATTCACAAAACAACCTAATAATCATGCATAAACTACTAACCAACCCTTTCTTAGTTCATATACACAACATAAGTCCTATGCACATAATGGTGACTAACCGGTTGAGAAGGAGAAGAATGAGCCGAAATAAAGGAAGAAGCCGAGGAGATGAAGTGTCCGAATGATCCGAGATTTCTTGACCGAGATTCCTACCGATTGCTCCAAGCTTGAACCGATTTTTGTAGAAGAGAAGTAGTGTTTGTAGAGGGTTTTCTTAGTGAGAGAGACTAGAAGAAGTGTTGGTGTGTAAAATGAAGCAAGTGGGGAAAAGGGTGGGATATATATCAAGGGGGGGGTCACGAGTTGGGCTTGGGGGGGGGTTTCGGCCCAAACCGGTTTCGGCTCAACGGCCCACTCGAGACCGAGTGGCCCACTCGCAACCGCCCGGTTGCGAGTCATGGTCTCGGGTCGTGGTTTCGGCTCTCATATATATATATATTACATACATACATCACATATCATGCAAAAAAAATCACGTTTCCATTTAATAATATTTATATACACACGAAATATTACAAGGTGTTCGAATGGAAAAACCTCGAGTGTCACATTATCCCCAAGTTTTAAGAACTTTCGTCCCGAAAGTTGAAGCAGCCACTGCCAAGCTAGCGTGTTTCAACGGGGTGTCACATCATCCCCCCGTTAGTTTGGAATTTCGTCCCGAAATTCGGTTGTAGCTTCAGTGCTGGGGTTTTCGTTTGGGAATAACTGGGGATACTTGGACTTCATCTGGTCCTCCCGCTCCCAGGTAAACTCTGGGCCGCGTCGTGAGTTCCAACGAACTCGCACAAGGGGTATCTGGCTACGTTTGAGGGTTTTGATCTCTCGATCCGTGATCTCAATCGGTTCCTCAGTAAAGTGTAGCTGTTCATCAATCGTCAGTTCCTTAAAAGGAATCACAAGTGTTTCATCCGACAAACACTTCTTCAGGTTAGATACGTGAAAAACGTTGTGCACTGCACTCAGCTCTGCAGGCAGGTTCAACCTATAAGCAGCCTTACCGATTTTCTCGGTAATTTCGAATGGTCCAACATACCGTGGATTCAGCTTGCCTCGTTTACCGAAACGGACCACACCCTTCCAGGGTGAGACTTTAAGTAGAACCCGGTCCCCGACCTGGAATTCTAACGGTTTCCTACGCTTGTCAGCGTAGCTTTTCTGACGGTCACGAGCTGCCGCCATGCGTTGCCTGATTTGGGAAATCTTTTCCGTTGTATCTACCACTAGTTCTGGGCCTGTGAGTTGACTATCACCGACTTCCGCCCAGCAGAGGGGTGATCGGCATTTACGACCGTACAATGCCTCAAAAGGTGCCGCCTGAATACTAGTGTGATAGCTGTTATTGTAGGAGAATTCCACCAGCGGTAGATGCTTCTCCCAGTTCTTGCCAAAATCGATCACACATGCTCTAAGCATGTCTTCCAGGGTTTGGATGGTGCGTTCAGACTGCCCATCCGTTTGCGGGTGGTAAGCGGTGCTCATGTCCAAACGTGAGCCAAAGGATTTGTGCATAGCTTGCCACAACTCGGAAGTAAAACGAGCGTCTCGGTCGGAAATAATAGAAGTTGGCACCCCGTGCCTGGAGACTACTTCCTTCAAATAGATTTCTGCTAAGGTAGAAAACTTGTCTGTTTCCTTAATGGCCAGAAAGTGTGCAGACTTAGTCAATCGATCTACTATCACCCAAATAGTATCATTCCCGCGTTGAGATCTAGGTAATCCTGTGACAAAATCCATGGAAATTTGCTCCCATTTCCATTTCGGGATTTCGGGTTGCTGGAGTAAGCCTGCTGGTTTTTGATACTCGACCTTGACTCTTGCGCAGGTCAAACATTTGCCAACGTAGGCTGCTATGTGGGCTTTCATGCCAGGCCACCAGTAAGTGGTTTTTAAGTCGTGATACATCTTATCTGCACCTGGATGTACTGAATAACGGGACTTATGAGCTTCGTCCATCACAAGCTCTCGTAGATCTCCGTAAAGTGGGACCCAAATGCGCCCTGCCACATAGTAGGCGCCGTCTTCTTTCTGTTCTAGTTGCTGTCTCGATCCTCGCAGGGACTCAGCCCTGATGTTTTCCGGTTTCAGAGCTTCAATCTGAGCATTTCGGATCTGGGTAGGAAGACTAGACTGGATGGTAAGTTGTAATGCTCGCACGCGCCTTGGTATAGTGTCCTTCCGGCTGAGGGCATCCGCCACAACATTGGCCTTGCCCGGATGATACTTAATGGCGCATTCATAATCATTCAGAAGTTCGACCCATCGGCGTTGTCGCATGTTTAATTCCTTCTGCTTGAAGATATGCTCGAGACTCCTGTGATCGGTGTAAATGGTGCACTTGGTACCGTACAGGTAATGTCTCCATATCTTAAGCGCAAATATCACTGCTCCCAGTTCCAAATCATGCGTTGTGTAGTTCCTTTCGTGTGTCTTAAGTTGTCGAGAGGCGTAAGCAATAACTTTCTCGCGTTGCATCAACACGCAACCGAGTCCATGAATAGACGCATCGCAGTACACCACAAAGTCGTCCGTTCCTTCAGGTAACGAGAGAATAGGAGCACTGCAGAGGTTATCCTTAAGCCTCTGAAAAGCAGATTCCTGTGCTTCTTTCCACTTGTAGGTGACGCCTTTCTGTGTGAGCGTAGTGAGAGGCTGAGCGATCTTTGAGAATCCCTGAATGAATCTGCGGTAGTAACCTGCCAATCCCAAGAATTGGCGAACTTCAGTGGGAGTCTTAGGGGTAGGCCAATTCTTTATAGAGTCGATCTTTGCAGGGTCGACGTGGATTCCATCCTTGTTAACCACATGCCCAAGGAAATGGACTTCTCGAAGCCAGAAGTCGCATTTCGAGAACTTGGCATACAGTTGCTCATTGCGAAGGAGTTCGAGGATAAGGCGTAGGTGCTGTTCATGCTCTTCCTGACTTTTCGAGTAGATCAAGATGTCGTCTATAAACACAATCACGAACTTGTCGAGGTAGGGTTTGCATACCCGGTTCATGAGATCCATGAACACCGCAGGGGCGTTGGTCATTCCAAAGGGCATAACGAGGAATTCATAATGACCATAACGAGTTCTGAATGCAGTCTTAGAAATGTCTTCATTACGGACCCTTAGCTGATGGTAGCCTGATCGCAAGTCAATCTTAGAATAGTAGCTCGATCCTTGCAGTTGATCAAACAAATCGTCGATTCGAGGGAGAGGGTAACGATTCTTGATGGTGACCTTGTTCAACTCACGATAATCGATGCACATTCGGAACGTGCCATCCTTCTTCTTAACAAAGAGTACCGGTGCTCCCCAGGGTGACGAACTAGGACGGATAAATCCTTTATCCAAAAGTTCCTGTAGTTGAGTAGAGAGTTCCTTCAATTCTGCGGGGGCTAGTCGATAAGGTGCACGAGCTATAGGCGCTGCTCCGGGAGCTAGCTCGATTTGGAATTCGACCTGACGGTGGGGAGGGAGTCCAGGTAATTCCTCAGGAAATACTTCGGGATAGTCGCGCACTACTGGAAAGTCTTCAATCCTCTTTTCCTTTTCCTGCGTGTTGGTAACAAGTGCTAGGATAGCGGTGTGTCCTTTCCGTAAACACTTCTGGGCCTTCAAGAACGAGATAACGCCGGAGACTTCTCCACTTTTGCCACCTTGTACAATGAGGGGTTTGCCAGAACGGCGAGGTATACGAACTGCTTTCTCTTGACAGAGGATCTCAGCGCGATGCTTGGATAACCAATCCATACCGATAACGACGTCGAAGCTTCCAAGAGTAACAGGGAAAAGATCGATACTAAATGTCTGACCAGACAACTCTAGTTTGCAGCCTTTGACAACATGTGAGGCCTCGATGTTTCTACCATTAGCTAACTCGACGATATGAGGAGAACTTAGTAACGAAAGCGGACGCTTAAGCTTCTTACTAATACGTAGGGATACATAACTAGCATCGGCACCGGAATCAAATAACACAGAAACATAACGATCATCGAGTAGGAACTTACCCGCCACGACATTGGGGTCATTCCTTGCTTCACCAGCTCCAATCACGAAAGCCCTTCCTCTAGCACCATTCCCAGCATTGTTGTTCTGATTGTTGTTCCCAGCTCCCTGATTGTTGTTACGGTTCTGATTCAGTTCAGGGCAATCCTTCTTAAAGTGCCCTTCAGCTCCACACTTAAAACATGCCCGGTTGTTTCCCTGCTGCTGTTGCTGTTGGGGTTGTTGCTGATTCTGTCTAGCTGGGAACTGACTTCTACAATCCTTGGCTTCGTGCCCCATCTTGTGGCATCGCTGACACTGGCCCTTGTTACATGCCCCATTATGGTGCTTGTTACACTTGTTGCACTTAGGGTAGCTTCCCCGGTAGCCACCCTGTTGCTGAGTGCCTTTGTTGTTTTCAGTTTTCCTTTGTTGCGCTGGGGCCTGAGTGGGGTTAGCATCCTTGCTTTGACTTCCTTCCCACTTACGCTTGCTGTCACTAGAAGTTCCAATAGTAGCACTGATCCTTTTGGGCAACCTGCCCTCCTCTACGGCCTGATCAGTAAGTTTGTGAGCAAGCCGAACGATCGGCTGAATGGTAGTGTGGTTGGCTGAAGTTACATGGCTTCGAATTTCTGGAGCCAAACCCTTGATGTACAGCTCGATCCTTCGGTACATAGGTCGAGACATATTTGGGCAAAGAGCAGCATAGTCATTAGACAGTTTGGTGTAGGTCTCAATCTCCGACCCAACCATCTTGAGCTCATAGTACTCGTTCTCAAGCTTGTGGATGTCATCCCGGTGACAGTATTCATCCTTAATCATATCCTTGAAATCCTCCCACGCAGTAGCATTTGCAGTTTCTAACCCAAACATCTGAATCTGCGCCTTCCACCAAGAAAGCGCGCTCCCTTCAAGCGTAGCAGTAGCAAACTTTACCCAATTTGCAGGAGGACACTCGCAAACAGCAAAGACAGCTTCAATTTTCTCAATCCAATGTAGAAGGCCTATGGCACCCTCAGTGCCGTTGAAAGGGAGAGGCTTGCAATCCATGAAAGTTTTGAAAGTACACACTGGTGGTTGCGCAGGTGCATGCTGACCTGTTCGTGAGAAGCGAAGCGTATAGGTTTAGAGGCGAAAAGTCGATGTGGCGGTAGGATCTAAACATCCTAAAACAACGAGCTTACCTATAGGGTGAGCTGCGAAAGCCGCAGCCACTGTGTTGAGCAGGTTAGTGAACTGAGCCTGCGTCATGTTAATGTTTCCTCTTCCGCGTCCACTCATTGTCTTCATAACCAGAAAACACAGTATGAGTGCGATGTCGTAATGTAGCGAGAATGAGATAGAAGAGAGAGGTGTATCTATCCGTTTTAGGCATACTAGTACGTATAGTAAATCAGGAAACATAAAGCAAACAAGTAAACACTAGTCCGAGCTATGAGGTCAAAAGTATCGAGCCTTGCACTTGGAGTGTAGTGTCGTTACGAGTCACGGGTTATAGTCTGGTTTTCTCCAAAAAGATTTTTCCCTTTTTAAAACCAAGTTCACTATAACCAATGGCTCTGATACCAATCTGTCACACCCCCAAAATCCACCCGCGGATAACACCCGCTTCGAGGGCGTGACTGACCAGGATCCAGCCACCAATTATACCGAACATTTAAGTTGAAATCAAAAGTAATACTTACTATTCATAAGCATAGCAAATATTAAGTTCAGAGTTTAAAGTTTTAAGTTCAAAACAGTAACAAGTAGCGGAAGCATAGGTAAGGTAGTTTAAAACAAAGTTCATGATTCAAAATAAGGTAACACCCAACACAAGGGTGAACAGACACTACACATTCCCAAGCTGCAAGCTCCTTCGTCACTGGTTACCTGCAAAGCATGTAGTAAGGGGTCAACAATAATGCTGAGTGAGTTCACTAGTTGTCCAGTTTTAATTACCAAAAACTTGTTTCACCGGTTAATTCATCCGTTTATACATGCCCTGGGGAGCTACCCCAAAAATTAGCGACTAAACTGTTTTTCCAATACCGAACACTAGGTAACCGTTGCGTATCCGCAGGATGCCCCGATGTCAATGTTCTATCATCATTGACGAATATCTGAGTACATTAGTTCACGACCGTCCCAAACCAGGGCACGGTGTGAGGCTGGTAAACACCTAAATAGCGCTATCAACTAATAACCCGTTCGCCTAACCCGGCGACTAATCGGTATTTGTAGTAGGGACTTGAGTGATAGAGTTTCGTTTAGTGCCGTTAGTTGCAATCCGTATAAACAGTAATTAACCAAAAAGGTTTCCCATTACCCGGGAAATAAAAGTAAGTTTGGTTCCCAATAACTAGGGAAGGTATGTAAATGGTATCCCCTTTTACCAGGGGATAGAGTTGTTAGTCTCGTGTCCCAAACCACCGGGACGCATGCTTTTAAGTTGTGAACTCACCTTGGGTTGCTCGGTAGGTTTAGGTTACTTGTCAATCACGTTGGTCACCACGTCCTAACATGGTTACCGGTATAGGTCAGGTTCGGTATACAAGCATTCACGTAAAAACTTACACATAACTAACACGTATCAAGCATACAAGTAAATAGTCATGGGGTTATTGGGCCGGCCCTAACAGTAACACGGTCAAACAGAATACAGCAACATACAATCCAGTCAACAATTAGCCCAAGTTAAACACGTATTGGCCCAATAACCAGAATGGACAGCCCACTCGCAACCAGCTGGTCTCGAGTCGCAACCAGGTGGTCTCGGCTTGTCACGTTATGGTTGCGAGTCGCAACCGTGGTCTCGAGTTGTCACGTGTTGGTTGCGAGTCGCAACCGTCGTAGTCTCGAGTCGAAATCTCGTGGTTTCGACTTGTCATGCTTTGGTTGCGAGTCGCAACGGTGTGGTTTCGAGTCGGAAAGCCGTGATTGCGAGTCGTAATCTGTCACTTTCATGTACACGTGATGATGCAGATATGACAGTCCAAATTGTACCAAGAATTCAGGCCCATAATAGGAAACAACCAATAATATTTCACTAACACTTTTCCTCATCTGCCCATTGGTAAATATAGATCAAACTTTGCCATTTTAGAACCTTCAAACCATATTCAAACAAGTTCTTCTTATGTTCATAATTTCTAGGGTTTTCACCATAACAAAATCATACTTTTATGAACCAAAAATACATATATCAACAAGATCATCATGCAAGAACAAAGAAACCTACACTCTATAGCCGAAATCTTATGTTTATCAACATCATATTTGCAAGAAACTTTAAAGCATAGTGTAGTTGGCTATGAACACTTGTAAACTACCAATATCAAGTCATTTTAGTCATGTTAACACATATTCACAAAACAACCTAATAATCATGCATAAACTACTAACCAACCCTTTCTTAGTTCATATACACAACATAAGTCCTATGCACATAATGGTGACTAACCGGTTGAGAAGGAGAAGAATGAGCCGAAATAAAGGAAGAAGCCGAGGAGATGAAGTGTCCGAATGATCCGAGATTTCTTGACCGAGATTCCTACCGATTGCTCCAAGCTTGAACCGATTTTTGTAGAAGAGAAGTAGTGTTTGTAGAGGGTTTTCTTAGTGAGAGAGACTAGAAGAAGTGTTGGTGTGTAAAATGAAGCAAGTGGGGAAAAGGGTGGGATATATATCAAGGGGGGGGGGGTCACGAGTTGGGCTTGGGGGGGGTTTCGGCCCAAACCGGTTTCGGCTCAACGGCCCACTCGAGACCGAGTGGCCCACTCGCAACCGCCCGGTTGCGAGTCATGGTCTCGGGTCGTGGTTTCGGCTCTCATATATATATATATTACATACATACATCACATATCATGCAAAAAAAATCACGTTTCCATTTAATAATATTTATATACACACGAAATATTACAAGGTGTTCGAATGGAAAAACCTCGAGTGTCACATATTTGGTGGCCCCCATAAAGATTTAGAATGTTATTTCGGCACTCTTTTGGCACTCTTATTTTTGAGACACATTGAGGACAATGTGTAATTTAAGTGTGGGGGGATGCTAAAACCTTGAATCTTGCAAGTCCTAATTACAAACCTTACACAAAACTCTATTGGAACCGCTAATCACCCCAAATTTTTTCAAAAATTTTTCATTTTTTTTACCTGTCTAGGTTTAATTTGGGAATTTCAAGTTCTAAAAAAGGTTATATTTTTACAAATTTACAACCGATAGCGTCATGATAAAAAGAACCGACATAAGAAAATTATGAAACAACATGACAAATCTAGTTAAAATTTGATTATATATACTTGATCACATAAAAAACCCATTCCCACAAAAAGTGAGTTTTGAGCCTTTATTGAGCATAGAAATATACATCTTTAAACTAAATGCTCATTTTTCGTTTCTTGTGTGAATAGCCGCTTGGTTCTTACGATTCTAGAACTTGCTATGACGATATAGATGCATTAGGACTAACCCTTTTTTATTTCTACACCATTATTTTTCTTTTTTTTTTTACCACCTACCCAAAATCCCCCTAGTTAACCCCTTTGAGCCTAAACCTTTTCATTTCTTAACCCACAAAATAAACACCCTTTTACCCACCAAAACCCTTTTTCATTTTAGACCATTTATTTTAGTAACAAAGCTCGGTTTTTCTTATTACTTCCTTATCAAAAAAAAAAAAAAGAGAAAAATGATGATGATGATAATGAAGCCAAAAGAAATAAATAAACAAGTTTATCATTAAAAACTTTGTTTGAAGAAATGCTTCATTAAATAAAAAGTCATAAAAATAAAGTCTTATCAAAACTGACGCTTTTTACGCCTTTCGCCCCTTTCTACTAACCACTAACCCAACCACCTACCTTTAACCCAAGCCTAGCCCTTCCCCCAAAAGTCCCCTTGATATTTACAAAGATGTATAGTTAAAAAGGAGGAGGATTGATTGCTTGGCAAGCTTATGGTAGGAGTAAGTTCCATGCCGCTCTCGAGCGATTCACTAAAATACATCTTCAGCCGAGTGTTGAGTGATCCCCCGTGAGGTATGTGAACATGTATATAAATGGAATTTTGAAAAGCCATGTTATGCTCTAATAAGTAATTTATCTTATATAATGTTTTAAATAAATCATGACGAACAGTAATGTAAATAAATAAAAATAAAACTTAATAAAGAATCTTGGAAATCCCGACACTCTATGACAAGCCCAAAACCTTCTCTTCTACTCATTCCATTTGGGAGTGTAAAGCCACATTATAAAGAGTTTTGCTTGAGGACAAGCAAAGATTCAAGTGTGGGGGTATTTGATGTGCGCAAAATGCAACATATAAATTACATCAAATGTGGCATAAAACTAACCCTTTTTTAGTACTAATGTTGGTAAAAGTGTGTTTTTGTCTTCCTTTTGTATTTTCAGAATTAAATGAGCTCAAATGAACAAAAGAAGCAAAAGGCAGCTAAATCTAACATAAATACAAGAAAAGGAATAAACGTGGCATGCCCGACCCCCGACAACATCTTCCCAAGCAAAAACAAGAGAACAGAAGGCTGGACACGCCCTGTGCTCAATAAGCACGGGGGCGTGCCCAAGTGTCTGCAGAAAAGACAAAGTTGTAGAAGCTTCTATCACCCACAACGGGGGCGTGTCCAGCGGACATGGGGCCGTGGTCAACTCTGTTGGATCGTCGTTGACCCTGAATGAGTCGATCAGAAGAGTAGTTTATCTAATTCAAAGGCGGAATCGATGAATCAGACGCTCAAACTAAATATAATGCTTCACTTTATTGATTTTGACAAAGTTTACAACCTGGAAGCAATTCGGCAGCACTTCGTTACAGATTCAGAACCGTTACCAAATGAACTAACCATGCACCTATATATAGTGTTCCTGGTTCGCTCCTAATGACTGCCATATAAGCGAACCAGTCTGGTTCGCTCATAGTAACTACCACATAAGCGAACCTTTGATGATAGTGTGGTTCGCTTTTATGGACAATGTCCATAAAAGCGGACCTCAATGCTAATTCACCAGTTCTCGTTTCTCGAACCTCGTGCACTGATTATTCTAACCTATTCTATCCTATTACATGATACAAGACGAAGTCAATAGACGTAGTGCACTAACAGATTCCCCCTCGGATATTGACGAAGTCTTCAGTGAACATTCTCTGTTATGCCACCTCTTCGGTCTTGATCATCTTTGCCAACTTGTTCAGATTGTAACAATATAAGTATCCTTCAATTTTTCTCTTTGATCATCTTTACAACTTCATCATCAGTAAGCTCCCCCTCTCGTCAAGCTTCCGTGCTTTTAGAGATCGACACCTTGCTTTTCAGCTACAAGCTCTTCAGTGTTCAGACTCCCCCTTAAACTCTGCTCTCGGGATCGTAGTCTGGTATAACATCTGCAATTCTCAAACAAATGATACGTAATAATCATTTTAAAAAGCATTGACCAGAAACCGTAATCTGGCTCTATCCAATTCTCTATATCATTTCCCCTATCAACAGTCTTTACAGTTTTTGACAGTATAAAGAATCCAACTCCCCCACAAATTATCATTCAAGTTCAAGTTAATGACCTTGAAGATATCACAAACTTGTTTTTGAAGTTTTCTAGAAATTTCAAGTTTCAAATTAGTGAACTTGTTTTATTTTCAGAAACACAATCAGCTTACTTAGATTTTAAAACTCAGCAATTCAGATATCGGTTTATCGAAAATAAAGCAGAAATCAAAATCTTTTTGTATTTTCTGAAAATATAAAGCAGTAAAGAAATATATACAAACATATTTACAGACAATATTTTTGTTTGAGTATGCGTCAGAGGATCATATCAGTTTTTGACAACTCACAAGTACCATTGAGCTTAAATTCACATTAAGAATTAAACAATTCACTTAGATTGTCGATATACTGATCCATTTAAATTTTCATACAAATTTCAACTGATTCAGGATACGAATTAGATATTTTAAGAACTTAAACTTATTCATGTGTCCCACCTCTTGAATATACTCCTGTATCCAAATCCCAATATTCAGTCTTACAGGTGAGTATACCACAGATGATATCTGTAAGGGGTTACATGCGAAACCGTGAGAGCTCAGGTCAGAAATTTCGTTCAGCAGAGAGATGACGGCTCGACTTTTGGTTGTCCCCTTTAGAGGATCTTTTAGCATTACAACAGCAGCGACTATCAATTTTATTGTTTCATCAGCTTGCTGAGGGCGATGCTATGTTTCAAGCATTTTGCAGAAAGTATTATTCGGGGACTAGGTCAGTACTTCCATACAGCAGAAGTCCCGGAATAATACCACAGATATCACTGAGTATAAAGACCTAGTATCTCAGAATATGGGACCTTTCAAACGAGATTTCAGGGGTTACCTATATATCCAAGTAGTGTTCCCCACGAAATAAGCAAGTGTTTGAATTTAGGTTTATATCCCGAAAAAGTTTACTAAATGTACAAAAACCTATCGGCATATCATCAGTGAGACTGTTTAACTCTATTTAATCATTACAATTCTTTAGCATACCGTAACTATCCACTGATGTACTATCATTTCCTCATTTTACGCAAAACTCAAATTTTTGAATTTTATCATGTTTTTGACTTTTTCAAATTTTCTAATGTTTTTGTATTTTCTGACAATACTTCTCCCCCTAAAATGCAAAATCATTAAAGAAATTTGACAAACCGATACTGATAGCTTTGTCTCGCCATCCATTTTTTGCTTAGAGTGCTCTGATTTCCAGAAAAAACTATTATCAAGTACCCCCATGATTTACAACCCATTGATTTTGCCCGTTAGAAAACCGTGCTTCCATCTGTGACAGTAATCATGCTTGTTCAGCCATGAAGGTTTCGGCATAGTCCATCAGCACTTATTCTAACAAAATTAACCACAACCATCACAAACATCAACCAAACGAACAAACAACAAACAAACAAACAACAAACATCACATATTGTTCAAATTTTCACAAAACAACACACAAACTCCCTGTCTGACCAAACCAGAGTTCATCTTCTTCCTACTCTAGTGCCAGGCTACTCTTATTTGCATTCTGACAATCTTCTGCACCATTGAGTACCTGCACATTCAAGCTTTATCAAATACGCAAACAATTTGACACAAACAAAATTTCAATTAATAAAGATGCCGATTCATGCATCGCGATAAAGGAAGCTCCGGCATTTCAAATTGTTTAATCAAACATTGTGTCCACCCAAGCCTTATCAACCTTGGGTGTAACCTTGACTCTAGCAACCTGAATCTTAAAGTTTTCAGCCTTGAGTGGTTGATGTGTGTAAAATGCAACATATAAATCACATCAATTAAGGCATAAAATTAACCCTTTTTAAGTACTAATGTTGGAAAAATAGTGTTTTTGTCTTCCTTTTGTATTTTCAGGATGAAATGAGCTCAAATTCACAAAAGAAGCAAAAAGACAACTAATTCTAGCATAAATACAAGGAAAGGGATAAAAGAAGACTGCCTGGACCCTCAACAGCATCCTCCAAAGCAAAGAAGAGAAAACAGAAGCCTGAACACGCCCCGTGCTCAGCCAGCACGGGGTCGTGCCCAAGAAGCAGCATAAAAGACAAACTGGTAGAAGCTTCCATTGCCCACCACGGGGCCGTGTCCAGTGAGCATAGGGGCGTGGTGAAAGTACAGCAGGCGCATTAATTGTAATTGCGAATTACAATTAATGAGGAGAGAGAGTGTCAGACGGGCACGGGGGCGTGTCCAGCGGACACGGGGCCGTGCCCAGCCTTCTGTTCAGCCTATAAATAGGGGTGCTTGGTTTCATTCCATCTCATCCCTTGGCACACCACCTCTCTCACACTTCATCCACCACCCACCACCACCATAACACCATCATCCACCACCATCATCCATTGTCCATCGTAGAGTGTGTGAGTCGTCTCGGGATCCAAGATTGATCGTAAGAGTTCTTGACAATCAAGGCCATGTTTGCCTAAGTCTCATACATCACTTGGTGAAGACAAGTGTTTAGTATAGTACTTTTTATTTTTAATCTTTTGCACTTTTTATTTGGTTTTGTATTAATGACTTTAATAACTAGTTACTTATGTTGAAGGTGATCTTTCCTTATCGTTTGTCCGTGGTGTCTTGGCATTATTTTACTGTCTATATAAAATAAAAGATTTTCACCATTCATATCTCCACGGTCTATATGGAGGTATGTTGGCTACCTGGTCGGGGGTTAAGGGAACGGTTTGGTAAGGGTCTTGCCCTTGTTCAGCGTTTAGAGGTCCTGCTTGGGACCTGCGTCAAATTTAGTAGGATCTCCTTCAATGCCCATAGGTATTGGATGGCGGGGATCCAAACTCTTTGACCCCCTCATAAGTTAACTACTATTAATACTATAACCGGCTATTTAGGACTGTATCCCTGCTGACTCAGACTACTTAGCCGAGGGTAACGTCACCGCCAAAAGCGGGGCCAACCATAATTTGCATTAATAACTTAATTCATTATCTTCCAATAATCCAACCTTTTAGGATTGTATCCTTGCTGACTCAAACTACTGGGTTGAGGGTAACGTCGCCTTCAAAAGAGGGGCCTACTACAATAACTAAGATAATCTCTTAAACAAGTGCAAAAGTGCGAAAAATAATCAAAGGTTATACTAATACACGAGTCGGATCCAAGTGATTCATCTTGTCTATCTGTTTTTATTTTATTTTTCAGCATTTAGTTAGTTTTTATTTTCTTAGTTTAAAAACATTTTTCTCACTTTTTGATTTGATTAGACATTGAGGATAAACCGGTATTAAAAGCTCTTGTGTCCTTGGACGACCTCGGTATCTTACCAACACTATACTACGTCCGCGATGGGTGCACTTGCCCATATGTGTGTTTAGTGTTAGTAAATATCGTGTTTTATAAATTTAAAAATTGGCTAAAGGTGTAAAAAAGGCTTAATTATACATCTAAATTATATATACACCGACACACATCAGTGGTGGAAAATTTGCATCATAGGCAATCGAAATTGAATCCTCAGACGTTTTCACCTCAGAAGTCGAACTTATTGTTTCAGTTTTTGGTTTCCAAATTTGTTTTTGTTTCTCAGTTTTCATTCCAACTTTCTCATCTTTTATCAAATCAACACGTTTCTTAACACTCCATGCTTGACCATTTGGTGTTCCACGTTTGTAAAAATGTGAACCTTTTTGAACACTTTGATTTTGAATAACAACTTTTGGTTTCCAAACATCTTGGGGTTTTGTCATATCAACTGATGTTTTCCAACTTTGTGTTGTTCTGAACCTGGGTGTGTGAGAATTCCAAGTCTGTCTTGAATCAAACCTGTTTAGATTTGATTTCCAATTTTGATTCGAAACAAACTTGTTTGTGTTGTACCTCCAAGTTTGTTTTGAATCAAATCTGGTTGACCTTTGTCTCACATACTCAGATTTTTGTTTCTCAACATCAGTCTTCTTTTTGTCAACATCCACAGGTTTAAGATTTGGACACTTGCGTGCAAGATGTCCTTTTTGATCACATTTGAAACATGTTCTCATGGACACATCTTTGACCTATGGTTGTTGCTTTCTCTTTTGTGCTTCAAATTCAGCATTAGACTGCCTCATTTTGAGTTCTTTTTCTTCAGCTAAACTGTTTTCTTGAACAAAACTCATTTTTGCCTGATAATTTGGCACTTAATTTTTCTTTCGATTCTGTTTCTTCTTATAACCCAACCCAGCTTTCATGTTCTTCTTTTTGACACCCGGTTTGTTATAAAAAGTTTTATGACCTTTACCAGCAAATTTTGAAATTTCAGATTTTTCAATCTCAACCATTTTGAAAACTTGATCAACTTTATCTGAAATCACATTCTGAATCGGGAATACAACATCTAAGAATAATTTGTCTGATCCAATCATGGTATAAACCAATTCATCATTCAAATTTTTCTTGGATTTTGTGTTTTTCAGATATCCATCATGAAAGTTTCCCTCATCTTCATCCTGTGATTCAGTTTTACCTGTATCACCTGACTTTTTCTTGAAAAACGCTTTCAACAACCTTACCTACCACCTCTGAATCACTGATATCATCAGATTTGGTGTAAGTCACATCGATGTTGTCGGGTAACTGATCAACCATGTTGATTACTTTTTCCACTTTTTCGCCATCATGGAATGTATAATTATTCTCCAACGGTGGTGGAACTTGATGGTATTCAGACCCTTTTCCCTTTTTGTTCTTTTCAGACACTTTTTCATCGGGTGTGATGTTGAAAATTCGTTCCAGAATATATGAAGATGAATGATAGCTTTGCAATTTATTGACCAACTTTTCTTTGTCTGCCAATTCTTGTTTAAGCTTAGCAACATCATCAATATATTGGTTTACCACTCTTTGTTTATCTTCAAATCTAGCTTCAAGAAATTTAGTGTTTCTTTGACAAGCACACAATCTATCATCTAGACTTTTGACTTTACTCTTTAAAGTTTCATACGCTTCTTTTACAGTTTCATATGACAGTTTCATTACATCATATTCTTTTTGCAACTCTTGAATTTTGATGTCTTTTGGAACACATTTGTTGCAAACAGCTGAACACTTTTCTTTTAAAACCTTGTTTTCTATTTCAAGATCATCACATTTTTGTTTCAATTTTTCATTTTCTTGTTTCAAAAACTTTTCAATTTCACTCATCTCATGACATTTTTCTTTGAAAATTTTATTTATTTTAGTAAATTCAATGTCTCTTTTGTTGAGTTTTTCATCTTTCTCAATACAAGCACTGCACGTTTCCTTGCATTTCTTGCATTGCTGTTCAGCTTCATTATCAATTTTATCAGAAGTATCAGTTTGAATAATTACCTCAATGACTGGTACTTTGGTTTCCTCAGTCTTCTGAATCTGATCTTCTTCAGCGACTTGCACTTTGTCTTCAACACCTTCCTCGGCTTTCTTTTCAATCTTGTTCACTTCATTCACAACCTCTTCGACTGTCATCTTCTTTTTCTTCTCCAGACTAGCAAAAATTACTTTCTGAATGCCTTCTTCAACTTGCTGTTTGTACCTTGGATTCTCTCTAAGGCCTTTGCACCAAACATCCACAGTAGGAATAGCAGCAACTAGTGCATCAAGGTCAACTGTCTTTGGATCAACAGTTGGGTTTCTTTGAGGATCAACATAGCATTCTTTATCTTTGCTCCACCTACCTGCCCATGTTGCTTCTCTGTACGCATTATACACATCATCCAATCTCATACGAGCATGTCTTTCTTCTCGAGTCAGTGTTACTTCAGCCACCATTGCTTTAGCTTCCACTTCAGCAACCTCTTCGTCATGTTGACTCCAATCATAACCTTCATCATCATAGATTATGAAACCAGGTGATTTTGCCTCTATCAACCCTTCTTTCCAATCAAGATTTTGAACCATAGATTCATAATCACCATCTATGTTATCCACATTTTGATCACAAAATGACAAAGCAGCTCTCTTTTCTTTGGATGATACTCCATCAATTTGCTTTCTGATTGGCTGATCAGTATTCTTGTGATATATTGCCTTTTTGTAATAATCCTCACGAAACGGATTTACACTTTCATTAGCTCTGTTGTTTGGACATTCTCTTTTAAAGTGACATTTTTCCTTACATTTGAAGCAAATTACTTTGTTCTTGTCAAAACCCATCTTCGTTTCAGGTCCTTCCAAACATCTTCTACCAGTGATCTCCATGAATCGTTGTGCTCTTCGAATGACACTTGCCATGCACCAACGAATATCCATGAGTTCCATTTCTTCTGGATCCACCTGATCGTAATCCTCTTTCGTCATGTTAGGATTTCCGATCTTTCCTGCGATTAATCCTTCGTAAGATACCAGAATGGAGGCTAAGAAACTCATATGCTGTTGAGCAAATTCATTGTTTAGCAGTGGAGAATTTTTCCAATCGGAGTTGGAATTTGCAGTTGATGATCCAGATGCAGATGATGTATGAAATCCTGGATCATAACTTGAAGAGGTATTCTTTGGTGCATCATTGGTCTTTTCTGCCGTAAAACCCGTCTTGATCTTTGGAGACTCATTGTTTTGTAACAACCCTCTTCGATAGTATAAACCAACATTTTGTTGATAGTTAGAACTTGACATCTTGTTTTGTTTTTGAATCAACAGATCATGCCCCTCTATTTTCTCTATCAATTGATCTAATGTCAGTTTATCAAAATTAGCATCATTTTTCAACACAATCACATATGTTTTCCAATCATCTCATGAGGTAAAGCTTCAACCAGTTTATCTACCATCTCTTCTCTTTCTTTGTTAATTTCGAATCTCTCCAGCTCAATCTTTAAGTGACAAAAACGTTCAATCATTTGACGAACTGTTTCATTCTTCATGCAGCTAAACATGTCAAATTCCTTTTTCAACAACGAAATTTTGTTTTTCTTGATATCTTTCCCTCCTTCAGCTTTCACTTTTAATGCTTCCCAAATAGACTTAGATGTTTCACCATACTGAAGCAGTGAGAAAATATCCTCTCTGATAGATTGTTGAAGTAGAGTTTTCATTCTTAGTTCTGCTGAATGCTCTTTCTTATCATCTGCTGTGAAATCTTTTAGTGTGATCAACTCACGTCTTTCATTTCTTGGTTTTACATATCCCAAAGTTAAACAAATCCAGCTATCGTACGCATAAGCTTGCACCCAATTTTCAAATCTTTCAAACCACCAATGATAGTCTTCGATATTCATGAGCTTAGGTGGTCTTTGGTGATTTCCGTACACGTTATCATAACTCAGACTTTCCGATATCACTTTCGTAGCATTCTTTGGTGTAATTGGTGTATCTTCTGAAGTGAACGCGTTATAGAACGTGTTGTAAAACTCTTCACCATAGTCCGACATCTTTACTCACCTGGAAGAAACAAACAAACTTAATCAGTTTAAACAATATCAAGAAATCTGAAATTTACCGACTCTCGATTGCCGTGAAATGATTCTTGACACAATAAACTCCACTTTCAGATGAAAGATAACACACGAATGAAATCAGAATGAACGAATGAACGAAATCCAAGTCGGACAAATAAGTGGATCAACAATCTTGACCGAATGAGCAAACTGGATTGGACCGAATAAGCTAGTCTAGCTGATGGACCAGATAAGCGATCCTAACATTGTCCGGATGAGCGTACCACAATATTCAAAAGAGCGGACCAGTTTGTACAAATGAGTGGACCATATAACATTTACTCGAGCGAACCTAGTTGATGTTCATAAACGCGGACCAGATTGTGTCATACAAGCGGACCAGTTTGTACGTTCGAGCGAACCACAGGAGCGGATCAATGTGTTTTCAAGCGGACCTAGGCAGTTTTTGGAGCGGTCCAGAATCAAAGCCACAAAAGCGGACCAAACATATTATCGATTAGCCGTAAAAGCGGACCTACATTCGAAGTGTATTTCGACCATTTTTAATCCGAATTTTAACTCGAAACTTTCAAGGGTTTGTTGTTGTCCACTAATACACGTCATGTGAAAAATTCGTCCGATTTTAACCGTGGAAACTTGTCTAATTCAAAAAAGAAGGTGTAGAAGATAGAAAACGGAGCAAATTTGAGCTGAACTCTTCCTCCTGCGCTCTGATACCACTTGTTGGATCGTCGTTGACCCTGAATGAGTCGATCAGAAGAGTAGTTTATCTAATTCAAAGGCGGAATCGATGAATCAGACGCTCAAACTAAATATAATGCTTCACTTTATTGATTTTGACAAAGTTTACAACCTGGAAGCAATTCGGCAGCATTTCGTTACAGATTCAGAACCGTTACCAAATGAACTAACCATGCACCTATATATAGTGTTCCTGGTTCGCTCCTAATGACTTCCATATAAGCGAACCAGTCTGGTTCGCTCATAGTAACTACCACATAAGCGAACCTGTGATGATAGTGTGGTTCGCTTTTATGGACAATGTCCATAAAAGCGGACCTCAATGCTAATTCACCAGTTCTCGTTTCTCGAACCTCGTGCACTGATTATTCTAACCTATTCTATCCTATTACATGATACAAGACGAAGTCAATAGACGTAGTGCACTAACAAACTCTAAGATTCGCAGAATCTAGAAAAATCTTGATAGTACAGATACGCTTCTGCACACGGGGGCGTGGTCAACTAATGCAGACAAACTGCATTTAATGAAGAAAGAGAAGAAGGGTGGACACGGGGTCGTGCCCAATGGACACGGGGTCATGTCCGGGCTTCTGTGCAGGCTATAAATAGGAGTGCTTGGCTCATTTGCAAACCATCCCTTGGCAAACTACCTCTCTCACACTTCACCCACCCACCACCACCATCACAACCCACATCCACCACCAGCATCCATCATCCATCATAGAGTGTATGAGTAGTCTCGGGATCCAAGATTGATCGTAAGAGTTCTTGACAATCAAATGCCATTTTTGCCTAAGTCTCTTACATCACTTGGTGAAGACAGGTGTCTAGTGTAATACTTTTTATTTTTAATCTTTTTGCACTTTTTATTTGGTTATGTATTAATGACTTTAATAACTAGTTTCTTATGTTGAAGGTGAATCTTCCTTATCGTTTGTCCGTGGTGTCTTGGCATTATTTTACTGTTTATATAAAATAAAAGATTTTCACCATTCATATCTCCACGGTCTATGTGGAGATATGTTGGCTACCTGGTCGGGGTTAAGGGAATGGTTTGGTAAGAGTCTTGCCTTGTTCAGTGTATAGATCCTGCAAGGACCTGGGTCAACTTTAGTAGGATCTCCTTCAATACCCATTGGTATTGGATGGTGGGGGTCCGAACTCCTTGATCCCCTCATATGTAAACTACTATTAAAACATTAACCCGGCTATTTAGGACTGTGTCCCTGCTAACTCAGACTACTTAGCCGAGGATAACGTCACCTTCAAAAGAGGGGCCTACCACATTACGCATTAATAACTTAATTAATTATCTTTCAATAATCCAACCTTTTAAGATTGTATCCTTGCTGACTCAAACTACTGGATTGAGGGTAACGTCACCTTCAAAAGAGGGGCCTACTACAATAACTAAGATAATCTCTTAAAAAGTGCAAACGTGCGGAAATAATCAAACGTTACACTAAACACGAGTCGGATCCAAGTGATTCATCTTGTGTATCTGTTTTTACTTTTATTTTTCAGCATTTTTAGTTTTTATTTTCTAGTTTAAAACCTTTTTCTAAACTTTTGATTTGATTAGACGTTGAGGATAAACCGGTATTAAAAGCTCTTGTGTCCTTGGACGACCTCGGTATCTTACCAACACTATACTACGCTCACGATGGGTGCACATATGTATGTTTGGTGTTAGTAAAATATCGTGTTTTATAAATTTAAAACTTGAGTAACGTGTAAAAAAGACTAAAAATATACATAAAAACCTATAACACCACACGCGCATCCTAGACTGAAATTGTTATGAAAGTGAGACCACAGGGACGCAATTTTTAAACTAATAAACTGAAATAGTGATTTTAGGCAAACTACAGGGACGCAAACAGTAATTAACTCTTTATTGTTTTCTGTATTTTGACCCTCAACTGTAAAATAGTTACATCAAATAGAATTATGAGTATAACACGTCCCTTTTTTTGGTATTTTGACCCCAAATTATCGACTTACACGAACGGGAAAATACTTTTATTGTGACACCCAACTGAATATATCTGTTAATGTCACTGACTTAGACGTAGGATGATTAATCACGATAACTATAAGCACACCGTCCTCTACTACTTAATGAAACACAAGTGGAAAGAACTTTCATATTGCATGGTTGAAAGTGATTTTTGCCCAAAATAATACACATTATTATTATTATCAAGGCGTACCCAATCTTTGGTTTGGGTGGGCGGGCGCCCCTTTAAATTTATTTATTTATTTTTTTTTTTTTTGCGTATTTTCGAAGTAAAAATCCCGACTGCACCCCGTGAAAATTTGGTTAAACCCTTTGTTCGCACCCCATAAAAAAATTACTGGGCCACCACTGATTATTATTGCTATTAAGAACAAAGAAACGTGACCTCAACAATAAAACAACAAGCACCAGCAACGTTTAGATAAAAAAATATAAAGTGGCTTCTAAATGATATTCTATTAAGTTAATTAGCTATATACAATTTATATCAACATCGAAGAGCATCCTAAGTAAGATTTTGTATCTTATATGTTCTATATATACATAATTTAAGTTCATTTCAACAGAGCATATATGAAACTTATACAGTAAAATTATGACGTTAGCAAAGTTAAACTTATTAAATAAATTAATTTAAGAAATTTTATTTTATAACAATAGTAAATAGTAAAATATTTCACACAATTGTAACATAGTTTAGTAATTATGTACTTTACCTAGTTATTTGATTACGGAAGAGTCAAATAGTTTAAGATTTTTTTAGTACAACTATTCAGAAAAAAGTACCTATGTAAATATATTATATATATTAAAGGAGTTAAATTTCATTTTAGTCCCTGTAGTTTGGGCCATTTTGCAAGTTTAGTCCAAAGATTTTATATTTCGTTTGTAGGTCCAAAAACGTGTCATCGTTGCCATTTTAGTTCACTGGGTTAACTTCATCCATTATTTCTGTTGACGAGAAAAACAAATCGGTCATTTTATATGGCCAAAATATTTTTCTAGTTAATAGAATTACATATAAAATGACCGAATTACCCTTCTCGTTAACAGAAAAAATGGATTAAGTTAACCCAGTGGACTAAAATGACAACGGTGAAACCTTTTTGAACCCATAGACGAAAAAGAAAAACATTTAGACTAAACTGATAAAATGACCTAAAACATAGAAACTAAAATGACATTTAACTCTATATTAAAATTTAAGATGTTTTTCTAGTATAACTATTCAGAAAAAAGTACCAATGTAAATTTATTAAGAGTCAAATAGTTAGATGTTTTTTCAGTATACCTTAATAAATAAATAAATAAAAACTCTAGTTCATTTAAGTATTGAGGAGATATTTCCAAGTATATAACTATTATAAAGAAATAAGTTATATTTTGTATCTTATTCAAAAGATGATACATAATAAATAAAAAAAGGTGGAGAGTTCAAATGAAAACAAATTACAAATTAAGAACAAAAAGAAATAAAGGATACAAAAGTAATTTAAACAAATCATTTAATAAGTCTATCATTTATTTTTGCTATTCAAATTAATGTACTCTAATCATATAATGAGTAATCTTATAAAATAGTTGTGCACCTTACGCAATAAAAAATAATCATGCACATGATCCTACGTATTCAACGTTTCCTACAACATTAAAACAATGTTTTGGTGTAAGGTACAGAATGTGTAGGACTCAAACACTTTTAAAAAATTTTGCGACTCATAATAAAATATGTGTAGGACAGTAGCGGAGCCAGAAATATTTTCTTATGGTGTCATTTTTATGGATACCCTGGTTTATAGTAACCCGGAGTCGAACTTTTTAGATCGGTTCGGATCCAGTCGGGTCAAATCACATAATAAAAGCAAATATCTCAGTAAAAGTACAATGTTATTGAATAAAACTCATAATAAAATTACAAGTCATTTGAAATATATACAAAAATGCATTTAATAGTACGCATTTTCATGTTTTGAAAACGATTCATAATGTTTTCAATGGCAACTTGCAAAAAAAAAAACATCTTTTTCATTATAACAAACAAGTGCACGCATCATTCAAATGATCATCAAACATCTTGTTGGGTTAAACAATTAAAATAAAACCAATTAGATATAGACCTTTGATAATTTAAAGTATACTAATTAAAATTCAAGTAATTAGGCTTAATTTTTGAAATATAAATTTGTTTATTATGTAATTCTTTAAGAAGAAAACAAAACAATGGTGTCGTTTGTAAAAAGACAATGGTGTCGCTCGTAAAAAAAAACAATGGTGTCGCCCGAATTTTTCCTATCATGCGTTGTATTTGCTACACAAAATTCAATGGTGTCGGATGACACCGTTGTTCAAAGTGTGGCTCCGCCACTATGTAGGACACAACACTTTAAATAATTTTGTGACTCCTATTAAAATTGGTGTAAGACCAAACACATTAATAGTGATGAAGAAGGAATTTATGGTGACATTAATTAGATTTGAGTAACTCTTTAAAATATTTATTAGTATTCTATATCAAATTATCTATACTACCCTTACTAATTAAAGCATTAACCAAAAGTTGACAAAATGATATCTTGATTTAGACCATGCGTAGTCGTTGGGGTGAATAATGCCCCACCCTAGGGCGTTTTGCGACATTTGGCAGCCCAGTCAGCAATGGGGCATTATTGGGCGTTTTTACAAAAGGGGTGTAATGGAGATGTGGGGATTGTGGGGCATTATGTTTGTAATAAAATAAAATAAAAAAACATTTAAAAAATCTTATTCGCAAAAAAAGAAAGCTCAAATGTGATTGGCCAAGAAAAAACCCCACCAGCGTGATTTATAACACGCCATAACAAAAAAATCGCCAAACACGCCCATGAGTAGTGGCCCTTCGGCGTGATTGGGCGATATTGAGCACAAAAAACGCCCCTTTGGGCAGCCACTACGGGTGGTCTTACAACCATTGATTAAAAAAATATAGGGTTTAGATTAATTTATTTTTGTTTTTTCAAAAAGATGTGTTATATCGTGTTTTATAAATTTAAAGCTTGATAAACGAGTAAAAGTACTTTTAATATACTAAAAATTATACCCACTTTGCACTACGTCAAGTTGGTATGGAGAATGGCCATCTGTTTGTACTTCGTTATTATATGAATCGTGCAACTTTGTCGATTACCAACGGCAAACAAGTTGAATAATATGTTTTATTTTTTCTGTTGATTGTTTTATATTTTGCTACAAGTAGAAAAATTCACGTTTAGAATTATTTTGCTATGAAAGTACGTTTTGGACATGACTTAAATAAAGTTTTCAAATTTCACCATTTACTCATAATGGTGAAATAATACAAGAATATGTTGTTTTTTTTGTTTTTTTTGTTTTTTGATTGTGTTTATTGTAGTTGGAAGTATGTTTCGATCCGTTTAACTATATGTTACTAAATTTTGTTTGTATAATGATACCATTCAACTTTGTGGTATGTAATATCGTTGTTTTATGACTATGTTGTTTTTTATGGATCATCGTTTTGTCTTTTGTATTGTTGTTATGAAGATTGATAAAATGAGCAACTTTATGTTATTTAATTTCCTTTGGATAACGATACAATTCCACTTTGTCATATTTAATATAGTTATTTTATGACTGTTAGTTTTTTTTTTTCTTTTGATCATCATTTCGTCTTTTTTTTATTATGAAGAGAAAAATAATTACTTCCAACTGTTAAGGTTTTTTGAATAAAGATGTTGACATCTAGCCATGTGTAAAGTGGTTTTAACAGATTTGCTATGTTGAATGTAATGTACATGTCTCTAAATTTTTTATACAAAAAATCAATTTTTTGCGGTTTGAAATGTTTGTTACATTGCGTTTCTTATGTTTAACAGGTATACATGTGTTATCGACAAATCTACATCAGATGTATTCTTCTTCGGTGCGTTATTGCTCAACAATCAACCTTTAAATGTAAGTACTTTGATTTATGCTTCCTATTGAATACCCAATCTGAGTATACTTGTACACAGAATGTGTCTATGTTCTTGAATATATCTTTATTCCAATTTATAATGTATTTTTTAGACTCTTAATAACAAATAAATATAAAATGCTGGTGCTTATTTATATTAAAATCTAGGTTAGAACCCCGTGTATTACGGGTTGAATAAATGTAATTTTATATACTAAATTAAAACAATTATTATTTAAAAATCTCATTTATTACACGGGTTGAACAAATGTAATTTTATATATTAAATAATAAAAAAATTATATCTCTAATAACCTCATGTATTGTACTGAATAAATGTAATTTTATATACGAAATAATAAAAACCCGTGTATTGTACGGGTTGAATAAATCTAATTATATATACTAAATAATAAAAAAAGTTATATCTTTAAAAACATTGTGTATTACACTGGTTAAATAAATGTAATTTTGTAACCTTGTATATTACACGGGTTGGATAAATGTAATTTTATAAACTAAATAATAAAAAAAAATTATATCTTTATAAACCCCGTGTATTATACGGGTTGAATAAATCTAATTATATATACTAAACTAGGCTATCACCCGCGAACATCGCAGGTAGAAAAATTTATGTTTGAATTAAAAAATAATACATAAGTAATACTTATAAACTAATGAGTGGATTGTTTCCCTTACTAACAAATATTTTTTATTCGGTTTGAATAATATTCCAAATTGGCGTCCATGTGTGTTTAAAGGTTTCACGTAGAATTATTAACTTTTTACATGGGGTAACGGCATGAGGAAAGTTTGTTCGATTTGTTATTATTTTGAAATGCCTTTAGTGCAGGAAGTTTACAAAAATAAGTTAAAAATAATGGGTCATTTAAATTGTTTGGTGAATGTATTTTTTTTTTGTTTCTATTGAATCAATTGGGGCAATCATATCTTCGGCTCCAAATGATTATTTTCAAACGTTCTACAGGCAAAATAAAAAAGTGTTTTCATAATGGCCCAACTTCCCTTTGACTCACACAAAAAATGTTATGCATTTTATGTTGCTTTGTGATAGTTATGTATTAGTGAAATAACTTAACACAATAAATGCAAACAATAACAAATCGTTTAAAAAAATACTATACTCTTATGAATATGTGAAATGTTATTCAAGTAGTGTTTCAATAAAATTATAAGTCACTGAGGTTACTTACTGTTAATAAACACCAACATATGTAAGGTGATATGATAAAAAACAACTAATAACAACCATTCTCGTAATCTCAACAATTCAAGTAATTTTTATTACAGCTATTAGAATGAAAATTCAATTCAGACACATATCATAAGTGTGTGAACACTTCTTTGTAAACCACATTAGTTGTTGTGTTGGTAGGTTTGCCATCCTTATCAAGAATTAACATCTTCACACCTTCCCTTGATTTAACTCTTGATAATGCTACATATAGCTGGCCATGTGTAAAAACGGGCTCTTTTAAAAACAATCCAACCTTAGATAAAGATTGGCCTTGACTCTTGTTGATCGTCATAGCAAAGCACACAGCAACAGGAAACTGTCGTCTTTGAAAAGCAAAAGGAATTTTTTTGTCGGAGGGAACCATACTAATTCTTGGTATGAATGTTCTGGTTCCGACATTAGCACCTGATATAATTTCAGCTTCTATAACCCTCTTTCCAAGAAATGTAACCTGTAACCTTGTACCATTACACAAACCATTTTGCTGATCAATGTTCCTAAGAAGCATAATTGGAACTCCAAGTTTTAAAACCAAACGATGATTAGGTAAACCAGATATCTTTAAACCATTAAGGACATCAGGTGAATACAACTCTTGTTGGAATGAATCGATACCTTTCTCCGTCTCACATTGTAACATCCGTAAAAAAATGAATTCCCTGAATCCGATCCGTTTTGTAAGATCCGAATCATAACGTTTGAAACCTCGGTTTTTATTTTTCTTTTTCGCGAAATAAATAATCGTTAAAGGATTTATTCTTTAATCTAATTAATTAGGTTATTTAAATTTTTTTAGTTAGATAATTTAACTAATTTTACAAATTAAAATTTTATTTTATTTTTATTTTAACTTAGTTAACTATGTTAAGTTTTAAAGTTAGTTTTATTAAAAGAAACTATGTTAAGTTGTAAATAAGTAAACATCTAAAGTTTAAGGACCATTCGTGTATATTACTTGAATATATAGAATACCTAAAACCTTCTTGATCAGCCGCACAATTATGTTCTATGTTTCTCTTGTGTCTGCAACTCCAAAAACAACACACACACACACAAGGCCATTGATGCACAAGACATACTATCATCATCTTCACGCACTCCATCCCTGTTCTCTCTCTCTCTCGCGATTCATAAAACAAACACAGGAGTTCATCTTCTTGTCTCCTTCAATCAAACCCAAACAATCAGACACCTGCTCCTCTCGACCTCCGATTCCAACAACCAGCGGCGGCGACCGTCGCTCAGCCCCGATTCGACTCGATCTCGGTCGGTTGTTTCGAGTTCCGGTTCGGGTCGAGTATGTTTCTTCGGTGGTTCGGTCTTGTGTCAGCCGATTCAGCTTCTGTTCGGATTGCTTCGATTCAGGTTTTGGTTTCGGTGGAGCTGACAATGGTGGCAGTGGCGGTGGTTCAACGAGTCGGGTTTCACGAACGGTCTGTTCAGTTTCGGGTCGTACAAACCCCGGTCAACATCAGTTTCAGTTCACACAATTCAGGTCCGGCCAACCGTTGTCAGCACGAGATTCGGCTCGGGTCAAGTTGAAGCTCGAGTCAGCAAGTTAACTCGTTTCAGGTTCGGCTCAGGTCATGTTCCGTTACAGTTCGAGTTCGCAACATGCTCGGCTCGGGTTGTTGTTCCATTACGTTTTGGTTCAGTTGTCGGGTTGGTGCGGCATGTTCGGGTCAGCCGCGGTCAACCACGGGTCAGCGGTTTGAGAGATGGTTCAGTTTTGGTTCAGTTTTGGATCAGTCAAAGCTCGGTCAAATCTGGTCAACTTAAGTCAAACAGTCAACATGGGTTTCGAGCCCTACCTCGTTTCAGTCGCGGTTCAGATTCGCCTTCAAATCGTCTTGTTCGGTATACCCTTCACAACTTATTCCGTGTTCAAACCTTTTCGTTGGGTCTTACACATGTAGCATAAAAACTAAACTGCATTAAAATGGAACGATGGATTTTTTTTTAAAGAAGAACTGCTTGTGCATGTAATATTATGAACTACTATTTCAATAAAGAAAACATTCCCAACCAAGTGTGTGGCTGGTACTCACGGTTTCTGTGAGTAGTTTTTTTTCTATAAAATGAACAAGATGTCGAAACCGAGTTCGGCCACTCTATGGATCTCGTTTTTTTTTTTTTTTATATATATATGACGTCTTAAATAACACAAAATATAACTATAAAAAAAAAAAACAGTTTCAACAAAGCCTTTAAACATAAATGTCGGCAAAGAGTGATCGGGGAATTCGTTGGAGTTATTGACTCCGGCAAAAAATGTTATATTACGAGGGAAAATATACCAATGGGTTTAAGTAGACTTTTTAAACATATTAGTAATGCACTTGTGGAAATTGGGAAACAGGAAAAGAAATGTACCGAGTGGTATCCACAACCATCAAAAGAGTGTATTTTATTTTCTGTTCTTTTCTTTTTTTTTTATATATACAGTAGTAAAACACAAATGGCTAATTCCTTTAGTCTTATTTTATTTTATTATTATTATTATTATTATTATTATTATTTTTTTAATAAACCGATATAAAGTGAAATAGTAATAGCTTTATGATTATTACTTCTTTTACAAACCACACTTTTATTCTACTTCAATTCATCAATTCCCTTACAAATATATATGTATACTAACAGGTAACATTTAGATAAAAAAAATATATATATAATGTTAAAATTTTTAAATTATAAATAATAACTAGATCGTTTATGGTGTCTCGTCTTATAGGATACCTCCCACCGTTTCAAGTTCCTAATCTCATTCGTGCATTTAGTTTCCTTACAAGGAATCGTAACGCAACCACTGTGAGTATACTCGCATTTTTCCCCTCTTACTTTTACCACTTTTGGGGTGTAACATGTTTACCTATTGAAAATTTCACATGAACTTTTGTCTAAACACATGAACATTCCTATAACATGCTTGTATATGTGATGGCTTGATACTTTAAACTTGGGTTATTCTTATGTGTTGAACTTATCATTAACTTCGTACGAGCCAAACCTTGACATATGTAGCGCTATAGGATTAACGACCCGCCCGTAAACTTGAGGTTATGTCTTGAGCATATTGCGTTTTCTTGGTTTGATATGTTAGACACATGCCATATTTAAGGTTTATCTTGAATCATATGCTTGCCATGAGGAATTGATCACACTTTTTAACTTATGCTATGTACGTACCAAACTTGTATACTCGCCTTTGCTTTTGCATTGAATTGTATTTTTAAACATGTTACAGGTTGATGATGATGAAATGAAAACGGATAGCAAAGATGCCTAAATACTCACTTAGACGTTTAGGTTTAAAGTGTTGTATCAATTTTGTTTATGTTATGTTGAACAATGTTGTTATTTGCTTTTCTTGTAATGTTTTGACATTTATTTTGGAAATGAAATTTGGATTATTAAATTATTGTCACAAATAGCGTTATGATGTCTCGAGCAATCTTCACACTTCGTCTCATCCCGATGTTTCCGCCATTGGTTGGGGTGTGACAGATTGGTATCAGAGCCATAACTATAGGGAATTAGGAAAAGTAGGAATGCTTTAACCTAGTCTATAGTTTTAGAGCTTTATTCTTATGTTTTGCTTGAAACTACTACATGATACTTTATTTGTTTCTTATGTATGCTCTTTTAAACATACATGTCACTTATGCATAATATTTGATATGTTATCCTTGTGTATTAATACGTGTTTTGTTATGTGTTAATACTTGTTTTATTATTTCATTCTTTATGTACCATTCTTGATATGCTTTTCTATGTTTTTTATACTTGTTTGTGCATTCCTTTGACATACACTTTTCCTCATGCATTTTACTCGATTATTCTGAATCTGACAACACTCATATTGCACAAACGGGACGAGTTTACCAAAATAGGCGTGAAACCCACAATTTGGTAAACGACTCTCATCTCGCTCGATTCTATTTTTGCATGAAATTCACCATTTAGTTAGGAGTGAAATCCACATCTTAATGGAAATTTCAAATTTAAATTCTAGTGGACCCTCGTCAACGTCTCAAAATTTAATTTGACCCGACGAGTACCAACCACACTTAGGGCACGAAGTTGTCAAGTTAGGGGTGAAACCCGCACCTCGTCGACTAGTCCCACTCCTTGATTTTTATACATCTCGCCAAGTCTTGAATTTTCGATTGAATTGGGGCATGTAGTAACCGAAAGGGTGAATACCGTTAACCGACTTGTCGGCGAGAGTATTTCACCTATTAGGCCAAAGCATGTTTTCAATTTCAAAGGACCTTTCGACCACTTTGGTTAGTCAACGTTCCATTTTGGAACCATCCAAGTTCTTTTTATCAAACTTACGCTTTATTATTTTCGATCTTTTATGATGAAACTCTCTCTTGTCAATTTTGAATCATTTTCGAGATTTCACTTTTTCACGTACGTCATACTATTACTATTCGTACGATTATACATTATTAGCGTGCTTAATTTCACGAAATTTTATTTACACTTTTGTAACAACGAGTGAAGACATATCATCAAGATATGAGTGATTTCCTCACCTTGATGAGTAACTCCGCTTCTTTTCCTCATCTTACAACGACCTCACCAACGGGTTAGGGGTGATTCCCTTACCCAGGTAATCGTTACCTATACTTTCCTTTAAATAGACTATATTATGTAAACACGAACATGTTATTACCTAAATCGTTTATCATTCGTCAAAATCCTTATTTATTTCAAAATGCATCGGTTATTCAAACGTATTTCTTATCCTACAATTTATTTTCACATAACTCGCATGCACGAAATTTTAATCATACCATAAACGCTTGTTCCTCGATTTTCAAAATTTTACGAAATGCTACTTGTCAACTTAGTCAGTCTAACAAATCTATTGCCCATGACAGTTTATATTTAACGTAACTGCTGAAACAAGCTCATCACACATCATTAAACTAGGGAATTGCTATTTTTAATTGAGAATCAAAACGACTTTTCGCACACCACCTATGAAATATTACCAAACTTATCCAATCATTTACAAAAAAAAAAAAAAAAAAAAAAAAAAACCTTTTTTCAAAATCAATCAAACATTTTATTAAAAGACGCTTTTCAACAAACACTAAGTTCATATGCCAAATTCCTTTTCTAAGGATCAACTTTTTCACAAGAGTCTGTAAACTTCGAAATTTCTAATACAATTTTTTTTTTACGATACAAACTTGTTAATCCCTAGGACTTTCCAAAACCTCACTTGATACGTCAATTAAATTTAAGGCACGTGGGCAAGGAAACCTCATAAGAACCGACAAATTTTCAACTTATGTAAACTCTTTAAAAAAAAAAAAAAAAACCGTAGTAGCATTTCCATTCGTTTACAAAGTAAGATTCACATAACAAATAGTTGTTTTATACTCCCGTTACACTTACGAACTAGATTCTGTCTTTCGTATCAACTCAATCTATTTTAGCTTCACGATTTTGCTCAAACAACTATATATGTATATCATTTTAGGCATTTTAGCTTATATCTCACGACAATTCCACATATCCACTCGTTTTTGCCTTCGTACTCAAAAACTTATTGGCTTTTCACATGCTTAAATTCGTATTACAATTAATACTTTATACAAAATCATTACTTATTACGCTCATAACCATATTCATATTTATGCATCTTATATCTGCACTTATATTCATACTTGCATATTTATGCTTATTTTCATAGTCATGTCCACATTCATACATTTTACACTATACTCATGTTCACCAATTATACATTTACGTTATACTTATATCTAAGTTTATATCCATCTTAATACAATTATACTTACATTCACATTTATACGTTTACGTTACACTAATATATGTATTCATGTTTATACTTATACATTCCATTCGTACTTAAAACATTCATGCTTTACCCTTAATTTTCACATTTACATACTCATACATCTTATGTTCATACTCATACTCATACTTATACCCGTATTCATACTCTCATTTATACGATTTATGTTAAGCTCACGTTCATTCGTTTTTGCTCGAATTTGTACTCACATTTATACTCATTTATACACGTTATGCTCATACTCCTGACATACATTTTGTGTTTATGCTCACGTGCGTGTTTATATTTAAACTTATACTATGCTCATGCTTTATTCATACTCATAATTTATACTTTTGCACCTATACACGAGCGAAACCCGAGGGATTCGTTTACGTTGGTCTTATACTATTTGGAACGCGAACATGCTTACATGTTACATTTTTATACGCACACAATCTTATTTTCAAAATTTATGTATACCCTGATTCATACGCAAACTAGTACAAGCTATACGGATCATGCGACGATTGGTATAATCGCGGGTGCACACGGGATTATAGTAATGGGCGTATGAGAATCATAGAGTGTACTACTGCGTATGGTAAGACACGGAACGTAACATGACACCGAATACGAGACGGACGTAATATGGTCAAGGCATGGTGGATACGCCGCTGGTACATCCTATATATAAGTGTTTTCACCATGTTACCCAACTTTCGTAACACGTGCCATGAGAAATTCAGTGTTTTGTAGACCTATTTGGACCTAATACAACTTTAAAGAACTCACAAACACGTTATATCCGATTATCCACGACGAGACCTCATTCTTAACATCACCTTCGTTCATTCTGTACTTATGCTATTCTCATACTCATATTTGTGTATCAAAATCAATTGTTCGCTTTTACATACTCCCACTATTCTCTATTATTTGATGACTTTTATTCCATGTCTTTATACGAACCCCATTCGCGATCAAGTCTCATCTATTCTCTCTTTTGAATCTCTAAATGTCATCCTTCCAAAAGCCTTCCTCTTAGATTTCGAGGACGAAATCCTCTAAACTAGGGGAGACTGTAACATCCGTAAAAAAATGAATTCCCTGAATCCGATCCGTTTTGTAAGATCCGAATCATAACGTTTGAAACCTCGGTTTTTATTTTTCTTTTTCGCGAAATAAATAATCGTTAAAGGATTTATTCTTTAATCTAATTAATTAGGTTATTTAAATTTTTTTAGTTAGATAATTTAACTAATTTTACAAATTAAAATTTTATTTTATTTTTATTTTAACTTAGTTAACTATGTTAAGTTTTAAAGTTAGTTTTATTAAAAGAAACTATGTTAAGTTGTAAATAAGTAAACATCTAAAGTTTAAGGACCATTCGTGTATATTACTTGAATATATAGAATACCTAAAACCTTCTTGATCAGCCGCACAATTATGTTCTATGTTTCTCTTGTGTCTGCAACTCCAAAAACAACACACACACACACAAGGCCATTGATGCACAAGACATACTATCATCATCTTCACGCACTCCATCCCTGTTCTCTCTCTCTCTCGCGATTCATAAAACAAACACAGGAGTTCATCTTCTTGTCTCCTTCAATCAAACCCAAACAATCAGACACCTGCTCCTCTCGACCTCCGATTCCAACAACCAGCGGCGGCGACCGTCGCTCAGCCCCGATTCGACTCGATCTCGGTCGGTTGTTTCGAGTTCCGGTTCGGGTCGAGTATGTTTCTTCGGTGGTTCGGTCTTGTGTCAGCCGATTCAGCTTCTGTTCGGATTGCTTCGATTCAGGTTTTGGTTTCGGTGGAGCTGACAATGGTGGCAGTGGCGGTGGTTCAACGAGTCGGGTTTCACGAACGGTCTGTTCAGTTTCGGGTCGTACAAACCCCGGTCAACATCAGTTTCAGTTCACACAATTCAGGTCCGGCCAACCGTTGTCAGCACGAGATTCGGCTCGGGTCAAGTTGAAGCTCGAGTCAGCAAGTTAACTCGTTTCAGGTTCGGCTCAGGTCATGTTCCGTTACAGTTCGAGTTCGCAACATGCTCGGCTCGGGTTGTTGTTCCATTACGTTTTGGTTCAGTTGTCGGGTTGGTGCGGCATGTTCGGGTCAGCCGCGGTCAACCACGGGTCAGCGGTTTGAGAGATGGTTCAGTTTTGGTTCAGTTTTGGATCAGTCAAAGCTCGGTCAAATCTGGTCAACTTAAGTCAAACAGTCAACATGGGTTTCGAGCCCTACCTCGTTTCAGTCGCGGTTCAGATTCGCCTTCAAATCGTCTTGTTCGGTATACCCTTCACAACTTATTCCGTGTTCAAACCTTTTCGTTGGGTCTTACACATGTAGCATAAAAACTAAACTGCATTAAAATGGAACGATGGATTTTTTTTTAAAGAAGAACTGCTTGTGCATGTAATATTATGAACTACTATTTCAATAAAGAAAACATTCCCAACCAAGTGTGTGGCTGGTACTCACGGTTTCTGTGAGTAGTTTTTTTTCTATAAAATGAACAAGATGTCGAAACCGAGTTCGGCCACTCTATGGATCTCGTTTTTTTTTTTTTTTATATATATATGACGTCTTAAATAACACAAAATATAACTATAAAAAAAAAAAACAGTTTCAACAAAGCCTTTAAACATAAATGTCGGCAAAGAGTGATCGGGGAATTCGTTGGAGTTATTGACTCCGGCAAAAAATGTTATATTACGAGGGAAAATATACCAATGGGTTTAAGTAGACTTTTTAAACATATTAGTAATGCACTTGTGGAAATTGGGAAACAGGAAAAGAAATGTACCGAGTGGTATCCACAACCATCAAAAGAGTGTATTTTATTTTCTGTTCTTTTCTTTTTTTTTTTATATATACAGTAGTAAAACACAAATGGCTAATTCCTTTAGTCTTATTTTATTTTATTATTATTATTATTATTATTATTATTATTTTTTTAATAAACCGATATAAAGTGAAATAGTAATAGCTTTATGATTATTACTTCTTTTACAAACCACACTTTTATTCTACTTCAATTCATCAATTCCCTTACAAATATATATGTATACTAACAGGTAACATTTAGATAAAAAAAAATATATATATAATGTTAAAATTTTTAAATTATAAATAATAACTAGATCGTTTATGGTGTCTCGTCTTATAGGATACCTCCCACCGTTTCAAGTTCCTAATCTCATTCGTGCATTTAGTTTCCTTACAAGGAATCGTAACGCAACCACTGTGAGTATACTCGCATTTTTCCCCTCTTACTTTTACCACTTTTGGGGTGTAACATGTTTACCTATTGAAAATTTCACATGAACTTTTGTCTAAACACATGAACATTCCTATAACATGCTTGTATATGTGATGGCTTGATACTTTAAACTTGGGTTATTCTTATGTGTTGAACTTATCATTAACTTCGTACGAGCCAAACCTTGACATATGTAGCGCTATAGGATTAACGACCCGCCCGTAAACTTGAGGTTATGTCTTGAGCATATTGCGTTTTCTTGGTTTGATATGTTAGACACATGCCATATTTAAGGTTTATCTTGAATCATATGCTTGCCATGAGGAATTGATCACACTTTTTAACTTATGCTATGTACGTACCAAACTTGTATACTCGCCTTTGCTTTTGCATTGAATTGTATTTTTAAACATGTTACAGGTTGATGATGATGAAATGAAAACGGATAGCAAAGATGCCTAAATACTCACTTAGACGTTTAGGTTTAAAGTGTTGTATCAATTTTGTTTATGTTATGTTGAACAATGTTGTTATTTGCTTTTCTTGTAATGTTTTGACATTTATTTTGGAAATGAAATTTGGATTATTAAATTATTGTCACAAATAGCGTTATGATGTCTCGAGCAATCTTCACACTTCGTCTCATCCCGATGTTTCCGCCATTGGTTGGGGTGTGACACACATATACTATCAGAACTCAGGTACTCTGTTGGTTCACCAGGAAACAATTCTAGTAGTCGATCATTTATTTCATGTACCACCTCGTTTTTTGGTGTCAGAATCGCCCTTTCAGAAAAATAATCTCGATCCTTATATCTTTCAAGAACAGATGGATATACAAATTGAATTAAACTTTCGATGGGATCCAAAGAATCTATGATTAACAAATCAGATGGTATTTCTACAGTTGCTACACCATCATTATCCCCTCCAACTTTACCCTCGCCAATATCAAGAAGCCATTGGGCAAATCTCTTTGTCGACTCGACTGTATATGGTAAAACACCAACAGTCAATCTCATGTTTTTGGTCAAAGTAAGTAACTTGCAATGGGGCCATATATAGGATGAACTCAACGAAGCGTTAACAATTTCTTGCCTACTTCCGTTTGGAATAACAGGAAGAATTTGTCTAAAATCACCACCAAAAACGATAACCTTACCTCCAAACAAAACATCCGACTGACAATTGCTTTTATCGACAAAAATATCTTTTAATGTTCTATCTAAAGCTTCAAACGCATGTCTATGTACCATGGGTGCTTCGTCCCATATAATCAACCTAGTTTGTTTAAGCAGATAAGCTACATCACCATCGGGCCTTATGTGACACATAGAACTCTCATCTAAATTAATGGGGATGTGAAATCTAGAATGAGCCGTTCTACCTCTTGACATTAGAAGTGAAGCAATACCACTTGAAGCCACATTTAAAACAATCTGCTCTCTCGACCTAACGGTTAAGGCTAACGTCTTCCACAAAAACGTCTTCCCCGTTCCTCCATATCCGTAAACAAAAAATACACCTCCTTTGTCGCCTTCAACGGCTGTCATTATCTGATTATAAACATATAGTTGTTCGTCAGTCAATGAAGATTTTAGACTATCTAACTCGCTCTGTACCTGAGGAACACTAAAAGACAGTTCTTCGTCAACCAGACGATTGTTTCCAACAGCAAACGAATCGTAATCAGGATAAGGAATTGTTGGCCATCGTGTCAAAGAGGACCCATTTCGAATGAGGTACTTCTCAATCTCCACCAATGTCTTGTTCTTCAATCTGTCATCTGACATTACAAGATCTGTACAGCAAAAAGTAAAGCCATTTAAAAAATGTGGGAAAAACTAAGTATGAATAGTATTATGCTTAATAAATCAAAAACAAACCTTTGTTCTTTGTTTCTTTTCTCGTTTTGTATAAAATGTCATCCCCCAAGTATTTCCATGTTTGTTCGAAAACAAATTCAGGTCTTGATAATGTGTTTGACAACAGCAAAGTGACAAACAATGCACGAATATAATGACCATCTCCCGTAAAACTCGCTTCTTTAATAGCTTCGATGTATTCCATGTCATCGTCTAACAAACCCATTGCATAACATGCATCCCTGAAGGTTGGAAACAACTGGCCATCAACAGTTCTAATTTCTTCAAAGGATCTTGGTCCTTTGACTTTGTTTAAAAGAATTCTAAGAAAATATGGTTCACCCAAAGCAGGGGAAACAGAATGAATGCGTCCAATCTGTAATAATTTTTTTTTTACGTTCTGCCCAATTTCTATCTTTTAGTTTCCAACAGAATTTTGTAGGAAACTCAACATACGTAAGCTTCCGTGCTTCCTCATTATTTATGTTCATCTCCATCCACTTTAAAAAAATTGATGAAGAGACTGATGGCTTGTCCAACACTTCTTCAATATCGTCTTCGGCACCAAAAACAACATTTTGTTGACCTTCCATATGAAAAGGAAGCCTCATAACTGGAGGAAACCTATAGTGAACTTCATTTGCAAATATTCTCCAAGAAGCTTCACAAGCGGAAACGTACCTACAATCATAATAAGCTTTGATCTCATCCTTTGCTGTTTGTTCGTTATCTGTACCGTCTCCATTTGACACCACAAGCGATGCTTTGTCTGGACCTTTATTAATGTATTTAAACAAATATTTGATAGAACCCGCTTGATTGCACCATTCTACATTAATGTGAGCTTGGTATCTTTTCAAAAGAAGCGGATTATATGGAACGACACTTCTGTTGTCCAATTGAACTTTGGACTTGATAATGGTGTTTCCATTATCTCTTCTTCTGTATACAGGGAAACCTTCAGCATCGGTAATTGTTTCATTAATGAATTTTTTTGGAAATTTTTTTGAACATCTATTATCAACCATACAAGGACAATTGGGATTTGCATTTCCACATGGACCATGAATCATAAACTCGGATACAAGAGCATAAAGAGCGGGATCTTGAATCTTATCTGGTATCTCAGCAGATATGAATTTGTCTACGTGATCAACGGAGAGAAGCTTGGATTCAGGTTTCAAAAAAATACAAATGTGAGCATGTGGCAACCCACGTTTTTGAAATTCAACAGTATAAACCGCTACAAAAAAAATTAATAATATTAGAGTAACTGTAAGAATTTCATACTAAAAATAATAATAATATAATAATAATATTAATAATAAAAATAATAATAATATTTACATTGTATTTATACCTGCACTTAGTGCTCCAAGCACTTTCTTGTCCTTCAAATCCTTTATAATTGAATCCAGTTTCATCTTAAACAAACGACACATAATATCTGGTATGTCCTCTTGCTTAATAGAAGTATTTCGAAGGTATCGGATAATCTCTGGCCACTTAGGATTACATGTCACCGTAATGAAAAAATCAGGATACCCGAACCATTTGCAAATAGCCATAGCATCTAGATAATTTTGCTGCATATACCGAGACCCACCAGTAAAAGATGATGGTAGTACTAACTGTACACCAGTATTAGATAGATCCTCTTTTCCTTCATTCTTAAATTTCTGAAGATTTTTGTATGATTCAGACCTAAGATGTTTTTGTTGAAAACGGATATAATTAAGTCTTTCACTCTCGATCATGGTATATGCATCAACCAAAAATTGCTGGAACAATCTGCGGGCATTTAATATTAGCGAAAATGAAGTTGATCGATCTTGGATTCTATAAGCAAAGAATTCTCTCATTGTACACTTGGGACTAATTTTCTTTAAAGTACTTATACCATCCCTATGAGGAATGTCTATTCTATATCCGTCATCACCATTGGGAAAAAGAATTGGATACTGAAGTGCAAGATATGATGGATGAAGTTCACTTATTCGTTGAAGACCTTCCGTGTGAGACTCAACAACAATATCACGATGGTCAACTATTTCTTGGATACCACCAACAATCAATGCAGCAACTTCAGAAGATGAAGGCAAGTTGTAAGTACGACCATCAAGATCTCTTTTGTAAATGATACGAAGTTTGAAGTTCTCATTAGGATTATCATTGAAGTGGTTTCTTGCTATTCTGTAACTTTTAACCAACTGATTATTATTATCCAGGAAGTCTTTTAAAAACTTTATGAGATGAAGATCTATTTGCTTTAAATGCAAGTCGGACTTATTTGTGGAGTCACTGTGAATTAAGAAAGACGTGTTAACTAAATTTAGCACATAACATAACATCTGTGTATTGGTAAATAAAAAAAAAATAAAAAGAACAATAGTTGGTATGAAATACCTGAACAACTTGTTTCGATTTGAAACTTCATTCTCAGTGTCATAAATATAAAGCTGGGAGAACTTTGGCTGTTTTCCAGGTGCAGGTACCAAACCACCTAATGAATGAAAATTCTGTCCACTTATACGAAATACATAAGGTGCCCTCCCACTATTGATGCTTGAATCTACTTTTCCACCCATGGATGTGAATGCGAACATAGAATTATATCGACGGATATTCTTTAGAAAATACTTGCTGTTTTCATTAGAATTTGCAAATAGATCCTTGTATATTGAAGAAGGCTCTTTCAAATCCGGAAGCTCCACTTTTCCATAACCACAACATAAGCTATAGGTTAACTTACCCAATGTAATTCTCCCTTTACCACCTTCGTCAGTCCATAACAATGAATCACACATCTCACATTTAAGGCTTTGATTACCGTGATCCAAATAATCTAACATAAAACAAATTGATCACTCAGTAATGAATAAATTAATGAATACAGTTTATTTAACTAATAAATAAAGAACAAATACTCAGAATTATTATAACCTGTCGATACACCCTTACAAGGGTCTTGAATGGGAGCAAAGACTACATTCTCATCATCAGACGTAAGATCTAACATTGGAAGAGGATCAATACGGCGTTTCTTAGGTAAAAGCTTTTGTTTACCGGAATTCAGCTTTGTTAACGTTGAAGACGATTGACCAATGGAGTTACTGCTTTGTGTAACAATGTTTGAAACAATAGAAAACCGAGTACTTGTAGAAGTGGTAAATTTGTTATTCAAAGGAAAACCACCTATTGAATAAAAAAAAAGTAGCTACTGAGATATATTTAACAATACATAAAGTATAAAAATTCATAGACTATAATGAGAAATAAAAGTTGATGAGATAACATACTGGTCGTGATGGTACTTGATGATGCTGATGTGGTTACATATTTCAAGTTCCGCACTGTGTGAAAATTATTAGATGATGAAGAAATATTTGGATTATAATTCTCTTTGTCGATGACCTGAGACCGATTATTGACTTTTGAGCATCCTCTACTAAAAGGACCAGTACTTTGTTTCTTTGAATTCGATCGTTTGCTATCAAGATAGAGCTTGCGCATTTTTCTTCTTTCTTTAGCAAGTAATCCTGAAATATTCAATTTCATAAAACTCTATAGATTAGATCGTATTCGTGTAACAAACTAATATAACAACGTAAGAAGTGTAGTCAATGAGATAACATATATTAAGTTAGTTTAAGATATGACATACCATTTGAGTTATAAGTTATCGAAACTGAATCATTTGTACCTAATAAATTATGTATATACAAAATCAATAAGCACAACATACGATATGAAATGGTTAAATAACTGAAAAGAATGACATATATAACATACCAATAACTGTTTGAGGTGTATGAGCGAATGATATACCTAGATTAGTGGTTAAAAGTTGCCCACAAAATAGAAATATATTTATATTGTACAATAACTGAATTTAAATTGATCCAATAATAAATAAATACTTGTAATATGTCAAATTTACCATTGGAAATATTGGACAACGGTGTTCTTGGAAGCGTACCTAAACACATAGTTTGTAACGTGTGAGTATATATAGAGATTACTAATATCAAATGGAATACATGTAATTGTAATTGTTAACAAAATCAATTGTACTAAAATAACTTACTGTTAGATGATTCCCCGACTAAAGTATTATCAATCAACCGTGTATTTTTAAATCTTCTCTTACTTGCCATTTGCTGTATTCATAAGTCAAAACAGACAACATACGTTAAATTCATAATAAAATGATATAAAGGAATAGCATATGTTAAACATTTTTTTCATACAAGCACCGCCTTTTACATTATAACACTATTAAACATATGGTAATGATAATTTAGTAGTTGTTTAAGAATCACCAAAATATGTGCACCTAAATGAATATCAATAATGATTACTATATATTTAGTATATAAATAACGTATATAATGATGTTAATGCAGGTTGTACGATTTCTACTTATTACACAAAAAACCTTCATTGATGGAAGACGAATAATTTTGATGGGAAAACGATGGGTAACAAAATCAAAATATAATAAAGTGTTAAATAGGTCGGTTACGCAATTGTTAAAAGCCCTAAAATGATGCATAACCAAATCGTATGAAGTATGACTACATTTTTTACTTCACGTTTGTAACTTGAAAACAGTTGCTGATATAAGAAATGTGGATGGAACCTAATAAAATTGACAATAAGAAGGTAATAGGTGACTCAATTTGTTTAGTGTCATGCAATAAGGTTATGGTTAATCTGTGATATGAGTAAATTTGCATATGAACAGGTTATTAGTACTTACGGTATCCGTGTGTTTTGGGAATATGGAATGATTGGATGATGTAAGGTGATGATCAGGAATCTGTATTGCATTCAACTTAAAAGAACAATATTACGCGCATCGGATATTATAATTTCACAATGTCTAAAACATGAACATATAACATAATAAGAGTTTCGCAGATACCTGAGAAATGAGGTTATGTAGAATCGTTGGTATGACAACGAATAAAAGAGAAAGGATAGCTAAAGACGAAAGAAAGATAGTGTTCGATGCTTTGACAAGGAATTCAAGTAACTGGTTGATGAATATAAAAAAATGATAACTACTTTTATTCACACAATGAACTTATTTATATAACGTATGTAGGATAACTAATAATTACAATTCAATAATATATAAGGAAGTAAATTAAAATAATTAATATTAAAAATTACGTTACGTTCAAAAAAATATACGTGGTCTTTAATTAGAATATTGTAATTAAAAGAATTATTAAATACTTGTATTTACAATTAGTATAAAATAATACACTCCAATTTTTAAATTAAATAAGGTTTTGCATTCTTTCCATATAATGGTCTTTTATCTATATATAACTCATAGGGTAGGTTGACTAAATATTGTAGAAACAAAAAAGTCGATTGCAAATCCAGTTGTGAAGTGATTTTATATATTTTTAATATTAATAAAATTATGCAAAAATATATGTAAAATTTATAGTTCATCCATTTTACAAACTTAAGTTCACATAATATGTAAATTAATTTGACTCATGAGTTTGTTTGGTTTTTTGTTATAATGGAACAAATGGGTCTACTTACGTAAGTTGGGCTATGGTTGATTATGTATAAATGTTATATAGGCAAAAATAGTGTTTTCATAATGGCCAAACTAAGTTTTCAACTACACCATTTTTTTATGTATTATTTGTTTCTTTCCAATAAAAAATTAGAACATATCTGAAATATAAATCCGATATAAGAAATCCGTCACATTGAATTAAGATAATGAAAACATAAAACACCGAACATTTTGCAAACCTAAACGAAAGAAATCCAATACGATATTATCCATAAATATAAAAAACAGATATTTATTGAAAAACCCAGAAGACAATTCGACACAAAATACGGCCCCCTCATATTATCAGATGAGAAACGGATCAGGATGGATGCCTTCTTCAAGAAGCTTTTCCTGTTACAAATATCGAAAATAGTGTGACAATCACTACAAGGAGTGTTAAATATAAATATAGCAAATTAAATTTCATTCGATTTATTATATGGAAAAAAATATATTACCAATCTATTATTAACGCGGGTGCAATGCTTCATCAGAAATTCAAAACTTGTTAGTGCTTCATACCAATCTTTACATACACCTCTGAACCGAACAACTGATTTGAGAGGGAGCCTAAAAAAAATTTCCATTATCAACAAATCAAATGGCATATTCTCCATGATACAAGCAAACCTAGGAAAAAAAAAACACACATATAATAACCAACTAAAGTACTTCGTTATCATAAATCAAAAGAGAGTAGGTATTACAAAAGATATTTCGATAGTACCTTATAGAAGAAACACAAAAAAAGTATAGAAGTTGATATGTATTGAATGAAAACATTGTTGTTAATTTATATGAAAAAAAGAATTATAAAAGGAATCTATATATATATCATTGATTACACGATTTTGTCATATGTGAGATGATATAATTGGGATAGATATATGATAGGAATATGTGAGATGAGACATTAATTATTATGTTTATTATAAATCTTTAATATGTTAATAATATGTTTGAAAAGTATTGCAAAGTTGGTTTCGAATTTGTCATAATTGTTGAGAAAAGGATTAGTTTGCTCATAATTATTTTCATCAATCACTAAACTAATTTACCGAATTTTAGAACATTCCAAAAATGAGAATAATAATTTTAGAATTATAATTAAACTTGGCAGGTGTATTCGCATATACTTAATTTAGGAAAATAATGGAAAAGGTATATTATATCATTAAACTTTATAAATATATATTAATTATGTGTATTAACATTAATTTGAAATGAACACCAAAACTTCGTCTTTTAATTAAGTGCATACATAGATTTTTAAAAAAGGCCATAAAATATAAAGCAACCTAAATTTAACCGGGATTCACTGTAGACTTTAGAAAATTTTGGATGTCTTATAAGTTTAAAATATTGGTTGTTGATTGATAGATAATTAATTATAATCTTCCAAAAGTAACAATATGATAGTAAGTTTGACAACCTAGCAAACGTCCGAACAGTTATCATTCATAACATCATGACGCAAACATTCCAAATCCGTAAAGTTAAAAGATTTACAAAACATGATTGAGGAAGTTGGAAAGCGAAAATACTAAAACATGTACATAACATGCAAAACTAACTGTCTGAACATGTCGTTAGTGAATCTAACGTAGCAGACCAACAAAAACGGATATTGTACTAATAAGTAAACACAAAAGGATAAGAATACTGTTTTTAACCACCAACACATCCGATCTAGCACCACCACGTCAACGGTAAATCAAGATACCTTTACTTTTGACGTAAACCATATGAAATTCGGAACCTTTGACTAACTGTTTGTCTCGAACAAAATTCTTCATACCAGTCACGTTATAGCGCGGATATCCTTCAGAGTGCTCGACACCAATGGACACGTCCCAAGTCAAACCAGCAGAGTCCTTAATAATCAAATCCCTCTTACGATCCAAACCGTGCAATTGTGCCCACTTCTTTTTTAGTCGCTACAAATACCAATAAAATAATTAAATATTTAAATTGGTTATTATAGGGGTCATCGATTTATAATGAATACAAAACAACACATGCATTTGCAGTATGAATATGTAAATTTCAAAAACTTACATAATGATTGTCCACGCGAAATACAACCGGTACTTCATCGTCCGTACTCTCTTCAACACCAACTACCGGAATGGGATTAGGCAAATCATCATCAGAAATATCAATCACCTCATTTGTAGGTTCTTCTTTGACAACACAAAGTTCTGGTGGTAGAGTTAATAGGGTGGGTTTGCAACAGAAAACACTCATCTCAAATGTATGCAAATCAAGCATTTCAAAAACGACCAGTTGTAATATAGATATCATTGTCAAAAATATCCATACGAACGAACCATTTACGATTACAAGAGGAACGTACCACAACAGGATAATATGGACAAGTTGAAAGCATCTTGTGATCAACAAACAACCTACTCACATACTACACGTGATATGCAAACATATATAAGTTCAAACGTTCAAAACAAATATTCACTTCAAAATTTTAAACACATAGAATTTAAAATGGGATAAGTACCATGCAGTTATCACGGTCCCAAGGATTTCCAGGTTGGTAGTAGAAATACTCAGACGACGCAAGATTTATGTCTTGATAAAAGTAGATGAGACGAAATGAAGATAAAGCTTCTTCATATTGAAAAACCACCCAGGCAGATGACGGTAACTTCAAAGAAGTGACCATATCAAGCCACCCGTTATACAGAAAGTAGTCGCCTGCAATCTTAATAATTTTTACTTTAAAAATCAGCCCATCGACAGTGCGGATGACAGCATTCTTATCCGGGTAGTTGAATGTTTTAATCCAATCGCCATATAATGCCGGAAGTTTCTATAAAGAAACACAGTATGTAATGTTAATGTTAATTATAACATGAATAATCAACGATCATTAATTAAAAATTGAATTATGTTGGTCCAAAATTTTATAAGATTAAAACTAACCAACGATTTTCTGTCCTTGTTATGGACACGAGCAGCAAATCCATAAACCATTTCGTTCTTCCTACGTATGCCTTCAACATGACACCATTAGTTTAATATTTATAAAGGCAAAAGATAATAGTAAAATTGTAATACTTCAAACAGGATGTTCAAAAAATATATAAAAAAAATTAAAAAATAGAAAATATTTATATAAAATCATCAAATCTAACCATTAACGGTTAACCTAATCAAAACAAAATCCATTAATAAAAACACGAAATCTTCAAATAAGTTTATGTCTAACCAAATACTTTGGATCATTGTACCATAAATCCCACAAATAGCAAAGCCAAGGTAGGGTCTGAGGAGAGTAAGATGTAGAGGCTGCTTTCAGTAAGACCCCCGACTCGATAGTAGTTTTGCATCAAGCTTTGGACATAAGCCACATAACACTTAGCAATCGGGACAAAGACCGATTAGTGCATGTTCCTTTTTGTCTTTCTACTATCAACGCCACCACATGATGATGATGCATGATTAACCGTCCACCGCTTTTAACGTTATTTTCACAAATTTAGTGAATAACGTTAAAATTAGTGCAATTTCACTTTTGCCCTCCGAGCGTCCACACATATATACATTATTAAAAGTTAGATTAGATTATATATGAAATTTAGTGTATAACAAAAAGTCTTTATAAATTTCACGTAGAATTAATTGGAATCCTTTATTAAAAGTATGTTAGATTATACATGGGCTTATACGTGTGAGTAATTGTGATTATTGAATAGTTGAATTTTGAGGGTTTTGAAATGTGAATTTGATTATGATAGATTATATTTTAGTTTTAAAACTTCTAGAATGATTGAATCAAATAAAAGGATTATGATTTCCTAGAAACAAAAATAACTGAGTTTTTTTTCTGATCATTTTGAACATGAGCAAATAGAACGATAACATCTTAATAAAAAAATAACTAATTACAAATGTGAAACCCAATAATTTTACTTCTGTCCCATTTGAACGGAAAAGATAAAGACAAACTAAATTTAAAAAAAAATGCAATATGAAAATAAGAGATAGAATTATCAATATTTTTTTTTTTCATAAAATATGAGATAAGGGTAAACTAAATAAAAAAGTGTTAATTTGGTAAATAATAATATTAAGTATGGAAAGGTAGGAAATTACAAATGTAGACATCTTCAATGAATGACATGTGTCCAAAATCAGGTTTCTTTTATTATATAGTATAGATAAGTTAACGGAAACATTTTACACCTGTCTGTGTTTTTATACATAATTTTAATTTTTGCAGTTGGTATCTTTTAAATGTGGAAAGTCAACATACTTATCATAATAACCATCGGAAAACACCCCTAAAACGCTCTAATTATACCCCGAATACTCGTAAACGGACTCGTCTAACCTTAATTCTTATAAAAATCAAATAAAATAAGAAATTTACCTCGCTCGTGGGCCGCGACTAGCCTGGCCATATGTCTCGCGGGGCGCGACCGAGATCTACTTGGCGAACCCTCACCCTACAACGTGGCACGACACTTGGCTAAGCTAGGTTGGTGACTAACCAGACCTAGCCGTAGCTAGGCCTGGCTCGCCGGGCGCGAGCCACCCCTGTCTCAGCCTATAACAAGGGGCCTTCCGGCTCAGCTGCAGATCGTTTAATTCTTTTCTCTCTAAGACCATGTTATAGTAATAAAGCTGCTCGATAATATACCCCTAAAACACGAAACTCTGCCTCGTTGTAAGTATTTTAACCCCCGATCAGTAATTCGTTACCCTACCCGATTGATCTAGGACTCCGTAACGCATGTCGAGGCTCTGCATGACTAAGTTCGTTGGAGTTCTGTCTCGTGTTGTATGGCTAATGTGATTTGGGTTATCTTACTAACACGTGTGTATTGTTTATTTTAATAGAAAATAACCAGGAAAAGCAACAGGAAGCTATAGTATTACCTAAGTCAACAGAGTGAGTCATTCTCTTTTCTACCAAGCTGTTTTGCCAAAACCTCAAATGTTTTCAATTATACTTACAGTGATTGAGTCCATGTATTCTACAATTGTTGCCGGTATGTGGGGTTTTATATACACTACTAGTACATACGTTACTATTGAACAACGAGTTAGTCAATGAGTAATATGACCACAGTAATGGAATTGCCAACATGACAAATGCTGAATGAGTATATTGGTAGATATAAACATTGTAATCGCTCTCAATACTATAAAGTTATAAAAGCTTGTTTTGATTAAACTGTGATGCACTCGCCAGTATTTCTTGCTGATAAAATCTTTTTAAAACGCGTTTCAGGTAACTTAATGTGAAGCTAATAGAAGCCAACCGTGAAGCACTGAAGGCTTGAAGAAGTGGCTATAAAAGTTACCTAAATAAAAAGGAGATTATGTTTTCAATAATTAGGGTTTATCCCTATAAATGTATTATCAATGAAATATGGGTTTTATCCTATTCATTTATTATAAAAGTTTGGTGTTTTGAAACTCTGAACTAGTTCCTAACTACGGTCCTAATGTCTCATTTTCGCTGCCAAATTAATAAACATCGATACCACCAGCTGCGTCTCGCAGCTCCCGCTCTCGGGGTAGGGGCCGGGGGCTGAAACAGAAGGTGGTATCAGAGCCATGCCACTGGTTTAAGCCATTTAGGTGTTCTGTTAATACCTAAACTTTAACCAATTGTGTTAGGAAATAACTTATGTGATTCTGTGTAAATATGTATATTATTATTTTATGTTAGTTGACAATTTGTTAGTTTACAGTATGAGTGAGAAAGGTACCTCCGACGCTTACCGTCAATTACCTAATTCCCCAAAGAATGAAGGAAACTCATCCCAGCCAACCTAAGGATACTCTGTTGATTCTAAGGAAAGAATCTTTATCTTTAAGGCACAATCTGAGGAACCATTCCCCCCCTAAAACGAGAGGTTGGTTTAGTAGAGGAGCACATGTAAGGAGGAAAAGAATGAAAAAACTCCAACAACAGCGACCAATAGCAAAAGCAAATAGACAAATGAATGCCCAAACCTAGGAAGTTAGACCATTATGGGAGGATGAACTTGATAGGAAATTACGTGATTTCCACAAGTTAGCAAATACAGCAGCAGACCCTAATCTTAACCAAGTAGCTGAACCACAACTTCTGCCCTTATTCCCTAACCAACCAATGGAGCTAGAACCAAACCAAGAGAACTAATTCTCAATCCCAGCATTCGACCCCAATGAGATCCCTAGAATTCCCGCACCAAACCCTATAGAGCAGTATACAACACTGAACCCTTTAGACCCATGGTGGAATGACACTAGGGTAATTCAGGATATACTAGACAACCCATATCCTTACGAATAACCCATACCACGTTATCCTGAGCCAGTGCCAGCCCCATTCCCACCAATGAACCAAGAAAATGTGGAGGAACTTCGCCAATATGGCGAAGAGTTAGTTGAAGAGGGAAATCAGATCCGCCAGATAGGAGAGAAACTCGTCTGGAAATATGACGAACGTGAGATGCAGTTCAAGCCAAGCCAAAACCTAATATATATATATATATATATATATATGTGTGTGTGTGTGTGTAATCTTGTACTTTGAAAAAAAAATGAAAATATATATCATCAACTAGAATAGATAAATTAATATATATCAATGCATAGTTACTAGTATTTAAATTCCAGTTGTAATTTGTACTAGATGCATATATATATATATATATATATATATATATATAGGGTGGGATTCTAGAGTGAACATTAGTGTATTTGCGAACTGAGTGAACAAATCCTGGCTATTGATCTAAACACGTGTATGGCCAGGATCTCATCATCAAATCGTAAAATACACTAGTGTATTTCAACCTCAAATCTTGGCCATTGATCTACACACGTGTATGGCCAGGATTAGTTCACTCAGTTCGCAAGCTACACTAGTGTTCACTCTTGAACCTAATCCTTTATATATATATATATATATATATATATATATATATATATATATATATATATAAAGAGTAAGTCGCAATGCTCGACGTTTTTGATCAATCTGCTTGCGTGATTGTTTGTATTAAATCTTATTTTGTGATATTAATACCTGATAAATGTTTACAATTCAGATAGACAACGAAGTAAATCAGGAAAACCAGAATAATGATAATAACGAGAACCAAGTGAATAAAAGTGCCATCGAATATGTCGTAGCACAAGGAATTATAGATGCTATGCCATATATTATCAAGACTATTAAAGAAGAAGAAAATAATAATTCTGTAATTGGAAGTAAACGTCGAACCACTGAACCAAGTCACAGCGTGAATGGAAATCATGGACCACTTATCCATGCTCCAATTCCAAAAAGAAGAAGAACCATCTCATATAGTTGTTCTTATAAATAATTCTTGGCTTGCAAACCAATAGAATTCTCATGCAATGAAGGAGCTATTTCAGCCTTGCGCTGGATAGAAAAGACAGAAGCAGTCATAAAAATAAGTAAATGTGCAGATGAAGATAAAATCATGTTTGCTTCTAATCCTTTTAAGAATGAAGCTTTAGAGTGGTGGAATACCATTCTCCAATCTAGAGAAAGTGAGAGAGTTTATAATTTGGAATGGACCAACTTTAAGGAAATAGTTGAAAGAAAATTTTGTCCTCCTCATGAAAAGGAACAGATTGCCAATAAGTTCCTAAATCATAAAATGATCAGAATAGACTGCAGGGAGTACACTACCATATTCTTTGAATATGCTAGGATTGGCCTCACCAGAGCCGGCATTAATCTCCCGTTACATCTGGGGATTAATTAGTGAGATCAGATACGTAGTCAAGGCAGCTAGACCTCAAACCATAGAAGAGGCAGTAGAACTGGCCAACACCCTGACTGGTGAATTGGTATGGACGCAAGAAGAAAACTAGAGAAAGAACCTAGCTCAAAAACTTACCCAAGAATTTCGTTACGGTTATTCCTACCGTGGGAAAGGTACAAGTTCTTCCTTTTCACTCAACTACAAGTAATGCAAAAGGAAGCACTCAGGAAGGTGCTCAATATACTGCAACTTCTGCAAGATGACTGGGCATAAGGAAGAAGACTGTAGGAAGAAAGCTAGCAATAGGCTATGCTTCAATTGTGGAGAAGCTGGTCATATCAAACCGAACTGTCCGAAACTAGCTCTAGAAACAACCAGCAAGGCTTAGGCAACCAGAGGACCCAAGAAGAATGCTAGAGCATTCATTCTGACAGCCGAAGAAGCCAAGATGATTCCGGATGTGATTGCTAGTACGTTTTTAGTTAATGATGTTTTTGCTAAAGTATTATTTGACTCTGGTGCAAACCAAAGTTTTATCAATACTTCTTTCTACAAACTTCTCAACCAACCATTAACTAAACTTCAACAAGACTGTCTGGTGGAGACAACAAATGGAGATTCTATTAAGATAAGTGAAATCCTGCAGGAAGCAAGGATAGAAATACTAAACCATAATTTTACTGCTAATATGTTTCCAATGAATCTAGCTGGATTTGATGTCGTATTAGGAATGGATTGGTTGGTAGCCAATCATGCCAGTATTTTATGTGATCAAAAGTCTGTACAAGTAAGTACACCAAAGGGTGAAAAGATCATAATTAAAGGAGATAAGCCAACCAGGTCAACAAAATTCATCTCTGTGATAAAAGATGCAAGCTATGCAAGGAAAGGAGGAATGGTGTATATGATTTCAGTAATCATTAACACTAAAGGAAAAGAATTAAAAGATATTCCCATAATATCTAAATTCTCAAACGTTTTTCCAAAAGAGTTACCTGGATTACCGCCGGATCGAGAGGTTGAATTTAGAATTCACCTAATACAAGGAACGACACCGATTGCCAAAGCACCCTATCGTTTAGCACCGATGGAGATGTAGGAACTAAAGAAATAGTTGGACGAACTACTTGAAAAAGGATTCATACAACCTAGTTCATCGCCATGGGGAGCACCGGTGTTATTCGTCAAAAAGAAGGACGGATCGATGCGTATGTGCATTGATTACCGGGAATTGGACAAGGTTACAATTAAAAATCGGTACCCACTACCGAGAATCGATGACCTGTTCGATCAACTTCAAGGAGCTCGATTCTTTTCTAAGATAAATTTACGCTCAGGTTATCATCAATTGAAAGTACAGGAAGAGGACATTCCTAAAACTGCTTTCGGAACAATGTACGGTCATTATGAATTTACAGTCATGCTATTTGGTTTAACCAATGCCCTAGCCGCATTTATGGACATGATGAACAGGATATGTAAGCCATACCTAAATAAATTCATAATTGTCTTTATAGATGATATTCTAATTTACTCCAAGAGTAAAGAGGATCATGCAGAGCATTTGCATACACTTCTGACATTATTGAGAAAGGAAAAGCTTTATGCTAAATTCTCAAAATGCCAATTCGGTTACAAGAAGTGCAATTCCTTGGACATCTAGTTAATCATGAAGGAATTTATGTGGATCACACAAAGATCGAGGCGATTACCAAATGGAAAGTCTCTGAGTCACCAACGAAGGTAAGAAGTTTTCTTGGATTGGCAGGATATTATAGACGTTTTATTCAAGATTTTTCTAGAATATCCATTCCATTAACCAAACAGACCTGCAAATCAGTTAAGTTTGAATGGGGACCAAAACAGGAGGAAGCCTTTAAGATTTTAAAGCAAAGATTAACCAATGCACTGATACTCGCATTACCTGAAGGAACGGAAGACTTTGTAGTCTATTGTGACGCGTCTAAGTTAGGATACAGATGTGTGTTGATGCAACGTCAAAAGGTTATAGCTTATGCCTCTAGATAGCTTAAAAAACATGAAGAGAATTATACAACCCATGATCTAGAGTTAGGAGCCATAATTTTTGCCCTTAAGATTTGGAGACACTATCTTTATGGTAGTAAATTTCGTTGTATTCACACATAAGAGTTTAAGATATGTTTTTGGGCAAAAGGAATTAAATATGAGACAGAGACGTTGGATGGAAATTCTTAGTGATTAAGATTGTGATATCCAGTATCATGCAGGAAAAGCTAATGTAATAGCTGATGCCTTAAGTCGAAAATATCATGGAAAGCCAAAACGAGTACGCTCTTTCAGACAAAATCTGCAGATAGATTTAGATGAGCAAATTAGAGAAATACAGGAAACAACAATCAAGGACAATGTTGAAGGGTTAAAAGGAATGATTAAGGAATTAGAATAAGGAGTAGATGGAATTTGGAGATTCCATAAGAAAAGAATCTGGATACCTATTCAAGGAAACCTAAGAAACCAAATTTTAGAAGAAGCCCATAAGTCTAAATATATGATACATCTCGGTAGTGATAAGATGTATCAAGACTTAAGAAAGAATTTCTGGTGGATAGGAATGAAAAAGGACATAGCAAACTATGTTGCTAAATGTCTAACCTGTTCACAGGTTAAAGCTGAACATTAGAAACCTTCAGAGTTATTGCAGCAACTAGAAATGCCAATTTGGAAATGGGAATTGATAACAATGGACTTTGTTACCAAATTACCCAAGACACGAAAAGGTAATGATACAATCTGGGTGATTGTAGACATATTGACCAAATCTGCTCATTTCTTACCGATGAAGGAAACTCTCAGTATGGAACAATTAGCCAGGTTATATGTAAATGAAATAGTTTCATTACATGGAATTCCTTTATCCATTGTGTCTGATAGAGATAGCCGTTTTACATCTCATTTTTGGACAAGTTTCCAAAAAGAAATGGGAAAATCTAAGCACAACTTATCATCCTCAAACGAGCAGACAAAGCGAAAGGACAATTCAAACAATGGAAGATATGCTTAGAGCCTGTGTAATTGACTTTGGAGGAAATTAGGATGATCATTTACCATTAATAGAATTTTCCTACAACAACAGCTATCATACCAGCATCAACGCTGCACCGTTTGAAGCACTTTATGGACGAAAGTGCCGAACTCCAGTCTGTTGGGCAGAAATTGGAGAAAAGCAACTATCTGGACCAGAGATAGTGCAAGAAACAACGGACAAGATTATTCAAGTCAAGAAAAGACTAAAAGCAGCACGAGATCGTCAAAAGAGTTATGTAGATAACAGACGAAACCACTAGAATTTCAAGTTGGAGATAAGGTATTATTAAAAGTTTCTTCATGGAAAGGCATTGTCAAATTCGGTAAAAGAGGAAAGCTAAGCGCAAGGTATGTTGAACCTTTTGAGATTATCAAAAGAATAGGACCAGTAGCTTATCAGCTACAACTACCAGAGGAAATGGCAAGAATACATGATGTATTTCATATATGTAATCTCAAAAAGTGCTTAGCATACGAATCATTAGTGATACCTCTTCAGGACATAGAGGTAAATGATAAACTTAAGTTTATAGAGAAACCCATTCAGATCGAAGATAGAAAGATCAAGAATCTCAAACACAAGAGATTAATTCTGGTCAAAGTGAAATGGGATTCCAAGAGAGGACCAAAATACACTTGGGAGCTCGAGTCAGAAATACAACAGAAATATCCACACCTGTTCCAGTAGATCTTGAGGACAAGATTTAAAATAAGGTGGGGAGGATATAACAACCCTCAGGAAACACCCCTGAAACGCTCTAATTATACCCTGAATACTCGTAAACGGACTCGTGTAACCTTAATTTTTATAAAAATCAAATAAAATAAGAAATTTACCTCGCTCGCGGGCCACAACTAGCCTAGCCATATGTCTCGCGGGGCGCGACCGAGATCTACCTGGCGATCCCTCAACGTGCCACGTGGCACGGCACATGGCTATGCTAGGTTGGTGACTAACCAGACCTAGCTGTAGCTAGGCCTGGCTCGTGGGGCGCGAAAGAAAGAGAAAGGGGGCTCGCCGGGCACGAGCCACCCCTGTTTCAGCCTATAAAAAGGGGCCTTCGGCCTCAGTTGCAGATCGTTCAATTCTTTTCTCTCTAAGACCCTGTTATAGCAATAAAGCTGCTCGATAATATACCCCTAAAACACGAAGATCTGCCTCGTTGTAAGTAATTTAACCCCCAATCGCTAATTCGTTACCCTACCCGATTGATCTAGGACTCCATAACGCATGTCGAGGCCCTGCCTGACTAAGTTCGTTAGAGTTCTATCTCGTGTTGTATGGCTAATGTGATTTGGGTTATCTTACTAACACGTGTGCATTGTTTATTTTAATAGAAAATAACCAGGAAAAGCAACGGGAAGTTGTAAGACCCTTACTAATATTTAACGATTTTCGTATAAATATCGACAAATAAATGTGTATTTACGACTACACATACTTATGAAAGTATGGGTTTATTAAAACTTTTCTTAATATTAGCATAATACAGCATAAGATAAATAAGTCCGTCGTTCAAAATGACGACGAAACAATGTGCGGAAACTTGTATCTTGATCGTGTTCAGTTCTTCGTTGAGCTTGATCGCCCTCCGATACTATAAGTTATACCTACAATCCATAAAACATGAATTGAATTAGTCATACGTAGTTTAAAACGTGTTTAAACGAGTTCGCGATGCAAAACTGATTACACAAACAATTTTTGCCAAAACTGGTCTCCGTCACGCCACGCGTGGCGCGAGGGGTACCCTTTTCCAGCAGGTTCGTTTTCGAGACCTGCATTTTCCCAGCAATACCAGTTTTTACGGAAACGACCATAACTTATTCGTTGTTGATCCGTTTTACACGATTCTTTTTCCTATGCGATCGTAATTTGATTCTCCATCACATGGAGTTGAAATCCGAGATCCAGATTAACAATTTTCTAGATTTTAAGCCTTCAGCTTATTTTTAATTATTAAACATTTTAACAAAGCTTTTGACCCGTTCATACTTTCATCAAACCAACTTGTTTGTTACATCTAAATTCTCATGGACATCATATTTTAAATGTTTCCTATCACACAAGGCTCAAATCACGTGTTATCATGCATCATAAACCAATTTATGCTTATGCGCTTATTTTGACTCGTAAAGGGTATTTAAGCGCTTTTACGCATAAACCACACTCATTCATTTCTAGCATCACATTTTCACATTACTTATCGAATGCTCTTCCACCACAACTATTATTGTGGTGGATTTTATGTGTATCAATTGTTTATTCCGAATTTACCCTTTCAGATTGTTAATTTACGACAAGGAACCGTTTGAGGCATTTGATCCGAAAAGGGTTTATGCCTATACTTTAACACTTAACTAAACCTTACTTTATCATAATACTCGTTTCTAAAGGACTCATAAGGACCGTATACCCAGTTTAACGTTCATGGGCATTTTGGTCAACCTTAGTATCTTCTTTTACGACGAAGGACTATCAACAATATATTTGACCAAAATCATACCTTTTGCCATAATCTTACTTATGCGTAACTGGCTCGAGTCATAGCATTGACCCGTTTAAATACCTTTTGCTTTTAATTGTCTAGTTAAAAGCAACGCAAACCATATGTTATTTCCTGTGATCACAAAACTCAACAAGCGGTCATCATTTATTATTGCCAAATGTTATTAACACACCATTTGACCCGTTTAGTCGAAATGACCATTCATCAACATATGTTGGCATTTTGATACCATCTCGCCCCTTGTACCTATTCCGGTTTGCACCATGAGTTTTTATTATTTAAAAGACATTTCTTAAATTGTTTGACCCGTTATGACTTTCACCAAATGGTGTCTTTTCAAATCTTTTATCATTCCGTCAACTCGTGTACGGATTATTATTTAACAACTTTTACCCGTTATAGTTCACCCCATAACGTAGTGTTCAAAATTCCTTATTTGTTAGTCTTCACCCGACTAGTTTACCATTTTACCCTTTTTACCATAATTTATGGTTTCTTACCATTTTTACTTATTCCGACTTGCATTGTATCATGCCGGAACATCATATTTCAAATACTAAACATAATTCATAATCAATACTCACAAGTAAGTGTATTGTAATTAAAAAGGGGGTGTAAGCTTAACTTACCTTGCATCCGATTTTGCTCTTTTTCCGCGATTTAGATCCGTTTGACCCGCTTCTTTCCCAAGCCTCCACCTTGCTTGTCAAGCGTCAAACTATCATATAATATTCGCAAGGTGGTTAGGTTATTCATTCTAGATCATAACCTTTACGCCTTATGAACCTTATACTACTTTTCTTACTGAACTCTATCATAGGTCGGTTTGACTTTCAAAAGTCAAACCGCCTTATAACATATGAGATTGAACAATTAAGTTTGACAAACCATTGTTGGCATTCTGCCATTTACTCGGTAAGCACTATTCTTAGGCCACCATTTTAACTAATCTTTAATCCGAGTTCATGTTATTATTACCACTAAGTTAGCTTAGCCCTCGATTACCAAAGACACTTTATTTCTTTATTACACAAAATCTACGGGTTTCATCTGTAAGTGAAACCCGTTTCATCATGTTATTAGGCATTCATCTGGATACCTAATCTAATCAAGTTCTACATACAACCAAGTAGACGCGTGATTTCACTTAGGCATTTTAACAAATACCTTGCGGCAAGATTTTTATACGCATCTTTTATCTAATTTATGGTTATCGTTTTAACCAAGTTTTAACATCAAAATCAAGCTTCTATGTCTAGTGTACATGAACAACACCTAGGACTTATATCATATCATCAAATTTCACATATTTATCATCATTTTTCAAGTGTTCATCCTAATACCATAAAACCCACTTATCACCTACAAGGCCGTTCATTGGATTTCTAGTTTATGGCATTATTTTACCAAATTCGCATCTAGGGTTTGTCCCTAGACTCATACACATCTCAATTTCACTATAACATTCACCAGTCATACAAGAATTTCATTCATGAATGTTAATTAAAATTTTAAAGTATCACCAAATAACAAAATTCAACATACCTTGCGATCCCCATGCTTAGGTGATCACGAATTTGTGTTCATGCATTGATTTGAGGCTAGAATCGACCTTCAATTTGATGAATTTGATTGTGTTAGGGTTCTTGGCTCCTTGGAGCTCTCCTGGTCGACCACGCACACACACACACACACTTAGTGTGTGTGTGTGTTGTATTTTTAATTTTTTATTATTAGTTTTTATTAAAACTAATTTACCCATTTGGCCAAATTGGTCCCTCATGTTTCATTTATTATAAAAGAAGCTATAACTCGTAGTTTATTATGTAATTACCCATTACTAACTAGGTTAATCATTCCTATTTAACTTAATGGGTTCCGAGAGTTATTAACCCGTTTTATTTTAAGTCTCGTTAACTCGGGCCTCTTATAAACTTTATTTTCTCAAAAGCTTTTATTCTCTTTTTATTTAATATTAGGTTTAATTATTTAAATCCTAATATTTACCGGGTTAATTTTTACCACCCATGGTATTTTACCCGTTCATCATTATTAACGTGGTTTGACTATCAAACCCGTTTTCAGGGTGTTACAGAAGCTATAGTATTACCTAAGTCAACAGAGTGAGTCATTCTCTTTTTCTACCAAACTATTTTACCAAAACCTCAAATGTTTTCAATTATACTTACAGTGATTGAGTCTATATATTCTACAATTGCTGCCGGTATGTGGGGTTTTGTATACACTACTAGTAAATATATTACTATTGGACAACGAGTTAGCCAATGAGTAATATGACCACAGTCATGGAACTGGCAACATGACAAATACTGAATGAGTATATTGGTAGATATAAACATTGTATTCGATCTCAATACTGTAAAGTTATAAAAGCTTGTTTTGATTAAACTGGGATGCACTCGTCAGTATTTCTTGATGATAAAATCTTTTTAAAACGCGTCTTAGGTAACTTAATGTGAAGCTAATAGAAGCCATCCGTGAAGCAGTAAAGGCTTAAAGAAGTGGCTATAAAAGTTACCTAAATAAAAAGGAGATTATGTTTTCAATAATTAGGGTTTATCCCTATAAATGTATTATCAATGAAATATGGGTTTTATCCCATTTATTTATTATAAAAGTTTGGTGTTTTGAAACTCTGAACTATTTCCTAACCACGGTCCTGATGTCTCATTTCCGCTGCAAAATTAATAAACACCGATACCACCAGCTGCGTCTCGCGGCTCCCGCTCCCAGGGTAGGGGCCGGGGGCTGCGACACTTATACCACAAACCATAAAAGAATATTCATTTTTATCAATTTACGTGTAAATTCAAACATTATATCTTAAAAAGGACCCACTCTATTAAATGTTATTTTTGGAAAATATTTAACATAGAATCAGTTATTCTTTGTAACTTTCAATCACATATGTAACACCTGAGGAAATTCCGCAACGATCTTGAATTGTCGCTTCACTCTCTTGTACCTATTTGCTAAATTTCGGGACGAAATTTCTTTCAAGTTGGGGATGATGTGACAACCCGACTTCTTGAGGTTAGTATTATCCTATTCCCCGACTCCTTTGTTGTATTTACATGTCCTAGATCATTGTGCTAGTAGGATTATGTTGCAAACTTGTTAATGAGTAACGTATTGGGATACTTGATTTATGCTAAGACATCTTCCAAGTTGGGATCCTTCGACTGAAAGGCCAACCTTCGAAGGATCACGGAACCGAAAGACCTATCCTTCGACCCAGGATAAGATCCTTCGACAATCTTTCGGACTCAGAAGGATCCTTCGATGAAAGGCCTTAACCTTCGGCCCAACTCGGTACCGGCCCAAACCCCCATCAATGTTATAAAACGTTACGTAGATGTCTAGCACAAAACACTTAATCATATTCCAAACCCTAGAAACCTTTTGGGCGACGGCAGTAATCAAGAACCTCCTGTTGTGATCATCATCATATTCTCATCTGTCATTTGGTTAGTATAATCCTTTGCATATTGTTCCTATGTGATGCTCTCAATTACATGATCTTGTTTGATAGATAGTTCATGCATGGAACTAGGGTTTAACAAGTAGGTGATTGATTGACGATTTCTGTGATATAATGTTGATTGATGTTATTGTTCCACGTTCCTGTTTCAACCGATTAGGGTTAATTTGATGAATGGTTTCGGGTTGTTGTAGAACCGGACTAGGGTTAATCGATTGGATTAATGTTAATCGGTTGTATTCTAGCCCATCGGATAGGCTATTGATTATTGTTGTTCGGTTATCGTGATTTGTTTGAATACCATATCGTACATTAGAGCACAAGTATGCACTCATTCACACACGTTCACGGACTGACTTTTGGTGAAAACACAAAACGTAATTGTCAGATTGTATGATTAGGGTTACTGTAACCGAAAGATGCTGTAACCGTTTGATGAGTGAAAACCGCTGTGGTCGAATGATAACCGTATTGACTGAACGATAACTGTTGTTGACCGAAACATAACCATAGGATCGAAAGATAACTGTAGGTCGAAAGATAGTTATTGTTGACCGAAAGATAACTGTTGACCGAAACATTGTTGTTGACCGAAAGATAACTGTTGACCGAAACATTGTTGATGTGTCGAAAGATGTGTCGAAACATAACTGATGTGTCGAACGATAACTATGAATCGAAAGATGATAACTGTGAACCGAAAGATAATGTGTCGAAAGATGTTGTACCTGATTTAGTTTCCTAACATGCTTAGTGATGAATGTGAACATTGGTGATTGTGTACATGATTAAATGAGAAATGATACGTGATGTGCTTGTATGCAAACTGACTGTTATGTGTAACTATCATAGGGCTTGGTTAATCACTGTTGTTAAACGAGTAACTAATTCTACCGAGCAAACCAAGGTGAGTTCACTACATTCGAGCATGCGTCCCAGTGGTTGGGGACAGTCAGTGGGTATCCCATGGGGGGGGGGGATGAGTCTTTGGGTAAAAACGAGTATATTGGTTAATATTCTCACCTATCATCTTTTGTAAGTCCCTCATCGGGTATTAGTTAGTAGCGCTACTTAGGTTTGGCACCCTCACCCCGTGCCTGTAGAGGACGGAGGTGAACTAATGACCCAGTCTGGCCCAGTACTAGATAGGAGTACGTGGGAAGGGCAGTCATGTATTTCAGGAGCCGTCCGTGTTTGGAAATGAGATATTAACAATATTACTTGCATTGGTTATTGAACTGTTTTACATACAACGGGTAACAAACGTTTTCTAAAACTGTGAACTCGCCAGCTTTGTCTGATACACGTGTTACATGCTCGCAGGTCCTTAGGTACTTGGAACACAGGAACTTGCTGGCTGGAGGGTGCGAGTGGTCATGGTTGCATTGCTGAGTTATTAACAAACATTTATTTACTTTGGTTGTGTGAAACTTATACTTTGTGATACGTTAATGCTTCCGCTGAACTTATGGTTTTTGAACAACTTATGTTGAGATTTCGGTATTACTAAATGATGGAACTTTATTTCAAACTTGTGATTCAATGTAATTGGTGGCTCATTGCTAGTCGTCACACGCCTAACCGGGACACTCCCTAGGTGGTAATTTGGGGGTGTGACAGTTTGGTATCAGAGCCACTGGTTATAGTGAATTTGGTTTTAAAAATGTTTTATAAAACCAGACTATAACTGAACTGATACGACATACTGATACGACATTGACCATGACACTCAGCTCCAGGCAGCAAGGTTCGTCTCTTGTTTACTATTGTATAATATAGTTAGTACATACTCATGATTGATATCACACTCGAACGCACACATGCCATTACAATACGAATTACTATGCTACCTGTCCATACTACGTGTTTTTAAGAGTAGGACTCTTCTTGTGTTTACATGATCTATGTTGTGATATCGACGGTCGTACTGTATGAATTAGGGGAAACCTTCTAACATGAGTAGGGAGGAACTGAGATAAGCATGCAAATCAGGTTATTATTATGGGTGCACACATAATAACAACGTGAGGTGCATGTGAGTCCCAGTAAATCTCGACTAGTGTGAAAAAGGAATCCCGCGTTGTTAGTCAATGTTGTATTAGAACCTCGAAAACTGTGAATACTATAGCAATACTTGACATTCGCCTGAAATGGTCTGTTAATTTGTTACTTCTTCCCATACTTATAGAATCATGAACGGACGTGGTGGAGGTCGTCGTGGTGGACGCGGTGGGCGTGGTGGAGGCCGCGGTGGCGGACAAGGCGAAATCCATATGACTCAAGCTGAGCTAGAGGCATTACTCAACGCCCAGGTGGCTGCAGCCTTGGCAGCTTATCAGGCTGGTATGACATGTACCAGACATTCTTTCCTTTGAATCGTGAACTTGAGTCTTACTTGTTGGTTTATTTTCCTTTCGTTAATAGGTCAGCCGGCGCCACAAAACCAGCCTCACCCACCGGTCTGCACTTTTAAAACTTTCATGGATTGCAAGCCACAGACCTTCAGTGGCACTGAAGGGGCTGTAGGACTCATACGCTGGTTCGAAAAGGCGGAGTCAGTGTTTGCGATATGTAACTGCCCAGTTGGGGATAGGGTAAAGTTTGCAGCAGGCACGCTTCAGGATGGTGCCTTGACCTGGTGGAATGCCCAGGTCCAACTGCTAGGTATTGAGGCGGCGAACGCCACTACGTGGGATGATTTCAAGGAACTGATGAGAGAGGAATACTGTCCTCGAGATGAAATAGCGAAGTTAGAGAATGAGTACTATCATCTGACAATGGTGGGGTCTGAAATCGAGGCGTATGTGAAGCGGTCGTATGAGTTAGCTGATTTGTGTCCGAACTTGTCCCGACCCATGCCCCGAAGAATCGAGTTGTTTATTCAGGGGTTACCTCCACGGGTGAAGGGTTTAGTTACAGCAGCGAACCTCAATAACCTAACCCAGATTGTTAGATTGGCACATAAAATCGTTGACCAGGAGGTGGAGAGCGACTCATTGCCACCTCGTATTTCTAGCACTACCACAGCTGCCACTACTTCCACTGCATCTGCTGCAGATGGCAAACGTAAGTGGAACGATACGGACAAGGGGTCCAACTCTACACAGCCTCAGAAGAAGACGGATACTGGCAGCACCCGTAGTTTCAGCCAGACAGCATCAGTAAATCAGAACTCGAGTAACAGATCAGGGCAGGGATCATATGCGGGGAAGCTACCCTTGTGCAGCAAGTGTGATCTTCATCACAAGGGGCAGTGTACTCGAGTTTGTTATCGGTGTAATCGACCGGGGCACAAGGCCAGGGATTGTAGGACCACACTTCCAGCTCAGCAGCAGCCAGCGCAGCAGGCGGGTAGGCAACAGCCTCAGCAAACTCAGGGTAATCAGAAAGGGTGTTATCAGTGTGGGGCCGAGGGGCACTTCAAGCGAGACTGCCCTCAGCTGAGACAGAACACAGGGGGTGGTAACGGGAATAACAATACAGGGAACAACGGGGGTAATGTTGCGCGTGGGCGCGGGTTTGTGCTGGGAGCTGGGGAAGCGCGGAACGACGGCAACGTAGTTACTGGTACGTTTTCAGTAAACGGTGTTATTGCTTCTATTTTATTTGATTCTGGTGCCGACTGGAGTTACGTGTCTTTGGAGTTTAGCTCCCAATTAGGGTTAAGTCCTACACTTCTTGTAATGAAACACATAGTAGAAATCGCAAATGGTAAAACAATCGAAGCTACACATGTTCTATTTGGGTGTAAAATCGATCTTCTGGGTCAAGTTTTCGACATTGACTTGATTCCTATTACTCTTGGAAGCTTCGACGTGATCGTTGGTATGGACTGGTTGTCCAAGTATCAAGCAGAGATTCTCTGTAAGGAGAAGATCATACGTGTTCCCCTTCCCAGTGGGGAATTTCTATCAGTTCAAGGTCATCGCAGCGGGACCCCAGTTAGCATTGTTTCGGCAATGAAGGCTCAGAAGTATTTGCGTAAGGGCTATCCTGCTATATTAGCTCTTGTTACCGATTCATCGTCTGATGAAAGGAAGATCGAGGATCTTCCAGTTGTTCGGGAATATCCTGACGTATTTCCTGAGGAACTCCCTGGTTTACCTCCACATCGTCAGGTGGAATTCCAGATTGACCTCGCCCCAGCGGCAGCCCCAGTTGCTCGTGCTCCTTATCGTCTCGCGCCAGGAGAACTGCAGGAATTATCAAACCAACTCCAAGAGCTGTTGGATAGGGGTTTCATCCGACCTAGCTCTTCCCCCTGGGGAGCCCCAGTCTTATTTGTGAAGAAGAAGGACGGGTCCTTACGAATGTGTATAGATTATCGCGAGCTCAACAAGATGACGATCAAAAACCGTTATCCTTTGCCTCGTATTGACGACCTGTTTGACCAGTTACAAGGGTCGAGCTTTTACTCTAAGATCGACTTAAGGTCTGGTTATCATCAAGTGCGAGTCAGAGAGGAAGACGTTCCCAAAACCGCGTTTCGGACGCGATACGGTCACTATGAGTTCTTGGTTATGCCATTCGGGTTAACCAACGCACCAGCGGTTTTCATGGACCTCATGAACAGCGTGTGCAAGCCATACCTTGACGACTTCGTTATCGTTTTTATTGACGACATTCTAATTTACTCCAAGAACAAGGAGGATCACGAGCGGCACCTACGCCTTATCCTAGAACTCCTGAGGAGGGAGCAGTTGTACGCAAAGTTTTCTAAGTGTGATTTTTGGATACGGGAGGTACATTTTCTGGGGCATATAGTCAATGAGGTAGGCATACATGTGGATCCTGCCAAAGTTGACGCCATTAGAAATTGGGCGGCACCAAAGAACCCTTCGGAGGTGCGGCAATTTCTCGGTCTAGCAGGGTATTATCGCCGTTTCATTCAGAACTTCTCAAAGATTGCACAGCCACTCACCTCGTTAACACAGAAGAAAGTAGTTTACTCTTGGGGGACGAAACAGGAGGATGCTTTCCAGCTTTTGAAACAAAGGTTATGCAGCGCACCAATCTTATCTCTACCGGATGGCACTGAGGATTTTGTAGTTTATTGTGATGCTTCGATTCAGGGTCTCGGTTGCGTGTTGATGCAACGCGAGAAGGTGATAGCTTACGCTTCTCGACAGTTGAAGGTTCACGAGAAGAACTATACGACACATGACTTGGAGTTAGGAGCAGTGGTGTTTGCGCTGAAGATTTGGAGGCACTATTTATACGGTACGAAGTGCGTTATCTATACCGACCACAAGAGCCTCCAGCATATCTTTGACCAAAAAGAATTGAATATGCGTCAGCGTCGCTGGGTGGAGTTGTTCAATGATTACGAGTGTGCCATCAAATACCACCCAGGTAAAGCTAACGTTGTGGCGGACGCACTTAGCCGCAAAGAAACGAAGCCTAAACGTGTTCGCGCATTACAACTCACTATACATTCCAACCTTCCTGATAAGATTCGTACGGCTCAGACTGAGGCATTGAAGGAAGAAAACATCGAAGCTGAGGGTTTACGCGGTATGGAAAAGCAGCTTGAACAGAGATCTGATGGCATCTACTACATTACGGGAAGAGTATGGGTTCCTCTGCTTGGTGATCTTAGAGAACTTGTGATGGATGAAGCACACAAGTCACGCTATTCTATTCACCCGGGATCGGACAAGATGTATCACGATCTTAAGATTATGTATTGGTGGCCGAATATGAAAGCCCTCATCGCCACATACGTGGGTAAATGCTTAACTTGTGCTAGAGTTAAAGCGGAACATCAGAAGCCTTCGGGTCTACTGCAGCAGCCAGAAATACCCAAATGGAAGTGGGAACAGATCGCTATGGATTTCGTTACTGGATTACCAAGAACTCAGGCTGGAAACGACACTATATGGGTGATTGTTGATCGACTCACGAAATCGGCACATTTTCTAGCAATCAAGGAAACAAATAAGTTTTCGCAGCTTGCAGCAGTGTATCTTAAGGAGGTAGTTGCTCGGCACGGAGTGCCAACTTCTATCATCTCAGATCGAGATCCGCGTTTCACTTCTGAATTATGGCAGTCTATGCACAAATTGTTCGGTTCGAAACTTGATATGAGCACCGCTTACCACCCACAGACGGATGGTCAGAGTGAGCGCACTATTCAGACACTTGAAGACATGCTGCGGGCATGTGTGATCGATTTTGGGAAGGGATGGGAAAGACACTTGCCGTTAATAGAGTTCTCCTATAACAACAGCTACCACACAAGTATTCAGGCAGCTCCGTTCGAAGCATTGTATGGGCGGAAATGTCGTTCTCCTCTCTGTTGGGCGGAAGTAGGTGACAGTTAACTCACAGGTCCTGAACTCATTCTGGAAACTTCGCAAAATATAGCTCGGATAAGGGATCGTATGGCAGCAACGCGTGATCGTCAGAAAAGTTATGCTAACAAGCGTAGAAAGCCTTTAGAGTTCGAAGTTAATGATCGGGTTATGTTGAAAGTTTCACCGTGGAAGGGCGTTGTACGCTTTGGGAAGCGTGGCAAGCTTAATCCACGTTACATTGGGCCATTCAAAATTATTGAGCGGATCGGTAAAGTCGCTTACAGACTCGAGTTACCTGCGGAATTAGGCAATGTTCACGATGTGTTTCACGTTTCTCAACTAAAGAAGTGTCTGGTTGATGAGACACTAGTTGTGCCATTTCAAGAGCTCAAGCTGGATGACAAGCTGCAGTTTGTTGAAGAACCTATTGAAATCATGGACCGGGAGGTCAAGGTGCGTAAACACAGTCGAATTCCGATTGTTAGGGTCCGGTGGAATTCAAGGCGTGGACCGGAGTTCACGTGGGAACGCGAGGATCAGATGAAACTAAAGTACCCTCACCTCTTTCCCAAAGACAAAGCAGAGTCAAGCAAAACTAGTGAATCTCGGGACGAGATTCCCCTTCAAGTTGGGGATGATGTAACACCTGAGGAAATTCCGCAACGATCTTGAATTGTCGCTTCACTCTCTTGTACCTATTTGCTAAATTTCGGGACGAAATTTCTTTCAAGTTGGGGATGATGTGACAACCCGACTTCTTGAGGTTAGTATTATCCTATTCCCCGACTCCTTTGTTGTATTTACATGTCCTAGATCATTGTGCTAGTAGGATTATGTTGCAAACTTGTTAATGAGTAACGTATTGGGATACTTGATTTATGCTAAGACATCTTCCAAGTTGGGATCCTTCGACTGAAAGGCCAACCTTCGAAGGATCACGGAACCGAAAGACCTATCCTTCGACCCAGGATAAGATCCTTCGACAATCTTTCGGACTCAGAAGGATCCTTCGATGAAAGGCCTTAACCTTCGGCCCAACTCGGTACCGGCCCAAACCCCCATCAATGTTATAAAACGTTACGTAGATGTCTAGCACAAAACACTTAATCATATTCCAAACCCTAGAAACCTTTTGGGCGACGGCAGTAATCAAGAACCTCCTGTTGTGATCATCATCATATTCTCATCCGTCATTTGGTTAGTATAATCCTTTGCATATTGTTCCTATGTGATGCTCTCAATTACATGATCTTGTTTGATAGATAGTTCATGCATGGAACTAGGGTTTAACAAGTAGGTGATTGATTGACGATTTCTGTGATATAATGTTGATTGATGTTATTGTTCCACGTTCCTGTTTCAACCGATTAGGGTTAATTTGATGAATGGTTTCGGGTTGTTGTAGAACCGGACTAGGGTTAATCGATTGGATTAATGTTAATCGGTTGTATTCTAGCCCATCGGATAGGCTATTGATTATTGTTGTTCGGTTATCGTGATTTGTTTGAATACCATATCGTACATTAGAGCACAAGTATGCACTCATTCACACACGTTCACGGACTGACTTTTGGTGAAAACACAAAACGTAATTGTCGGATTGTATGATTAGGGTTACTGTAACCGAAAGATGCTGTAACCGTTTGATGAGTGAAAACCGCTGTGGTCGAATGATAACCGTATTGACTGAACGATAACTGTTGTTGACCGAAACATAACCATAGGATCGAAAGATAACTGTAGGTCGAAAGATAGTTATTGTTGACCGAAAGATAACTGTTGACCGAAACATTGTTGTTGACCGAAAGATAACTGTTGACCGAAACATTGTTGATGTGTCGAAAGATGTGTCGAAACATAACTGATGTGTCGAACGATAACTATGAATCGAAAGATGATAACTGTGAACCGAAAGATAATGTGTCGAAAGATGTTGTACCTGATTTAGTTTCCTAACATGCTTAGTGATGAATGTGAACATTGGTGATTGTGTACATGATTAAATGAGAAATGATACGTGATGTGCTTGTATGCAAACTGACTGTTATGTGTAACTATCATAGGGCTTGGTTAATCACTGTTGTTAAACGAGTAACTAATTCTACCGAGCAAACCAAGGTGAGTTCACTACATTCGAGCATGCGTCCCAGTGGTTGGGGACAGTCAGTGGGTATCCCATGGGGGGGGGATGAGTCTTTGGGTAAAAACGAGTATATTGGTTAATATTCTCACCTATCATCTTTTGTAAGTCCCTCATCGGGTATTAGTTAGTAGCGCTACTTAGGTTTGGCACCCTCACCCCGTGCCTGTAGAGGACGGAGGTGAACTAATGACCCAGTCTGGCCCAGTACTAGATAGGAGTACGTGGGAAGGGCAGTCATGTATTTCAGGAGCCGTCCGTGTTTGGAAATGAGATATTAACAATATTACTTGCATTGGTTATTGAACTGTTTTACATACAACGGGTAACAAACGTTTTCTAAAACTGTGAACTCGCCAGCTTTGTCTGATACACGTGTTACATGCTCGCAGGTCCTTAGGTACTTGGAACACAGGAACTTGCTGGCTGGAGGGTGCGAGTGGTCATGGTTGCATTGCTGAGTTATTAACAAACATTTATTTACTTTGGTTGTGTGAAACTTATACTTTGTGATACGTTAATGCTTCCGCTGAACTTATGGTTTTTGAACAACTTATGTTGAGATTTCGGTATTACTAAATGATGGAACTTTATTTCAAACTTGTGATTCAATGTAATTGGTGGCTCATTGCTAGTCGTCACACGCCTAACCGGGACACTCCCTAGGTGGTAATTTGGGGGTGTGACAACATATCAATATGATTGACTTGCTTTTATATTTTTATAAAATATATAAAATATCTAATAACGTTTAGAGATGTCCTTGCCTAAATTAACCCTCCTCATTTAATTATAAATACATGTTTCTCCTTTGGTTTTACTCACAAAGTATTTCTAATCTGTCTACTCTCCACCAATTGCATATACCAACGTATGTGTATTGACAATCTCAAATGTTTTATACCATCATACTTTCTATTCCCCATGGAGAATATTGTATTGTTTTACATAATGTGTTTGTTTTATATTTTTTTGTTAGTTACTAATGTTTTGTTTACATTGTACGAAGAAATGGAACAACCAACTATCACCCTTTTGAATAATGTAGACCTCAACATTGACGACTACACCAAGAAGTAATTGTACATCGTTTATGGACTATGACTTCATTAATGCTAGAAAACTTTATTACTACGAATTGATATTCATGGACTAGATAGTAAGTGTACATCGTTGTTCTTTTAGATGTTAACCTTATTTATATTAAAATAAAGGTTTAAACGCGTGTGTAAATCCGATATGTTAATATTTTATTTCAGGGTACTAAAATGCAAGCGCTTGTGTTAGCAAAAAATGCAAATGAATACGAGCATCTTTTATAAGAAAAACGTTGTTTAACTATTCGGAATTCATTGTTGGGTGAGAATCGTTAGAAAGTGAAGTATGTTCATTGTGGTTTGAAGATTAACCTCAATGAGAACATCACTGTTGAGGAATGTAATGAGCCTGTTGGTTCTGAATGGGGTTTTTATTTTTCTTCCTTTGAATCTGTCATAGAGGATCCAACTGATGACAACAAGTTAGTCAAATGTTTTCGAGGATTATATCATTTTCAAATGTTTTCGAGGATACTAACTATAAACATTTTATAACAATTTATTTGCTTAAAATAGTTTAAAGGTACATGTTATTAAACTGCTATTGAAATTTCAAATTTTGAAGTATATTTATTTATACTCAATCGTCTTATCATTAACTAATAATATACAGATTATATTTTTCAACATATTTTTGTATACTCTTACCGACACTTATACATTTGTTCATATGTAATTGGATTTGTATTACAAGGACTGTTTGTTCAGTTCCAAGGTACGCTAATACTAAGCCATGCTTTCGTGTTATGATTGTATGTTATTTTTTAATATGTATGATACATATATATTTCGGATCAAGGTTCCTATATGTGTCCAAGATTGTACCGGTATTGTCACTTTGACGTTGTTTGAACGTGAGGTGGTAAAGCTGTTGAAGGTTAGCGCCAATCAACTGCTAGATAAAAACCTTGAAATATGTTACACTTAATTGTTTGTTGCGTTATTTTTTGCTCTTTATTTTTAAGTAATTACCAATATTCTCATTTATGGTGTATGACTAGGTTATAACCCGTGAATACTCACGGGTTGTTAATCTATCTTTCATAACCAATAAATATATACATATATATTAATAAACGAAAAATTGTATGATGAATAAGGTGGATGAATAAATGATAAAACCGTCTGTGGCTGATTATATGAATGATTATCATAACAAAAACTGCATTGGAAGTCGAAACAATTATCGATAAAGTTTGCACAGTGAATAATGTCAAAATTGTGTTATCCATTAAAACAAACACTAATAGTAAACTAACATATGATAGGATGTAATAACTTAAAATTCAAAACCATTAAACATTGTTAAAAAGTAATAACCATAACAAAGTAAATGTATATCATATGAAAACCAAATATCCAAAACCTAAATGTAAAACAACTAATCAGTACTCCTTTTGTGAGGTACAACCAATTCAACATTCAAGACTTGATGAGTTTCATCAAAAGAAAAGTGAACCGTATCACCCTCCTTAATGCAAGCACGTTTCATGAATCTTGACCATTTGCATAACGCATAACGAAAACCTTCTCCTTTCTTTTCATGTCTGGTACGGTTGGTAAACTCCTCTTGCTGAGTCAGATGCAGAAGTCTGACGGTCATAGGTTTTAAATCAGAATCAAGTTTAGCCATTCTTGAAACATTATCAGGCAGCCACTGTATTGTTTTTAAAATAAAATTAACAAGAAGAAGAATATAAAAAGAATAATGTATTTTTATGTGAATAAAAAAATGTAATATTTAATATATAGTAGTTCCTAAAATAATATTAAAACTTATGAAATCTTTAGAAGCCATACGAACAAACTTATAAACACGACCATCTTGTTGTTCATCAATAGCTGGCTCTTCAACTGCATCAATAGGTGCAACTACAGGCTGAAAATCACATATATCATTTATTAGAATAACAATATAGTAATTAAATATATAAAGAAGCAAGCAAATGTATAGTTACCTCATTAACTTCTACATCAGCAAAATTAATTTCAACACCATTTTTTTCCAAGAATTGTTAAATGGAAATAATTCCCAAAACCTCTTGTGAATATTAAATCACAACCGACCTCCAATTGAAACAGATTAACAATTACATCAATACCAATGGAGAAACCGACTTTACCATCAAGCGTTTCAATCTTGACGTGAAAGATTTTGTTGCCTATATCTATAATGGAAATTATATCATTTGATGTATAATCATGGAAGTTGGGCAGGATAGTCTCGGGAATGACCTGTAGAAATAATAACAAAAATAATAAAAATGTTAGTTTTGTAATCAGTTCATAAAACGTAAATATATTAACATAAATAAAATGAAAGTAAAAAATAATCTTACAATAAAGTTAGATGTTGTAGATAATAGCGATGTCCAGAAAGAGCTTTGAATCACACCATCAATGAAATGTGTTACTTTGAATGTAGAAAAATCGACAGGATTAAAGAGCACCAAACATCCTTTTTTCAGTTGTAAATGTTTGACAACATTTGACCAACCATGGAAAAAGAAATGTTTTCCTTTGGCTTCGCTTAAAGAAACATTAAATGTTCGGCCATCTTGACTTTGTATCAGAACATTTGTAGGTGCTTTATCGTTACCCCACAATTTGGATGCAGCGTCTGAAGGAATCGCCTGATAAAGCAAGGAATCCAAAATAAGTTATAATTATAATTCTAATTTATAAACCATAACGTAATTTTAAATTGTATTTCATGATAACAACAAAAACAAAGTATAATTAATGTCTGAATTTAGAAAATACCAGTAAAACTTCGTCCGCTCCATTCATGTGTCTCAAAAGAAAGGTTCTCTAATACTGATTGAAAAAAAAGAAGATATTAATAAAATATAACTTGTTAATGGTATTATTCGCAACAAATGATAATATTAAAAAGAAAAAAATATCTTGAAGAACTTTCAGCCATTTTAAAAACCTACAAACACATGTAACATAAACAAAACAATTAAGATTATATATTATAAATTATCAAATTAATTAAATTAATTATCAATTTCAGTTATAATATATGCTGATTACTTTAAAAACATATATGAAATAAAATCAAATGAAAACACATACCGAATCCTTATCAACCATGTGATAATATATGCTTATTAGTTTAAAAACATGTTACATAATCCATGCTGATTAGTTACATAAACAACAAAGTGATGGAGATGTTATAATAACAGTTTGTTATACATTAATAGGTTTCATAAACATACAGAATGTAAGAAACGTACCTTGTAGATTTGTTTCACGATCAACAACAGCTAACTTGATTTTGATTCGGAAAACTTAGATATATCAACAAACTGTTTTGTTATCATATAGAAAACTGAATTCCAGAATATATTGTCACACCCTGACTTTTATGGAAGCGTGATTATGGTATGACTTTCTTAATATCATTGCATTCAATCATAATATCAACTATATGATAAAACCATAGGTTTGTCATCCATTACATAAGTTAAAACATAACAACATCGTTTTAAAATGTAGACTTCAAATTCAAGTTTTACAGATCGTACAAATTGCTTATGAGTTCATTAAGGACTCGTCAAAAGATATTGAATAACACCAAGGTTTGGAAGACGTGTCTCGTCCAGGAATAAGACACGCTAACCAAACTCAAAGACCATGGATGACATCTTTATTCTTAACGTAGCATAAAAGCTTCCAACGCCCGCCAGATCCATTTTACAATTTCCCTGAAATACATGTAGTTTGAAAAACATTAACAAAAGTTGAGCGAGTTCATGTGTTCATTTGTGTGTATGTATAAACTTTTGAAACGTTGTAAGTGTGTATGTAAGTCCCTGGTATGTAGCAATAAGGAAAAGGTGATCACCACTGGGTTGCAAAGCCAATGGTATGTGTGAAGTGATGCAGGAAGACTCAAACCTAGCAGATTTCGTCAATAAGACATAGTCGCCTCATGGTCCACTCAGCGGACTCAGGGGTGGGGCTCACTACACTCGAATAGATCTATCACTCATGTCCCTCAGTCCTACGACGAGGATTAATGGCCTTAAGTGCTATACCCACCACTCACATGATCTAGTAGTAAACCCTCCTTAAGCTAATCATACCATGTAATAAACGTTTGTAATAATTGTAACATGTATTTCACCCCCGAAGTATCAAACTGAAAACAGTTAAAAGAAAAGGGGGACATGAACTAACTGTATTGCGTCTTCAGTATCATAACTCAAATCCCTTCAGCAAACACGACTACCTACAATGTGCTAATATCTATTAAACGAACGGGTCGTACCTTGTCTTAGTCTTAGTATTTACATTCTGAGTTACGTTTCCTTTATGTCTTCAACGTCATTCCGAGTTATTATCACTTGTTAAATGAATAACTATTTTAACTTTAATTTTTGGAATAATTGTTAAACAATATTTTTGTAAAAATACTTCTCAAGTACTCATATTCGTATTTCCTTCCCAAGGATGGGGTATTTCATACATGTTTATCCGTATTCTTGTATTTGTATATCTAGCCATGTAGCGGCGTCGTATTCCGGTGCGTTAATTCAAAAGAATATATATTTTCAAGTCTCACAATATATATATATAAACCTTATTTTTATTCAAAACAATATATTCCAAGAAAATATATATTTTTCCCAAAAATACTATATTTCTTAATAAACCCAAGTAAAAATATTTTTACTTTCCCAAATAATAATACATTTTCTCCTAGCCCAAAAATATGATATAACTTGGTAAAAATCATACTTTCATGCTTTCATATCCAAAATAGTATTTACCAACAATATATTTGTAAGAGTATTTCCCGGAATATTTTGTAAGTTACGTTTTTGTGTTTGGCTTCACAATATTAAGCGTGTAACTTAAATATTTATTCCTTGTGTTTTTTGGTAATATTTTGGAGTTGTAAATGTCATGGTATTTGTAGGTTATATTATTTTACCCTAAAATAATATAACTATTCCACAAAATATACAAATATTCACACAAGTGTCTTAGTATAAAATATATATTCTAAATATATATTTATCCATTTTTATTTACAAAAACCAACCTCCAATACTTGTATTTTTGTTACAAAAATCTATGGTAAAGTTTATATCATCAGTTGTAATTAAGCACAGTTATTAAGCATAAATCAATACTAATTAATTGTACGGATACATGCAAATTTGACAGTTGTCACATTCTCCCCCTGTTAAGAAAATTTCGTCCTCGAAATTTGTACCACCTTAACTCCTTATAGTTACATCATGCGTGTATGTATATGAATAATACCAAGGTAGATAATCACCAAACCGAATCAAACCTTATTCATATCAGGTGAATCCAAGAATATATAACAACACGAATCCAATGGTTAAAAGGTATGTGCTTTTAGCATTTGATGTCATAGGTACAAGCCGTATTGACGTATAGTTTAGTGTAATCCAGTTAACAGGGGTTCCACAAAAGAGGAGTTTTGACTAATAGGATTCCCAAACGATCGATCACAATATGCAAACGAGTTTTCACAACCTATAGTATCCGCTATATGAACTCAAGATTAACAACTTGAATATGAAAATGTTCTGTCAACTTTCGAATGAACAAATGGTAAGGATTAGTGTGTTGACATTCTTAAGTTTCGAAAGTACACCGAATGGAATACAAGCGAATCTGGTGTATCACTGTCTTGATTCGTAGTTGCATCAGAAATGTTTGAATGACAAGTCAAACAAAGTATATGTAGTTTTGTGTGAAACAGTTGACCAGGATTAGCACAAGCTACAAATTTGCAATGACACCACAAGGTGTCGTGATGACAAGATTCAATAATAGTGGTGACTGAACAAGTTCACCGCGCCTGAAATCAAACGAAAGTGTACTGAGGCAATCTGAAGATTTGTTTTAAACGATGTCATAAAGTTTTTAGTTAAATACGGAATCATCAAAGGGCCACTGTTTTTGATCGAGGATGAAAAGTATTAAGTACCGCAAGGCATTCGCTCAATAATGAGAGAATCCTTAGGAGGTGCATTGTGATATGAAATGAATCTATGTACCATTGTTTTAACACACAACTGTGTTGAGACCACCTTCAATCGTGATAAACAAAATGGATTTAGAACAATTAAGTAGACAATTAAATCTGTATATAGGGTGCGTAACCAAATTAGCGCAAGCTTCAATTTTTGTGAAAGTATCACCGTAAGATATCGAAATCAATCAAACGATTTAGTGGAGTCGTAGACCAACCGAGTCTACCACGACTTGAAACGAAAAAATCTTTGCAAAAATATTTGAATATGATGTTCTCAATACATCATATGACGTCTTAAACTGAATATGCGAAATGGATAAGTTCAAGCAATTAAACTTGGTTTTAGCATAACCCAGCATTAAACTTATGTATCAACAAAGGAATCTCGGCATGGTCACAAAGATAAACCATGAATGTAACTTGAAATAAATGAGGTTTCAAGAAAGTGTGTTGACTTGATAGCAAAAGAGTCAATAGTCACAATAATGTAGGTAATTCGAATCACAAATCAGCAATTAGATTTAGCGTCATAATGTTTGAACTTAAATGAAGAGTTTGAAATGAGATCGCATGCGTAGCAAATGGTGCATGCGTAACATATAAGTCCCCAAGTAATGAAACAATGAGTATCTGCTAAAATGAAGAGATGACCAAGTATTCGAAGCAAATGTGTGTTCGCTCTCAGCGAAGAAAATTAACGCGATGCAACTACCATCAAGGGAAGTAGAGGTGCAAACACCTACTTGCTAGAAGCAAAAGTGAAGATTTCCAAAAAAGAAATTTAAGTACTTTTGGTTTGGTCAACTGAACCGGTATATATGTCGGATAATGGTGTTTGCTTGAGCTAACAGATGTGGTTCCTAAGTAACAACCTTTGCGAGTTTGGACCTGGGTTCCCAAAGACCCTAAATACAAGTTTTCTAGATTCTCAAGGTTTCGTATTCTGTGTAAAGTTGTTATGTGCATCGTGTAGGAAGCACCATTTTTGTGTTCTTTTAAAACAAGTTATTGTCCCACAATTTCCCCGGTATATTTTCTTCCTGGATTCGTAGCTAATGACATCCGATAGCCGATCCGTCGTGAAATGGTAGTGGGATCCTCACAGTTAGTTAAATAAGTAATTCGTAAATCCTCAGCAAGAGTTATCGACTCTTGTTGGTTAGCTCGTTCGGTTCCTGGTAGTTGATGCTTATACGAGAATCATCGTCCTTCTTTTGACGAGCAGAACTGGGGTTACCCAAAACGGGAATCTTGGTCTGTTATCTTCCTTCTCTATTAACTACTAAAGTTATACTGACAATCCTTGGCATCTTCAAAGGTGTAGGTCGCTAAGGTGCATTGACTGTAGGCGCGGCGCCTGGAACTCAAATCTATGCGAAATTCGACTTGTCGTTGAGGAGATAATTTTGGCAAGTCTTTGGGGAAGACCTCAGGATGTTTCCTTTTCACAGGGGTATCTTCGAGGTTTGGTTCTTTGGCTCCCTTGTCCACGACATGAGCCAAGAAAAACTACACATCCTTTACGCAACAACTTTCGTGCCTTCAATCAATTAGGAATCTGTAGAGGCGTATCCTGCTTCATGAGTCACGATCGTTCCTTCATTCGCCATCGGGATGCGGATATCAATCTCTGCTCGATCGCTTGACCACCAATCCATCCCACTTTCCTTATCGAAGCTTCCCAGCTCAGCTGGCAGTAGATCAGGCGTAAACTCACACGCTCCGGGTTCTATCTTGTCGTTTCCAAATACTTCGTTGGCTTCCACTAGCTTCCCATTAGCTAGTTCTATTGAGCATGGGTTAACTAGTTTACTTGCTGTTAAACCAAGTGTACTTTCGAACTCTAGAGATGCGAAGCTAAAATTTGCAGCAGTATCTAATAGTACAGATGCATAACATTGAGTAATATGGGACGAGTGGATAACCTTGTTTGGATTCTGACGTGTTTCCCTAGCTTCACTGTTGAGCTTTCATCCTTGAGCCTGATTCTTCTTGGGGCAGTATTTTCTGAAATGCTTCTTGCTCCCAAAGTTAAGACAACCTTGAGCACGTTTTTGTTTGTCACTCGTCCTGCCTTGATAGTTGTCGTTGTCGTTGTTTCCTCCGTGATTCTCGCTACCATCTTGGCCTCCATTTCTACGTTCAATATCTTGCCTACAAGTTTCCTTAGGATGCCCCCTCTTGCCACAGTTATCACATTTTCCATACTTACATCGCCCGACATGATAACGTAGACAATTGTCGCACTTAGGTAGGATACCCATGTAGTCTTTTCCCTTTTTGGCCTTTTTCTTGTTACTCGCCCGAGTAACCTTCTTGAAGTTTGCGAGCTTTCTTTTGTTATCCACAGATGACTTTACGAGAGTCTCATTTTTATCTTTCGGCGTGGAAAATTTTCCTAGTCTAACCGCTTCTTCAGTGAGCGCCACGCTCATGTCGATAACTTCGATGAATGTTGAAGGCTTAGATGTTGTTACCAGGCTTAGAATCTGAGGTGCCAGTCCCCCAATGAAGCGTTTGATCTTCCTAGATTCTGGTTCTACCAAACGCGAAGGAACTTGTGATAATTCGCCAAATTTGTGCACATACTCAGTTATCTTTGGGCCTTCCATTTTCATGTTCCATAGTTCCGTCTCCAACTTCTGGATTTCTGCCCTGGAGCAATATCTTTTACGCATCATTTCTTTCAGTTCGTCTCACGTCAAAGCATTCGCAGCAGTCTCGCCCATTGCCTGAACATGAAAGTTCCACCATGACAGAGCCCCATCTACAAATAGTCCAGCTACGTACGCGACCTGATGTTCTGGAGCACATTTGCTCATCCGTAAAACAGAATTCGTCTTCTCCACCCAACGCACAAAAGCTAAGGCACCCCAGTGCCATCAAATTCTCAAGGTTTGTGGTTCAAGAACTGCTCGTAGGTGCAGCCGCTGGGTGGATTATTTCCTGAGGTACCTCCGCCGTGTCCAGAGCGAAGGGTCTCAAGCTGTGCGATGGCCCGTGAGATGCGCTCTTGCAGTTTTGACTCTGCTGTTGTTGGCAGAGGGTCGTTGGTATCGATGTTCCCTTGTATCGACATCTTCTAAGAAGAAGATTGGTTAGGTCAAGTCTTATTTGTTCAGGAATTGCATTTAGTTGTTTAGAGGTCATATGCATATACACATAATAGGTTATCATACCAACCAATCAAGCAATAGTATAATCATAATATAACCAAGTAATTCGGTAATTATGTTTAATGAGAGCATAGCAAGCAAGCACGTAGCATTAGAATTATAGCACACACATATAGGTCAACAACGTGCTTAACGAAGACATAGCGACTGAGCTTTCGCTGGTCATTGGCCACAAAGTATTGTCGCGTGTGTAATGATGATTGGGCTCTCATTATTCTCCAACCACAATTGCATTGTCTTACAAACGTATCACATCAAAGGGGCGCAGGGTCACCCTACCCTTGTCCAACAAGTATATTAGTGTATCAAAATCACGTATTCAGATGTGGTCTTCAAAAGTCTCCAGAATCCCGGCTTATCATTAGTGTCTTTACCCAAATGTAGTGTAATCCGCATAATCCAGAAACCAACTATGCTGGTGACTGAGGTGGAGGAAAGAAAATTAAAACTGTTAACATGCATGAATCCCTCATCGAGCTTGTATATACGTCGAAGTAATTAACTGATCTGCCACTCGACAATAAAGAAATGAGCAACCAAAAACCTGGGAAAGGTGTAATAGCAGCAGGCGAGAGTTCAAAAGGAATCTTTGATAAATGTGGAGGACCAAAGTATATTGCCAATAGACAGGGTGGAGGACGTGGTGTCAGCTCACGCTCCAAAACTCTGCGACTTATATCCTCAAACTGTGGCTAATGTTACAGAAGCACTCATTCCGTGTGCAGCCTCCATAAAGTGAGGGATGGTAAAGGTCTAAAATCAGCATAGTGTATTATCGGAACCATCAAAACGGCTCGTCCAGCGATGTAGAGGTGAATCTAGCAAACGGTGCGACCTGTGGGGTTGTAGAAAATGCTGCAGTAGCAATACGGATCGTTACGCGGGTGCCGACCTGGAGTACTTTTCCGTGGTGCGGGCAAGTCCTAGGGGAAAGCGATAAGCATGCCAGTGCAATGGACGTCGGTCTCCATAGGGGAAAAGGAGCAACATCAGCGGTTGTGGGTGCAAAAATAAACGTCTCAACCGATAAGGAGATCGTCAGGCGCAGGTGCTGGGTCAGATATAAGGGGTGCAATGTCTGGTAAACCAAAAGAAACAGGGTCATGATCAAGTAAGGGTGCAGAATCAGCAGGCCCAAAAGGTGCAGAAGCTAGCTTAGGAGCAGGCTCTGGGTCGTGTAACGGTGTGGTGCCTCGAGCAGGTGATAGTGCAGCAGTCATGTCATTGTCGTCTGCGTCAGTAGTAGAAAGCTGTAATTCGACAGTTTGTAAGGCTGCAGATGTCACAGACTCAAAGGAGTCTGAAATCGAATGCATGCTAGGATCAGAGGATAGCTTTTTAACAGGGGTCTCAAAAAGTGAAATTAGTAACAACGTTCTCGTCTAACTTTCCATCATCATGGGTGTTATCAGAAGGACCATCAATAACATGTTAATGTCATCATCAATTATTCGTTGAGTAGCCAACCTTTGGAAGGAATGTCCACAGGAGGCGCATTATCGAGAATCGGAGCCATGGTGTGTTCACCATCGGGATGACCAGTGATGAAGTGGTCATGGACTGAAACAAGAGTGACAAGAGGATTCTTGTCGGAGAAGCCATCAGCTAGGGTAAATCATCGCCAAAACCTGGTAGCGCGGATGGCTGCAAGTCGTCCTCGCCCTTGGTCAGCATGTCAGGGTCACTCTCAGTGTCTGGCGTAAACATCTCCGGCACAGGTGCAATTCTCATTATTTGTGGCGGTGGCCATAGGGTCATCACGTCTAACAATTCGCTTTCTAATCAAAGTGACATGTGTGCCGATACATATTAGTCATAGCACGTATATCCGTAATAATCACTAACAATTAGCGTATGCAAATAAAAGTAATTTATCATGTAGTCATGTATTCACATTATTCTTCCTAGTCTCTCAGACTAAACTTCCCAGTCTCTCAGACTAAACTTTTCCCCAGTCTTCTAAGACTCAATTTCCCCAGCCTCTAAGACTCAATTTCCCCAGTCTCTAAGACTCAATTTCCCCAGTCTGAAGACTCAATTTCCCCAGTCTTTAAGACTCTATTTCCCCAGTCTCTAAGACTCAATTTCCCCAGTCTCTAAGATTCAATTTCCCCAGTCTCTAAGACTCAATTTCCCCAGTCTCTAAGACTCAATTTCCCAGTCTCTAAGACTGAACCTCCCTCAGTCTCTAAGACTGAACCTCCCTCAGTCTCAAAGACTGAACCTCCCTCAATCTCTAAGACTGAACCTCGCTCAGTCTCTAAGATTGAACCTCCTTCAGTCTCTAAGACTGAACTATAAACGGATTCTTTGAAATGTGATTTGTGTCTTTTGTTTGTAAAAATGTTTGTTCCCTGGATCTGGATGTTTTGTGTATGCAATGAAAACATGTTGTAAAACATTTTCGTGAGAGCCCTAATGATCGTAGTCTAGACTCGAGAAAGAATCCTAGTTCGCTACGATCGAGGCTCTGATACCAAGCAGTCACACCCTGACTTTTGCGGAAGCGTGATTATGGTGTGACTTTCTTAATATCATTGCATTCAATCATAACATCAACTATATGATAAAACCATAGGTTTGTCATCCATTACATAAGTTAAAACATAACAACATCGTTTTAAAACGTAGACTTCAAATTCAAGTTTTACAGATCGTACAAATTGCTTTGAGTTCATTAAGGACTCGTCAAAAGATATTGAATAACACCAAGGTTTGGAAGACGTGTCTCGTCCAGGAAAAAGACACGCTAACCAAACGCAAAGACCATTGATGACATCTTTATTCTTAACGCAGCATAAAAGCTTCCAACGCCTGCCAGCTCCATTTTACAATTTCCCTGAAATACATGTAGTTTGAAAAACATCAACAAAAGTTGAGCGAGTTCATGTGTTTGTTTGTGTGTATGTATAAACCTTTGAAACGTTGTAGGTGTGTATGTAAGTCCCTGGTATGTAGTAATAAGGAAAAAGTGATCACCACTGGGTTGCAAAGCCAATGGTATGTGTGAAGTGATGCAGGAAGACTCAAACCTAGCAGATTTCGTCAATAAGACATAGTCACCTCATGGTCCACTCAGCGGACTCAGGGGTGGGGCTCGCTACACCCGAACAGATCTATCACTCATGTCCCTCGGTCCTACGACGCGGATTAATGGCCTTAAGTGCTATACCCACTACTCACATGATCTAGTAGTAAACCCTCCTTAAGCTAATCATACCATGTAATAAACGTTTGTAATAATTGTAACATGTATTTCACCCCCGAAGTATCAAACTGAAAACAGTTAAAAGAAAAGGGGGACATGAACTCACTGTATTGCGTCTTCAGTATCGTAACTCAAATCCCTTCAGCAAACATGACTACCTACAATGTGCTAATGTCTATTAGACGAACGGGTCGTGCCTTGTCTTAGTCTTAGTATTTACGTTCTGAGTTACGTTTCCTTTAAGTCTTCAACATCATTCCGAGTTATAATCACTTGTTAAAGGAATAACTATTTTAACTTTAATTTTTGGAATAATTGTTAAACAATATTTTTGTAATAATACTTCTCAAGTATTCGTATTCGTAGTTCCTTCCCAAGGATGGGGTATTTCATACATGTTTATCCGTATTCTTGTATTTGTATATCTAGCCATGTAGTGGCGTCGTATTCCGGTGCGTTAATTCAAAAGAATATATATTTTCAAGTCTCACTTAGAAATATATATATATATATATATATATATATATATATATAAACCTTGTTTTTATTCAAAACAATACATTCCAAGAAAAAATATATTTTTCCCAAAATTACTATATTTCTTAATAAACCCAAGTAAAAATATTTTTACTTTCCCAAAGAATAATACATTTTCTCCAGGCCCAAAAATATGATATAACTTGGTAAAAATCATACTTTCATGCTTTCATATCCAAAATAGTATTTACCAACAATATATTTGTAAGAGTATTTCCCAGAATATTTTGTAAGTTACGTTTTTGTGTTTGGCTTCACAATATTAAGCGTGTAACTTAAATATTTATTCCTTGTGATTTTTGGTAATATTTTGGAGTTCTAAATGTCATGGTATTTGTAGGTTATATTATTTTACCCTAAAATAATATAACAATTCCACAAAATATACAAATATTCACACAAGTGTCTTAGTATAAGATATATATTCTAAATATGTATTTATCCATTTTTATTTACAAAAACCAACCTTCAATACTTGTATTTTTGTTACAAAAATCTATGGTAAAGTTTATATCATCAGTTGTAATTAAGCACAGTTATTAAGCATAAATCAATACTAATTAATTGTACGGATACATGCAAATTTGACAGTTGTCACACACACACACACACACACACACACACACACACATATATATATATATATATAGGTGACATATAGTAAGATAGAACAAATCAATTTTATTACAAATCTTTTAAAAATTTATATAATAAGTAACGATACATATTTCCAAATATGTATTGATAGAAATCAATTGTAGTTGTTTCCTTATAATTTGTTACAATCGGATTGAACATTCCAAAAATATCATATGAATACGAAAATAAAACCATTCTTGAAGAAGTATGATAAAATTCAAATGTTAATGAATTTAAAAAAAACAGATTTCTTCATAATCGACAATATATTTAGGTTTTATTTATTTATTTTTTATTATTTAGGTTATATGGTAACAAAAACTGCATTTCACACTAACCACATCATAAGCATATCAACAACATATACATATTACCAAAAGACTTGTCTAACAAACCATCAGTACTATCCCAAAGTATCAAAACAAACCAACCATAAAACCACATTTAATATTCATGCTTAACCATCTAACATAAACATAATAACCAACATTCACGAACTGCCTCTCTTTTCTTTGTGATCTTGGGTACGACTTTAGTCAACATCAAACACTGAGAAGACTTGACGTACGTAAAGAAAAGAGTGGAGCCGAACTCGATGTAATTCAATTTCAAGAAAGCTGGCCACTTTTTAAAACCATACCTAAAACCCTTCCTAGACTTCTCGCCTCTTGTGCCCAACTTAAGGAGTTCACATTTTTCGTTCTGAACTGTAACATGGTGCAAGTTATCAAGAGAAAGACACAGATGGCTTGAAATATCAGTCGGTAAACGCTGAGAAAAAAATAAAAGGATTAATTATCTGATTGATTTATAAGTTATGTCTCTTGTATTATTAAATTTGAAAGAAAAAATTAATAGTATAAAGTTTACCAGTCTGCTTTCGGCTTTCTTGGTGAATTCAATTACATCAGTGTTTTTGAACTTTTTTGATGTAGAACATTTACGGCTAACATCAACGGCTGTAGATGTCATGGATCTGAATGACTTACACTTTGGTTTAGCCTACATAATTGAATAATACACAACAAGTGTAAAAATCATATAGATAAAGTGTAGAACAATAAGATACACGGTTCTTTATATAATCAGAGATAATTTCATGGTTACGGTATCTTACTTGTTTGTTTTCAACAGGAGTGATTTCCTGAAGAAGCATACAATCATCAAGTTTGGGAACCTTAGAACGTGTACGATAACCCATATGAGACGTTGATGTGAAGGATGTGGATACCTTAGGCTTTGGTTTACACTAAAAATTTGAAAACACACAATAACTTTAAAAATTTTACAGAAATGTAAAGTTTTCATATATAAAGTTTATTCAAACATTAAATGTAATTGTATAAATGACACGATAAAGTTTAAAACAAAAAATGAATATTGAAAATAAATATTAAATAATATTCTTACTTGAGAGACAACGTGAAAAGACAGATTTTGCTCACAAACAAAATCAGTTGATTTTCCTTTTCGTTCAACCTAAAGAAAATAAAACAATTAACATATTGATATAGAATGAAATAATTAAAAGAATTATATAATAATTAAGCATGTTTTTATACATGTAATGTATTGTTTGGTATGAAAAAAACTATCCAAAACAACATCAAACTGGGTTTTCACATTAACAAACGAAACTTCAAATTATTAATTACATTTATAGAAAAAAAACATCAAATTATATTATCGAATCATAAACAACCTTTGTCGAAAGCCCTTTATCTCCAACATAAAACTTTGATTTGACTTTAGGATGAACCTACAAAACCAAAAAAGATTTAACATATTACCATTAAAAAAATTTATTCATTAAAAGGATTAGATAATGGAAAACAAATACACCAAATAGAATAAAAAGTATATTATATGTATTGAAAATAAGTATTAAATTAAATTAGTATATAACAAACAACATTTAGAGATACAGTCTCGTGACCAAATAGAATCTTTGACTTCCCTTTTGGGTCATTCTACATAACAATGAATAATAAGCATAAATATATATATAGAACAAAGTAATTAAAAGCGTTATATAATATATAAGGCACGTTGTGAACACTTACATGAGACCGATAGGCATTAGAAGAAGATGAAAGGCGCATAGACTCACCAACTATATCACCACCAAGATCTTCATCAACATCACTTTCGTTGGTAATCACCTTCTCTTTGTGTTCCGACTACAAAAACATAATATTCAAAAATACTGACAATGTTAACTTCAAGATTAACTAATAAGCTCGTATTAGTTAAATAATTAACATTAACAATAAGCATAATAACACTAACCGCAAGCAGTAAATCAAATCCATCATCTCCGTAAATAGGATCATCCAACACAACAACGTCAACCTTCTTGAAATACATTTGAGTACCAGTTTCATGATTAAAAACAGACAACTCAAAAGTCTCGTATCCAGCCATTGTAAAAATAAAAGTTGTCCGGGTATCTAATGCAAGATCCCTAATCAGCTTACACCATCCATCAGTGAAAGCACATTTGTCTGACAACGCCTCCATCTTCACATTCCAAACCTATCACCCACATAAAGAGTTGCTGATCCACCTTTATAACTGCTGTCGTAGAACTGTCCCCAGAATTTGTCCGCCATGAGCTGTACAGTTGTTACAAAATAACTTAAACAAAATATGCAAAAAAAAAAATGACATACAAAAAAGTGATTATTTCATATATAGTACTTACAATGAAATCATCATCATCTCTAATAGAAGTGATAAAAGAGTTATCCAAAACACATGACTTAAAGACATCGAGATACCATGTAGATGATCCAAGAGTGTTGAACAACAGATAATCATTTTTTTGTAAACCACTATCGATAACGACTTTAACAAACCCATCACCTAAAACAGGACCCCAACACATCTTTTTCAATTTTGACAATCCATAAGTGGTCAGCATAAAAAATTTTAACACAATGACCATATGGCAATTGTTCTCCCCACAGTAATGTGGCAAAATCATACGGCATTTCCTATAATTTGAAACAAAAGATATATAAGTATCAACATAATTTTTAGTAAACATAATAATCAAAAATACATACCACTTTTTCCGGATGATGAACATCGATTAACTTCAAGAAAGAACAATTATTGCTATTTGGATACATATCTGTAAAAGTAGTATCAACCTTTTTTTAGACCAAACAATAAAATCATAACATCACAAAAGAATCACATTCAAAACATAGAAAATATTGTTTTCTTCAAATTAACAATGTGTAAAGTTGAAAATTATTACTGATAATGAAAAAAAGTACAGACATAAAACAAAACTACAAACAATAACCAAATTTCACTAACCTATTTTCTTTGAAGGAAAATTTTAATCAGATTCTTATCCAATAATTACGGTTTCACATGAAAAATGAAATTTAAAAACATAAAAAAGTGGGTAAATCTTGTAAACATAAGATAAACATTGAAGTCGGCAAGATATCACCATCAAAATTGGGTCTCACAGTTGAATGTACAGGCGAACATTGGATCTTGATTTGTAATGCATAACAAAAAGAATAAAAATTATGAATACCCGGATTAAAGATGAAAGCCATACCTTTTTCGGTTGATTGTAGTGTAGAACACGGGATGAACTTGTAAACCCTACAAAAATGGCGGTGAGGAAGAGACAACCGAGAGAAGAAGTTTGATGGGTAATGATGTTCTTTGTGATATGATGGTTATTTTTTCGGTTGCATCAATTTTGAAGTGAATATAATACACATTCACCCCTTACTGATTTCTAATAGTTACACAAATACACTTACAAATAGTGGAATATAACACTTAAACTACTAAATTACTTTAAAATAATAGTTCAACGAAAAGTTTATAAATTGTAATATTTATATTTCAATAATAGTTTACAAATTGTTTAAACGAACGGAAAATATGGTAGGTATACTTAAATAATTTAATTTAAAAGTAAAAAAGAATAATAATGAATGAAGATCTAAATTCAAATCAAGTATTTATATAAAAAATAAACTTCAAAACTTACAATTCGAAAATAAACTTTAAATTTTCAACTACAATTTTCCAAATATTTCTTTGTAAACAACATTTGCAGTTTTATTCGTTGGCCTTCCATCTTTGTCAAATATTAAAAGCTTCACGCCATCTCTGGTCTTTACTCTCGACAACGCAACATAAAGCTGACCATGTGAGAAAACAGGGTCTCTTAGGTATAGACCAAATCTGGAAAGAGATTGTCCTTGACTTTTGTTAATAGTCATGGCAAAACATATAGTTATTGGAAACTGCCTTCGTTGAAACTTGAAGGGTATTTTCTTGTCCGACGATATCATGCTAATTCTGGGAATGTAAGTTCTTGAACCAACATTACCTCCCGATAGTATCTCAGCCTCGATAACACGTTTACCAAGACGTGTAATCTGAAGACGCGTACCATTGCATAAACCATTTTGCTGATCAATGTTCCTCAAAAGCATGACTGGAACACCCAACTTTAACACCAATCTATGATTTGGTAATCCAGAAACCATGACACTATTTAACACATCAGGATTATACAAATCTTGGTGTAATGGATCATTAATTTCCTCAGTTGGGCATATACTATCTGAGCTAAGATACTCTACTTCTTCACCAGGAAATAATGCAAGCAAACGATCATTGATACCATGTACAACTTCATTTTTAGGAGCAAGTATGGCTCTTTCCGAAAAGTAGTCACGATCTTTAAAACGGTCAAGAACTGACGGATATACAAAGTCAATCAAGCTTTGAATTGGATCAGTTGAATCAGTTATTAAAAGATCGTTTGGTATTTCTATAGTTGACTCGCCATCGTTACCATCACCAAGATTGCCTTCACCAATTTCAAGAAGCCATTTCGCAAAATCGTTTATCTCATCAATGTTTGAACTACTGGTTCCAACAGATAAACACATGTTCCTGGTCAATTTTAAAACCTTGCAAGTGGACCAAATGTAAGATGAACATAAAGAGGCGTGTAAGATGTCTTGCCTGCTTCCATTTTATACAACCGGTAGGATTTGCCTAAAGTCACCACCGAAAACAATAGCATTTCCACCAAATGGAAGTTCAGAATTTCGTGAATCAGATACACTCAAAACATCTTTCAATGTACGGTCAAGAGCCTCAAAAGCATGTTTGTGTACCATCGGTGCCTCATCCCAAATAATCAACTTGGCTTCGTTTAGAAGATTAGTGATTTCAGAATAAGGCTTGATATGGCAAACGGAATCTTCATTAAGATTAATCGGAATATGAAATCTTGAATGGGTGGTACGACCTCGTGACAACAACAATGATGCAATCCCGCTTGAAGCAACATTAATAACAATATGTCCATTGCATCTTATGGAAGCAGCTAAAGTTTTCCATAGAAATGTCTTACCTGTACCACCATAACCGTACACAAAAAAACACCACCTTTCCCACGTCCAACAGCAGCCATAATGTCATTATACACTGCTCTTTGATCATTATTTAAAGAATTATGAAGCTTATTGAAATTAGCCCTAACTTCATCCTTGTCCCAAGAAAGCTCCCCATGGAGAATATTGTATTGTTTTACATAATGTGTTTGTCTTATATTTTTTTGTTAGTTACTAATGTTTTGTTTACATTGTACGAAGAAATGGAACAACCAACTAGCACCCTTTTGAATAATGTAGATCTCAACATTGATGACTACACCAAGAAGTAATTGTACATCGTTTATGGACTATGACTTCATTAATGCTAGAAAACTTTATTGCTACGAATTGATATTCATGGACCAGATAGTAAGTGTACATCGTTGTTCTTTTAGATGTTAACCTTATTTATATTAAAATAAATGTTTAAACGCGTGTGTAAATCCGATATGTTAATATTTTATTTCAGGGTACTAAAAAGCAAGCGCTTGTGTTAGCAAAAAATGCAAATGAATACGAGCATCTCTTATAAGAAAAACGTTGTTTAACTATTCGGAATTCATTGTTGGGTGAGAACCGTTAGAAAGTGAAGTATGTTCATTGTGGTTTGAAGATTAACCTCAATGAGAACATCACTGTTGAGGAATGCAACGAGCCTGTTGGTTCTGAATGGGGTTTTTATTTTTCTTCGTTTGAATCTGTCATAGAGGATCCAACTGATGACAACAAGTTAGTCAAATGTTTTCGAGGATTATATCATTTTCAAATGTTTTCGAGGATACTAACTATAAACATTTTATAACAATTTATTTGATTAAAATAATTTAAAGGTACATGTTATTAAACTGTTATTGAAATTTCAAATTTTGAAGTATATTTATTTATACTCAATCGTCTTATCATTAACTAAATTATATACAGATTATATTTTTCAACAAATTTTGTTATACTCTTACTGACACTTATACATTTGTTCATATGTAATTGGATTTGTATTACAAGGATTGTTTGTTCAGTTCCAAGGTACGCTAATACTAAGCCATGCTTTCGTGTTATGATTATATGTTATTTTTTAATATGTATGATAAATATATATTTCGGATCAAGGTTCCTATATGTGTCCAAGATTGTACCGGTATTGTCACTTTGACGCTGTTTGAACGTGAGGTGGTAAAGCTGTTGAAGGTTAGGGCCAATCAACTGCTAGATAAAAACCTTGAAGTATGTTATACTTAATTGTTTGTCGCGTTATTTTTTGCTTTTTATTTTTAAGTAATTACCAATATTCTCATTTATAGTGTATGATTTATATTGTTAGTTTGACCAACAGTTAGCTGATGAAGGAAACTTCCCAAAGGAACATAACGCTTTACTCAATACGAAGTTTGCGTTCAAAATAGCTATAGGTTCATTTAACATCCAGAAGAAATCAGACGGCTACTCGGTATTGTCTCCGAGCTAGATATGCATTTTGATGTTCTCCAGGTTATTTTATTTGATAACTTTTACTGTTACTACCCTTTTACAATGTATAAGTATTAAATCAATTTATCACTGCCTTTTTTATTTTTCTCATTCTAAAATCAAAAATCAACTTGCTGATGAGGAAGCTGTTTACGGTGGTTTTTCAGATTTGAATCTAGGGGCAGTCGCTATTAAAAGTTGGTTTGTACTTGAGACAACCCGTCTTCACACACGGTCAATTGTATGTTGCTTTATAAAGGGTTAAAACACGAGATGGAGTAAAGCTACTAATACTTGACAACGACGGTAAACCTACGAATAAAACAACTAACGTTGTCTATAAAGAGATCTTCAATGAGTTGTGATCTTTTTGTTGTATTCATGTATTTCAATCTTTTTCGTATACTCCCTAACATTTTCGTTAATATTTCAACGTATATAAATAATTTTTAATTTCAAAATTCTAAAGGACTTAGTTTTTTCTCTTTAGCCACCCGTGTAACACATAGGTACTTATACTAGTTCTTATACTAAATAAATTACCATGTTAACTATAAAATGTAAAACACGTGCCATGCTAACTTTATTAATGGGTTTACAATGAAAAGCTTTAATTATAAATTGTGTTTCTATCATATTTTAGATATTGATCATTTAAATAAAAAGGGTGATACAATGCACGAACTTCGGGTGTGTGTATGTACTTCAATTATTTCAATTAGTTATATGTTCTTGAGTTATTGAAATATGACTTAGAGGATCCCTAATAACAATTATGTTGATGACTATGGGTCATTTAATAATGAGGTGGAGACATGAAGCAAAGAACGACTCAAATTTCCAAACAAGAAGTATGTGGCTACGAACAACCATGAACCACCAATGATTTTTGTGAAATGAAAGAGATTCACAAGCTTTGCCGGCGAGGAGAGAGGGGTTCATGAACCTCCATGGTTGCGGTAGCTCTTAGTATTCTTCATGTGGGTTGCAATTCAGGGCTCATTCGCGTAGGTTATCAGTTAAGGAGCTCAACTTGTGCCTTATGAGAATGAATATGGTTGCAGTAGCTCTTATATTTTTAGGTTTGATCCAGATTATAGATTTCGGTGGCAAGAGGATAACAGTGATAGAGAATGAATATGATGAACATTTATTGAGGACACTAATCTTTATCTTCATACTTAATAGATAAGTAGTTGTGGTATCACATGCCATAATATAACCTCAACATTGTTTTTTTTCCAATTCAAATCAATGACCCGCAGTTCACTTCTTTTGACATTCCTCAGTGTGTTCCTTGTTTTCCCCGATAGTCAAATCAGTGTTTTCTTATTTTACTCTGCAATCAAACCATCGAAAAATCATTGATATTTCTTTACTTAATTCGTATAGTACATATGTTTCTAGAGAAAGGTTATTGTACAAGAGGGAATAAATGTACGAAGTGTAGGAGAGAAGTTTGGCCCTTGATTTGCAAGATCAATGGTTGAGATTAAGTTGTCTCCAAATATAGAATTCACATAACTAAAAACAAGGGAACACGGAGGAAAGGGTAAAATAGGAAAATCCAATATTATTGACTCGTAAACCCAGTTCCCCCTTATTTTCAAACAACTATAACCTTTTCATTTGTTAATATTTTTTTATAAAAATTACACCTTATTAACAAGCATTTCATTCTCTTTAATTCGAGCAACCTATTGTTATATTTTTCTTAAATAAAAATTGCAGGATTTTGAATACCCATTACGTGATTATGTGATTTTGAATACCCAGTAAGTGACTACGTGATTTTGAATACCCATTACGTGACTTGATTTCAGTATAGTATTTTATGTGAAACCTCATTAAGTGATTACGTAATTACGTAACAATAGTTGACTATGTATTATTACATGACTACATGATTTTAAATATCCATTTCGTGATTATGTGATTTCATTATAGTATTTATGTAAAACCCTACTGAGTGATTACGTAATTACGTAAAAACAAAACAGGTAATACAAAATATTTCATATGGAATACCTAATATTTTAGGTATAATCATGTCTTAAGGATAAATTATATACAAAACATTAGTCAACCCAACCTATTATAACAACATAATGTCGTATATTAGATATTTAACCACATAATAAAGCGTAAACAATCAAGTTCTTATTATTGAATGTGTGATCACGTAATAAGCATAATTGTATTAACATTAGTTATAACAAATCAGAGTAGGAGTTGGCTACAAAGCCAATTTTTCCGACAAAGTGTAGGAAGCCACATCCTAATGACATGTGGCAATTAGTTATTTTAACGAAAAAGGCAAGAATGTAGTTTGATATTTATTTTATTTTTGAGATTTATTATATTCTAAACTAACATATGAGAAATTTAAGGAAACCAAACATCTCATTGATTTCGAACTGATGGATACCATGTTTATCATTCCATTCACAATTCATCATCTTCTTCTAAAGCACATTCAATTCGTATTTCATCTGGTTCGTCACATTGTGTTTTATCACTTAAACACACTACTATGACACATCCACTATCCAATGTTACGTGTAGTAAACACAATACTATGATCAAACTTTAAAAAAACTCATTTTCTTCGATAAAACATACTGAATGTTAGTGCATGCGTCTGTCGACTTCGTCTTGTATCGAGTCTTGTATTTAGTTTGTTAAACCAGGGCACGTATTTCGAGATAATGTAATTCCGCTTGAAAGTAGTTAATTCCGCTTGAATGGTATCTAGGTAATTCCGCGCGGAATTAAGTTCGCTTGGAACGTTAATTCCGTTTGGAACCCTTTCAAACGGAATCACTTGCCGATAAATAGCAGTTCAAGCGATATTAGATGTAACGGTTCCGGTTTATGCAACGAAATGCTGCCGAAGTGTCGTCTTGCTGTAATTTGTCATCAAATAAATAGTACAACAATTTAAAGTGTCTATCTTACTGAATTGACCTCCGTGCGTCTGTTTCCGCCTTTCGTACTGAGTATAAACTCTTCTGATCGACTCGTTCGGGTCCGAAAACGATCCTACAAGTGGTATCAGAGCACATGAGGAAGAGTTCATACCAATTCAGCTGCAAATTCTGATTTCTACACCTTCTTTTTCAAATTAAACGTGTTTTTACGGTCAAAATGTCTTGATTTTCAAACATCATGTGCGCTTTTGTGTTTTAACAAACCCTAGAAAGTTTCAGATTTAAAAACGGCCTAAATCTAAATCAATTTGACAATTTTCACATCGAGATGATGACGCCAGCGTAATTTCGCACGGAATTAAGGGTATTTTCGCTTCAACAGGTTAATTCCGTTTGAAATCTCATACGGAATTAGGTAATTCCGCTTCAGTTGGGTAATTTCGTTTGAAAGGTTCGCGCAGAATTAGTATTTCCGCTTGAAAGGTTTAATCTCGCTTGATAATTCCACACGGAATTATAATTCCGTGTGAAAGAGTGTCATTTTCAAACGAAATTAGGGTAATTTCGCTTCAGTGATTCCGTTTGAAAGTAATTCCATTTGAACAGGACAGTTTGTGAAATTTTTGAAAACCGAAACATGGAAGAGGAATTTTATAACGCCTTTGCTACCCCGATCACTATTACTCAGCAGACAATATTGGAAAATGAAACGGGGACGATGCAAAAACCGCCTAAGCTCATGAACATTGAGGAGTATAAAGGTTGGGAAGGACGTTTTGAAAACTGGGTTCAAGCAAATTATTTGGATGCATGGGAATGCGTTGAGACGAAATATGTTAGACCGACGAATGACGATGAAGAGGAGATTGCTATCAAAGACATGAGTGCTGATGATAAAAGAAATACAAAAATGAAAAAATGATGCTAAGTCTACTACAACAAGCCGTGAAAGAAGACATCTTGGTCTTACTGCAACATAATGGAAGTGCTTATTCGATATGGAAAGCCTTAAAATCAAAGTTTGTTGGTAGTCAAGAGATGGTTAAAAACAAAAAGTCACTTTTGAGGAAAGAGTTTAATTTGTTTCGTGGCTTGAAAAATGGGAGTACAAAGCAGATTATTGAAAGATACTGCAATTTGTTGATGAACATGAAGAGATTGAGCATCAATAAAGATAATGAGGAGTTGATTGAAAAGCTTGCTGATGCGTTGCCACACGAGAGTTGGGGAACATATCTCATGATGCTAAGGAACAAGAAAGGGATTAGCAGTCTGACACTGAGTAAGTTCATTGAAAAAATCGAGGCACAAGAGATGGAACAGAGAAAGATCTCTAGGATGAAGGACTTTGATGGTGAGCAAGATATCGGCTTGTACTACAAAGGTGGTATCAGTGATAAAACCACCAACTTGTCACCAAAAGTTGAAACTGCATTCAATGCCAAGAATTCATCTGGAAATTCATCCAAAGGATCAAACAGCAACACAAGTTTCTCATCATATCCATCATTTGATCCGAATATTTCAACTTCAAAGAATGGGAAAAAGCTACAATGCAACATTGTATTGAATCTTGAGAATGATCAGGAGTATTCTGAAGAATTAGCCAAAAGTCACATGTCTTTGTTGGGAACTGTGTTGGAATCATATGGTAGTTTTGTTGCAGGTCGAATTGGGAATCCAATGCTTACAAAAGAGGATTACGATCAGATCGATGCTGAAGAAATGGAATTAATGGACATAAAATGGTGTTTGGCAAGTGTGTTGAGACGAGCTGAGAAATTTAAGCAGATCACAGGAAGAGATGATTTACGTGACGCAAATGTTTCTACTTTAGGCTTTGATAAATCTAAAGTCACTTGTTTTCGTTGCAGGGAAAAAGGACACTTCAAGAGGGAGTGCACTAATCGCGAAGCAAGTGGAGCTCAAAATCCATTCAACAACAATGATTACTACCGAAAGGCCATTTACCATCAAGTTGCTCAACAACAACAAGAACCACAAGTGGCACATGGTAGAAAAGTAATTGAAGAATCATCAAAGAGAGCTTGTCTGGTGAATCAAGAAGATCAAAAAGCTTCAACAGATTTCAATTGGGACAAATATGTTTCAGTTGATGGTAAAGCTTGTTTGATAGATCAAGATGATGAAAAGTTACCAGAAGGGTTTAGCTGGGAGAACTTCAATTGGGATGATTATGATCCGAACAAGACTTCAAGTCATAAAGGTTTTGTTGCTCGAATTGAAGAAGATAGTGATGATGGTACTGATTATTATGCTAAAAGAATGGCTAAGCACTTGAAACAGATGGAAGAAAGTGATAGTGAAGATGAGAAACCTAAGAAGAAAAAGAAGAAAGTTAAGACACCGGTCAGCAGTGATGATGAAGATGTTCCGGTGGTCAGAAGAAAAGTGAAAGAAGTTCCATCTTTCAAAATTGATGAAGAAGCTGATGCAAGGAAGAGTCCGGTGATTTGTGAAAACTGTGAAGTTGTAAAGAAACAAAACAGTACTTTGATTCACAACATGAACAGGTTGAAAGAATCTTATGATGTGTTGAATAAAGCCATGAATCAATATAATGATACAAGCGAAGAACAAGCAACAGCAATGAAGACACTTCAAGGGGCGTTCATGATAAAGCAAAACATCGTGAATAACTATATCGAGAAGTGTGTTGTTCTGGAACAGAAGCTGGAAACTCAAAGAATTGAAACAGAAAGAGTTAATAGTTTTTTAAAAAGTTACTCATGTACTTCTTATGTCATTGACAGGATTTATCCAACTGTTGAAGGCATGAAGGCATTTGAAGATGATGAGGCAGCTAAAGAACAGAAGATATCTGAAGAAAAGACTCCTGAAAAGAAGAAAGAAAAGAAGAAGGATACTAAAGTAAAGACATCTGGTAAGAAACAAGGTGTCAGTTACAACAAGTGTCCACCCCCGCTTGAAAATGGATATTCTCCGAGAAATCCAAATTCAGAAAGAGTCAAAAAGGCTACAAACTTACAGTGGGAGTCGGAGTCCTCAGTCAATTTGCCAGAAAATATTGATGTCACGTTCACATCGTCTGACACTGATCAACAATCTTAATTGATGAACAAAGTGGTGGATCATGTGTTAGATAACGATGAAAAAGAGGAGTCAAAGTTGGAGTCTATGTCAGAATCAAAGTCTGAGTCTAGCACTCCGAGTCAACCCGAAAAACAGGGCAAAAGAGTATACAATAAAGAATTCTTGTTATCAAAATCTAATTTGGATGATGAAACTTTCAAAGTGGCATATACTTTGAATGATTCTGACAAATTATATTCTGATGAAGAATTTCCAATAAGAGGTGTCAAACCTGAAATGATAAAAAAGGTTTTCAAATTAACAGAAATTAATATTTCTGAAATAAAAGATGTAAATCTTTCAGAAAACCCTAAAAAATACACCTCAAGAGTTCAACAACATTTAAACAAGAAAAAGAGTTACAGTCTGGTTCAGTTTTTCAAAAGAAACCAAACCATAACGGTAATTTCAAAAAGAAAGGTCTTGGATTTATTCCACCAGAAAACTATAAAAATGAAAAATATGTTAGAGATTTTAAATCAAAAATGTTATTTGTTTCAGGTACATCTTCCGAGGAAGAAAAAGAAAATTTGTTCAGAAAGCAATCGAACAGAGAATTCCTTGCGAAGAAGCAAGAAGAGATGAAGAATGAAGCTGTTTAAAAGAAAGAAACGAGAACCTGTTTACAATGCAACATAGTTGGTCATATTGCCAAGGATTGTTCTAAGGCAATTCAATCAAAACAGGGAGTGTCTCGTAAACTGAAAGATAAAGAGGTTGTATTTGAACCACCAATTGAGAGAACTAAACTTTTCAAAAATTCAAAATTTGAAATTGGTGAATGTTCAAATAGGTTTTATAAAAGAAGAGCTAATCTTAACAACCAAAAATGGGATGTTAAGAAATCTGGTGATAGTTCTAGCGATGATTCTGGTTCTTCAAAATCAGAGGAGCTATCTTCTGGCGATGAATCTGATTCCACAAAATCAGACGAGCCACAGGTTGAGGAAAAAGGTGAAAAATCAGTTCCGACTGTGGATGATGAGAATTTTCCACCACTTCGGGCTAAAAATTTTAAGAAGAAAATTGGTAAAGTTGAAATTTCAAACCAATTTTATTCTGATAAAAAGGTTTTTGATGTTGAAAAGGCCTTTAACCCCAAAGTGAAACACATCTTTGGAAAAATGATTGACAGAAAAGTCAAAGGGGTTAAAGAGTTCTATGAGAAGAAGTTGGAAGGTAAGAAACCGAGTGTTGGTAACTCGGTATCACCCAAGGCTGGTCAGGCTTGGGTGGATATATTCATTGACTAAAAACCTGACTTGCCGGAGCTCCCAGGTTGGTAAGAGTGGAGAAGGAATCGGCATCATTCTTTGTATCATGTTTGATTATGCATACCTAAAGTGGTAATTGGTTTGATCTACAAGTGGTAAATCAGGGACATTAAGTTGTACTTGATTTTCTACAAATGGTATGTTTGGTTTGTTTAACCTACAAGTGGTTGAAAACAAAGTGATGAAATAATCCCCATTTCCTACAAGTGGTAAAATCAACAAAACTTATTTTCCGGAAAAACCATTTTGAATAAAACAAACTTAAGTGTTTTGAAATCTTATTGGGGAAATAGTTTGTTGTAAGGGGGAGTTCTGATTGTTTATGCCGAGTGAATGGCAAATTGAAGCGATTCACAACAGTTGTCACTTTACTTGTATTGTTTGTTTTCAAAGTTTCTTTAAAGTTTTTGAATTTTAGGGGGAGTAAGAAAAATTACAGAAAATCCAAAAACATTAGAAAATTTGAAAAAGCCAAAAACATGATAAAAATTCACAAATGAGTTTTATTGTGAAAAGAGGAAATGATAGTACATCAGTGGACTATCACATCAGCTAAAGATTTGGAAAGTAAAAAATGTGATAAACAATCTCACTGCGGATGTGCCAGTAGGTTTTTATACATTCAGTAGATTGTTTTTTGAGATATAAACCTAAATTTCAAACTTACTTATCTCGTGGGGAAACATTTCTTGGATATATAGGTAACCCCCGAAATCTTGTTTGAAAGGTCCCTCTTTCTGAGATACTAGGTCTTCATACTCGGTCATATCTGGGGTATTATCCCAAGACTTCTGATATTGCGGAAGCAATAGCCTAGTCTCCGTATAATACTTTGCATTTGCTTGAAATATAGCGCTGCCCTCAGTACAAAAAATGATGAAACATTGAAAAATGCTAATCATGTGCTGTTGTAGAAAAGATTCTCTAAAGGGAACATACCAAAAGACGAGCCATCATCTCTCTGCTGAATGGAAGTTCTGACCTGAGCTCCCACTGTTTCGCATTTAACCCTTTTACAGATATCATCTAGGTATACTCACCTGTAAGACTGAATATTGGGATCTGGATACGGGAGTATATTCAAGTGGTGGGACACGCGATTAAGTTTAAGTTCATTAAAACACTAATACCGTATCTCGAAACATTTGAACTTTGTGTGAAAATTTAAGTGGACCAGTATACTGACAATCTAGGTGAATTGTTTAGACCTTAAAATGTTTAAAGCTTAACGGTGTTAGTGATGTGTCTCAAAACTTATATGATCCCCTTACACAAACTCACAAAAAGATTGTCTGTAAATATCTCTTTATTGCACTTCATTATAAAAAATCCAAAAAGATTTTCGACAACTGGTGTTGAAAAGCTGATTTTCAAAATTCCAAGTGCTAAACATGATGAACAATTTGAGGGGGAGTTTGTTTAAAATGAAGACAGATTGTGAATGATTGGCCTACAAGTGGTTAATCAGAGATTAACAATGTTAAATCATTTTGTAGTGTGTCATCTTACAAGTGGAAAGCAGAGAACATAAATTTGTCAAATTATAAATTTGTGAAATTTACTGTGAGGTAGAGAATGCGCAGGTTTGCCAAGTTTCGATTCCTAAGAACTCTGTGCTTAGAAGAGCTAGGTTTCGATCCTGAGAAGATATGAGCCAGGTTCCGATACCTGAGGTCTCTGTGATTAGATCTAAAGCCAAGTTCAGATCCTGGTAAAAGAGTTCAAGGGGAGTCTGTTGGTGTTGATAAAGAGAAAAGAGAATATTTGAGGATACTTTACAATGTAAGATACTTCGAAAAAGAGCCCGAAGACTGATAAAGACTGAAGATGTTGAAAACTCGACACTTAAGACTCGTCAACATTCGAGGGGGAGTCTGTTAGTGCATGCGTTTGTCGACTTCGTCTTGTATCGAGTCTTGTATTTAGTTTGTTAAATCAGGGCACGTATTTCGAGATAATGTAATTCCGCTTGAAAGGAGTTAATTCCGCTTGAATGGTATCTAGGTAATTCCGCGCGGAATTAAGTTCCGCTTGGAACCTTAATTCCGTTTGGAACCCTTTCAAACGGAATCACTTGCCTATAAATAGCAGTTCAAGCGATATTAGATGTAACGGTTCCGGTTTGTGCAACGAAGTGCTGCCGAAGTGTCGTCTTGCTGTAATTTGTCATCAAATAAATAATACGACAGTTTAAAGTGTATATCTTGTTGAATTGACCTCCGTACGTCTGTTTCCGCCTTTCGTACTGAGTATAAACTCTTCTGATCGACTCGTTCGGGTCCGAAAACGATCCTACACTGAATACATGTATATGCAGGATCTAATAACAATGTAGCTTTAACATATCAATCCTTAAAACAATATCAATGTAAAAAACACCACCTTTACCAAGACAGTCACTTTGTTCTTCACGTTGTGTTTTATCACTAAAACACATTACTATGAACACATCTAATATCCAAAATCAAGTGTAGTAAAACACAGTCCTATGATCAAACTTTAAAAAACAACACTGTCTTCAACAAAACATGTTGGGTACATGTATATGCAAGATTTAATCACAATGTAGCTTTTACACATCAATCCTTAAAACAATATTAATGTAAATAACACTGTCTTGACGCTGTGTTTTATCAGTTTCTAGTTTCTTCACAATGTGTTTTATCATAGTATTGTGTTTTACCACACTTGAAGTTGGATACTGGGTATGTTTTATAGTAATTTGTTTTAGTGATAAAACACAATGTGTCGAACTCGATGAGATGAAATACAAATTGAATGTGCTTTAGAAGAAGATGATGAATTGCGAATGGAATGGTAAACATGGTATCAATCGTGGATCTATGATTCTAGTTATTTTTGGTATGAAAGATGTTTTCCATAATTGGTTTTAGTGAGAGAGGGAAAATCGCGAGATTGTAGAGGTATGTTATTTATGACAGTTATTTGATTGATTTAGAACACTTAAAATGATCAGATTACCCCTAACCTATTATGACAATTAACTAGTGACACACAAATATTACAAAAATGCCGCTGACTTGATCTCAACCATTCCTACACTTTGCGCAGGAACCCTACTCCAACAAATCATATTGAATGTGTAATTACATTAAATGCGTAATGATTTATATTGAATGTGTAATCACGTAATGAGTGTTCAAAAATCACGTAGTCATGTACCGGATATTCAAAATCACGTAATCACGTAAAGGGTATTAAAAGTCGTGTAAATTATTTTTAAGAACACTATAGCAAGACTGCTCGAATTAAAGAGAATGAAATGCTCGTTAATATGATATAACTTTTTTAAAATATACGTATGAAAAAGTTACAGCTGTTTAAAAATCAAGGAGGAAACTAGTTAAAAAAGAGAAAATACCATCATACTCTTCTCTCCTTAAATAAAAAAAAACAAATGTTTGGCTATGATTCTCTATTACATTTCGTACGAAATTCCTTTATATTTCTAAGGGTGGAGGGTATAGTCAGTCACCCTAGGGTGTTTGAGTGAAATCCTACCCAATAATATTATGCCATGTCAACTCCCCATTCCACTCCCCATTTTACACTCAATCAGGGGTATAGTCAATCACCCTAGGGTGTTTGAGTAGGTTAAAAAATAAAAAAATTGTGATTGGTTGAAAGGGGTTGAGACCCACCATTAAACCTCCCTCCCTCCTCTTCCCGCATCGGTGAATATACACCGAAAAAGTGCAAAATTTCGGTGACTTAAACAACAGGGGGTGGTCACCGCTCGGTGACACCAACTCACCGAATGAGTTTACCGAAGCTATACCCTCCACCCTAACCTAGTTATTCAATAAACTACTTAAAAATATAATAAGAAATAATTGAATTCTTAAGATCTATCATTTGGTAAAAAACTTATAGAGATTATTTCAAGAACAATAGATAACTTGGAATCGTTTTGCACATTATCATATAACTTAAAGGACAAAGTCGGTGGCCTTTGCCACCGACAATACTTGCCCTTTTCTTTGATTTCCCTTTTTTTTGCTATTTGATACTTTAGCCCTCCTACGTACAATAGTGATGAGCTTTCACCACGGCAACACAACCAGCGGATTCGGTAGCAAAGGTCTCGGAGGCGGCGGTTTCAGGGTCGGCAGGGACGGCGGAGGCCGTGGCGGACGCGGCGGAGGTAGCCGCTTCGGCGGCGACCGGTTCAATGAAGGTCCACCGGAGCGAGTCGTAGGTTCGTATTCATCATTTGTACATCATTAGTGAATAATATGATGTAATTGTTGTTTAATTAGTGTTTGATTGGAATCTATTAGATGAATCTAATAGTTAACGCTACATATAATGTGTGATATTTAGGTTAAATGTGCTAGAGTTATCAGATGCATTCATTTGTTACACGATTAGTGAATAATATGTTGTAATTGTTGTTTAAATGTTTACTTAGTGTTTAATAGGGATCTATCAGATGAAACTAACAGTCTTTGCTACATGTGATATGATGTTTAGGTTAATAATAGCTCATGTTTATTGTCACTGAAATTCTTTTGCCAGTTGGAATTTGGAAATTGGCTCTTTTTTTTGCTTGCTATTTGATACTTTAGTCCCTCCTACAGCTTTCATCACCGCAACATAGCCGGCGGATTCGGTAGCAAAGGTCGCGGAGGCGGCGGTTTCAGGGTCGGTAGGGACGGCGGAGGCCGTGGCGGACGCGGTGGAGGTGGCCGCTTCGGCGGTGACCGGTTCAATGAAGGTCCACCGGAGCGAGTCGTAGGTTCGTATTCATCATTTGTTCATGCGTACCAAAACCCTAATTTACACATTCAAACACAACTTGATTGCTAATTATGCAGAGGTTTCGTCTTTTGTTCATGCGTGTGAAGGAGATGCGTTACGAAGCTCACTAATGAGAAGATACCGTACTTTAATGCTCCGATTTGTCTTCAGAATAAGACTCAGATTGGTAAAGTTGATGAGATATTTGGTCCAATTAATGAATTCGTGAGTATATTTTGTTTATTTTCTGTATGAATCAGGGCTTTCTGCTGTTGTGTGTGTTTTATGTTTGCTGTTGAAATTTTGTAGTTCTTTTCTGTTAAAATGTTGGAAGGGATTATAGCGACTTCGTATGCGGCTGGTGATAAGTTTTATATTGATTCGGCGAAGCTTTTGTGTCTGGCGCGCTTTCTTCCGCAGCCCAAGTATGTTTTGTTAGTCGTGATCTTGATTTTGTTGCATCTAGGGGTGTTTACTGTCGGTCGGTTTTGACAAAAAATCTTGACCGAATGGTTGACTACTAAACATCTGGCGGTTTTACTGGTTTCGCGGTTTGAACACTTACTTTAAAGTGGTTGACTTGCTTTGGTTTGGTCGGTTTTCACAGTTTTTTAACACCCTTAGATGTTACCAACTTACCATATTGTAATATTAAAGCTAATGAGCAATGTTCATGATGTCATTCTTAAATGCTTCTTGACCCAGGATCAAGAATTTGATCATACACCCTTGCAAATCATATGTTTTTATTCATGTTAATGACTTGATGCTATATTGATTTGGTTTTGTATGTTTGGAGTTTGATTTTACAGGGAAGCAGCAGGTGTAAGAGGTGGCGGACATAGGGGTGGAAGAGGAGGTGGTAGAGGTGGTGGGCGTGGTGGAGGTTCTTTCCGTGGTAGAGGTGCTCCAAGAGGTGGCAGAGGTGGTGGTTTTCGTGGTGGTGGTGGGGGTGGTGGTGGTTTTGGTAGGGGCCGAGGGAGATCATAGGACAAGGTGTTAACCATTGGCCCATTTCTCACACGGCGGTGCTCTTTAAAGAACATTAATAAGGGTGTTTTGGCGCCTTTGATTCCGACGAAGATGAAGCAAGCGACTGCAATGGTGGTGGGAAGGGAGAGAGAGACTCGGTCTCGAGGCTCAAACTGAACCATTGTCGCTGTCAAAGTGTTGACTGTAATGTTTTCGTATATTTTTTGGTTGATGACAATAGCAGACGAGGTAGAGGATTCGGAGTGGACAAATTACAAGTGCATCGTATATATCACGCTATCCAAGCGTTTCGAGTATGTCATAGCAAACCTGCCTTGGAGTATGAAAGCCTTGAAAATAGAATCAAGTGATCCCAGCAAGGCTAACTTTTGATCACTGAATGGTAGGTCTATGTGTTTTATATATGTATCGATATTGAGCGCCTACTAAACATAGTTTTATTTGCATATCAAATATTTTGTTTTTTGTTAGAAGTTCATTGTTTTTTGCTCCCTTTTACGAAGCTGCCAAGTATTTCCATTTTCCAATGACCCAGGTGCCCATCTAATCATATTGAAAGATATCTATCATCATTGAAAGTGGATTTGTATCTTTGAGTATTAATAACTGAGATGGATGGTGGAAGGGTGATCGTGGGTTGGTGTGAGGGTTTTGAGATATAATTGTACGGTACAAATTCGATTTATTTTACTTTACTTTACGTTTTGATCCAATCGCAATGCTTATGTAGGTTACATTAAGTTTAATCGGATACGTCGAAACACACGTCTTTGTGTGGTTCACGCAACACATAACATTTGAACTAATTCATTCGATGTTTACGATATTCGAAATGTGCAAGGTACCCGCGCCGCAACGCGCGCGGGCAATATTACTAGTTGTTTTATTAAATGACTCATCATTGTCACCTAAATAAAGTAGACTATCAACTTTAAATGTATAAAAAAGTGGCACACCAACGGTTTTATCTATAAAATAGGTTGGTTAATGACGATATTATCATTATCTTATCATACTATATTACTATAATATTCCAAAATCATATTAGGTAAGGTAAATATATAATCATCAACATAGATCTTTAAAAAAAATTCGATGATACTTTTCAAACTTATTAGTTGATATTCTATTACTAATCCGTCATCATTAATTCTTACTCTAAAGGCTACGTGGTGTAAGATAAAATTCCTAGGGGTTTTATCACGCCATATCAACGTCTCGTAGACAAAGAGTTTTATAGCTTCCCATCTTTAACTACTATGTAATGAAATAAAACACCATAAAACTCCTCTTGTCATCACTTAATTATTAATTTTATTTTAATTAAGATATATTTTAAATTTATAAACATTATAAATTCACTTGTTTAAAATTATACTGTTGCACAATGGTGAAAAATAGGAAGGGCCTCACTTGTTTACTCTCGTGTGGTATGTCATTCGAGAGAACTGAGGGGTGCTTTTGCTTCTCACTTGTTTTGTTTGGTTTGATTGGTATAAAATTCACCGGAGTAACCCTTTACAAAAAAATAAATAAAATAGGAAGGGCCATACTTTTGATCCGTTGGCGCTCGCGATGGGCTTGGTGAAACCCCCTATAAGTCCCTGGAATTGGTGTTGGGGGTGCTATGAGGGTGAAGTGGCAAGGGGCGTGAGCCCACACCGAGTATCGAGTTTGATAGTTACTTTTTTAAGTTATATTACATATAACATCATCAAAACTCAGAAAACCAAGCCAGTTAACCCAGTCACGAACCAACTCGAGTTGAATACAGGTTAAACTTTCAATTCAAACTAAGCACTACGACAATCAAGTCGTTTTACCTCGTATTATTACAAGTTTAAGTTGATGTTAACTCGACTCCAAACCTTAACCTAACTTTGTAAATACTCAACAAAACTAAAATCTAGACATCTTTTATACAAACTAAAATATTAAAAAAATACTTTTTTTTGAACGAACAACAGAACTCCAATCACCTAGGAAAGCTCAACGGTAAAAGGCCACCAACGTTCGCGGACAAAGGTGGCGTTGGTGACCTAGCTCGCCACCATTCCAGAGTAAATCACCCGCCCGAAAACCCATTATAGTAAAACCACTAACTCAACACATAACACTTTTGCTACAGACGAAACTCGAAACTATAACTTTTATATAAAAAGATCATGGGGCTGGGGATGCTCCGATTACTTTTAAATATAAATAAAGATTTTTTTTTTTTTAAAATAAATAATTATAGTTAAAGACAAGAATATGTATGTATGTTATTTGACGCCGACGGCCAACCAAATACGAATTATTTTCAATTGAATATTTGATGTTATTGTAGACCTTTCCTGGTGCAGACACACACAACACACACCACCCAGACGCCTCTCTGTCTCTCTCTCTCTTCTTTCTCTCTCTACATAAACCATTCAGGTAAGCCAATTTCTTCCTCTTTGATCCACCTATTCTCTGTTTTCCAGCTCAAATCACCGGATTCTCTACCATACGAGCTCCCAAAGGCTTTTGTTCCGTTCAATTCCGTCATATAGATACATTTAGTTGCTGGATTTACGGCTTTAATAGTTGAATTTCAATTTGTAAGTTTGTTTTGACCTAGTTCGCATGTGTTAGATTTAGCACTTCATAGAGGTTTTATGAGTTATTTTTTAGTTTTATTTGTTTGATTGATATGTGTACAAGATCAGTAGGGAGGTGTGTAGTTGACTTATGTTGAATTATGCTTATTATTAATCAGCTGAGCTGAGTTTGATGATGTATTGATTGGAGGTTTTTTTTATTTTTTATATATTTTTTTAATTTCTGTTGAAGATGATCATTATGTATTTATTACTTAGTTAATTGCTTGATGATGTAGACTCTATTTGAAGGATGTCGGGTGGGGGGACTCTACGGAAAGCGCTTGGTGCGATTAAGGACAGCACGACTGTCAATATAGCGAAAGTTAGTAGTGACTACAAGGTAAGCAAATGATTTGGCAATTTAGTTAACTTTTTAATGAAATATGGTTGTCTTTAAAGTTTAAACTTCCTTTTCTGGTTTGGATTGTATAGGAATTGGATATTAATATTGTCAAGGCTACGAACCATGTTGAGCGCCCCGCAAAAGAAAAGCATATACGTGGTGAGTATCTTGTAATGCTAGGTTAAATCAACTAGTTTTCGTTACTATGGGTACCCAGTACCCTATGCTTTTAGTACTAAGTTTTTCAAATACGGTTTGTTTGTTGTAGAAAATGAACAATAGCGCGTACACACACGTATGTTATGTAATTTAGAATTAAGGGCATCTCTGTATATACCAGGAAGACTAATGCGTTTCTCAATATGGACCTTGTTGCAGCTATATTTGCAGCTATCTCAGCTACAAGACCTCGCGCTGATGTCGCATATTGCATACATGCTCTTGCAAGAAGATTGTCCAAGACACATAATTGGGCGGTATGTATGATCTATTTCTACCATTAGTTTTGTTAGAAGTAGCATAATTACTTCTATAACGGGTCAGCGTTAGTCAAATACCTTAAGTGTTATTATTTTCATTAGGAATATGGTAAATTTATAACTATGTTTTGATGAGTTGTCGTCTAGAAAGATTCTCGAAAATGTATTCGTGCAAGAATAAATTTCATTTGATTTGTAAAGTAGTTGGTAAATATAAAAAAACTATCCATCACAGCTTAGACATCATGATAGTTTTAATTTATAAGGTAATTTCACTGCCATTGAGTTGATTTGCTCTGAATCTCGTATGGTCAACTTTATTGTTGTGTACATGTTGAGGTTGACCAAAAGTCATAACTCAGGTTGCTTTGAAAACTCTAATTGTTATTCATCGGGCCTTGAGGGAGGTGGATCCCACTTTTCAAGAGGAACTTCTCAACTATGGAAGGAGTAGAAACCATGTGCTCAACCTGTCTTACTTCAAAGACGATTCTAGTCCAAACGGTACCTTGAAATATATATGTGTGTGTGTGATTCAAACCGTATATACATAAATGCTTGACAAAATACTGGTGATTTTCTGTTCAGCATGGGATTATTCTGGCTGGGTTAGAACCTATGCGTTATATTTGGAAGAAAGGCTGGAGTGCTTCCGAGTCTTGAAATACGATGTTGAAACAGACCGTCCGGTAAGATAATTATCAGCATAACGATCATTTAATAGTTTAGTTATTTATCTTTTCATTCAAGTTAAATCCATTAAAGCTAAACTTGCATCGCCACAATCCAAGTAAACGACACTTATTACCAATTATGGTGCAGAGAACAAAAGATCTCGACACTCCTGAGCTGCTTGAACAACTACCAGCTCTGCAACAGCTTCTATTTCGGGTTTTAGGCTGTCAGGTATAATCTTTATATCTTATTTACCATTAAATTTGATGCTGTAATCCTAACAAGGAAAAAACGTCACTTTTCTTCCTATGCAGCCACAAGGAGCGGCAGTTCAGAACTTCGTGATACAGCTGGCCCTTTCTATGGTTAGTTAAGGCTGTTAGCACAGCAATATACCCACTGCATCTTTGAATTTGTTTCTTATTAGTTCTTATTGCTACTTCAGGTTGCCTCTGAAAGTATGAAAATTTACAATGCAATTAGTGACGGTTCAGTTAATTTGGTAGACAAGGTAAGATGTAATCTTAGCTATTGGAAAATGAAAGCGTGATTTCTGTTAGTGAACTGTCGCTAATAATTGAAAAGTTTTTTTGGAACAGTTTTTTGAAATGCAACGCCAGGACGCTCTTAAGGCTCTGGATATATATAGAAGGGCTGGGCAGCAGGTTAAATTCTGGAAGATTATGTACACGTTTGACGTTTCTATCAAATGGTAGATACGTTATGCTGATCTACAAAATTTGTTTTCAGGCCGAAAGATTGTCTGAGTTCTATGAAGTATGTAAAAATCTTGACATTGGACGCGGGGAAAGGTTTATCAAGATCGAGCAGGTATAATTATCCTTACAGTATCACTCAACATAAGGTTTTCATTTTCGTTACGACGTTATGTTATTAACGTACCTAATTTGTTTATTTTTTCTTCACGAATATTGAAGCCTCCGTCTTCGTTTCTACAAGCTATGGAAGAATACGTGAAAGAAGCTCCTCGTGCTTCGAATGTTCGTAAGGATCTGGTAGGATTTGTCTCTAGTTATTCCTGAACATTCAAATTTGAAATTTCTGCCTAATTGTCTATTCCAAATTAAGCAGGCGGTTGACGGTAAACCTAAAGAAATTTTGGCCATTGAATACAAAAAAGTAGAGGTTCCGGTCCCAGAGAAACGCCCAGAATCTCCACCTCCAGCTGAGCCTGTGCCCGTGCCTGCACCTGAACCAGTTAAAGTGGCACCGCCCGCTTCTCAACCACCACCAGATCTACTGGTAATTTATTATCTTCCAGTACTGCCTTTGTCAATGTTTGACCATAATTTCACAGTGTTTTGACTTCGTAAACTGACAAGGGGTGTTGTTTTGCTAGGATCTGGGTGATCCTGTTGTAGAAGCATCTGATTTTGACCAGAAGAACTCTTTGGCTCTGGCAATTGTGCCTGTTGGTATGTTTACAGTTTACTCCTACCGGAATTTTCTCCCACTAGTACAGGTGTCTTCTTTTTATTGGTTTAGAAAGTCAATGTTTATGGTTGACTCACTCAATGTTCATTTTGTGGAAAACTGGTAGTCTACATGTCTATTTTTGTGATTTTCTATCATCATTTTGTGGGTCCCAGAAATGACATAAGCAAATTATAGAACATAGCAAACGGTCAAAGTCAAACAAGTACTTATTAACACTAATCTTGCTAACCTTATTTTTAACTGCTTTGACTGTCGATGTAGACCAACCGACTTCAACTGTCACAACTTCAGTAAATGGAACCTCGGGATGGGAGTTGGCCCTTGTAACTGCTCCAAGCTCTAACGGGAATGCCACATCAGCAAACAAACTGGTACGCTTATAGCTCCAATACCGTAATGTCTGATATTAGTAAAAAATAAATAATAGACTAAGAAGTATCTTGTAACTTTGTCAACGAATAACAGGCTGGAGGGCTGGACAAACTTACACTTGACAGCCTGTACGATGATGCAATCAGAAGAACCAACCAGAACGTTAGTTACAACCCATGGGAACAAGGCCCGGTGGCTGGAGCCATGATGCCACACCAAATTGCACCAGACCCTTTCTACGCTTCTACCACCATAGCCGCACCACACAACATACAGATGGCTCATCAGCAGCAAGCTTTCATGTTCCAGCAGCAGCAACAGCAACAGCAACAAATGATGATGATGGGCACACCATTGCCACAACAAGGTGCCAACCCCTTTGCTAACCCCTATGTGGCTAGCCAGCACCCTTATGGCTCAGGTGTACCGGTTCAATCCTATAATCCTTATTCTGGTTTCATATAACATTCCTCATACCTTTGAAGGCGAAAACGTGTGCACTATAATTAGATATAGGGTGGAAGCGAGGTTCGAATGCATTCAAATTCTTTTGGTCTGCTTGGTATTATATGTCAAATTTTCATTTATTTTTTATGTTTTTTTTTTCATCATCTTTTGTTGATCAAGATAGAAATATTGTGTAAACATTGAGACTATTTTTTTTTCCTCATTAATGTATCATATACATATACACATATGTAATGTATGATCAAAATGAAATAAAAACATATATTTTTCTCGTTTACAACTTCTCAGCAGGAAAACCTATTACGGGTTTTGATTTTGAAGCCAAATCACGAAGCTCGTTAACCTCATCGCTAGTTAGACTCCAACCCAATGCCCCGCCGAACTCTTTCGCTTGTTCCGCATTTTTGGCTCCTGGAATAGGGATCACATTATCTTGTGCTATCAACCAGTTGAGAGCCACCTGAACCACATCAGATATATAACACTTGTTAGTATATATATATATATATATTTTTAAAGAGTGTAAAATACTCAAATATAAAAAATATACCTGTGTTGGAGTTTTGTTATAGTTTTGGCCAATCTCATTGATCCTGTTTAAAAGAGGTTGCAGCTGCGGAAAACAAGTTGATGTTTAACACATTAAATTAAAAAATTATAAACTTTTACCGTCAGCCTTACTTCGGTTAAGAATTCAGCAGTATAAATGTTTCCCCGAGGACCTGTAGGGATGTTCTGTGGTGTATACTTTCCGGTTAAAACACCTGCACGAGTTTGCAAAATGTGTAGTTTATTCGAAAGGCAAATTTGGATAGAGTTTATTCTTTTTCATAACCGTAACCAGAAAACTCATGGGCGCTGGCAGGTAACCTTCAAGGGGTTAGGTAGATACGAGTAGAGTTCATATTCAATCCAACGATTTTAACGGAAAGTGTTTCTAGTTTATAAGCAAAAATAAAGTGCTAATCAAACCTTGAGCAATAGGCGAATACGCGATTAAACTGATACCGAGTTCATCACACGTGGCCTTCACACCGTTCTCTTCGGGTATCCTGTATATGAGACTGTAATTGACTTGATTTGAAGCCAGGGGAATGCCTCGTTTCTTTAACTGCTTATAAGCCTCACGAAGACGCTTTTCTAAAATTAGAAAGTCAAAGATAGTCAAACATTTGAAACCTTGATGTCACAGTTTTAACAGGAAAAAAATGGAAAACATACCGCTGTAGTTGGAGACTCCAACAGCCTTCACTAGCCCTTGCTCAACTGCATCTCCAAGACCATCAATGTATCCTGAAAACTAATTGTCCCACTTAGTTTATAGTTCTCATTATCATAGTTGTTAATAGCGAATAGCGACAAATAGTGACCGCTATTTTATATATAACGATACACTGGAAAAAGAATTTTGAAAATTTTTATATGTATATTATATCAAAATACCTTGGTATATATGCTATTTTACATGTATATTTAACAAAAACCTATAAATTCAGCTACATAGGAAATAGCAATAAATAGCGGGCGGCTATTTTATAATAGCTATACACTAGAATTTTTATTTTAATTTATATGTATATTATATCAAAATACCCTGGTATATATATGCTATTTTACATGTATACTTAATAAAAACCTAAAATCCAGCTATTTTATAGCTATAAAATTTCTATCTATATTAAAAAAACAAAAAAAAATCGCTATTATCATTATCTATCGCTACAACCCTAATAGCGAGCCTAGACCTATACGCTACGTAGCGCGCTATAGCGATCGCAACGCTCGCTACTGACAACTACGCTACGCAGCGCGCTATAGCGATCGCAACACTTGCTACTGAAAACTACGCTACGCAGCGCGCTATAGCGATCGCTACGCTCGCTACTGACAACTACGCTCATTATCACTAAATGGTTAAATACGCGTATGATCCATGTGTGTTTTAACTACCTTCATTTCCCCAGATTCCTGGCCTGAAAATTCAAACAAGAAAGATTTGATTTATTATATTATAATTTAGTTAAAACCAAATTTAAAAACTCATAGGAGGCTAAAGGACAAACCAGTGGAGTTGATAAAGTTCGACAGAGTCAAGCTCGAGTCGACTCAGTGAGTCCTTAAGGGCTGAGAGGACGCTTTGGCGCCCAAGCCTCCATGGCAATGCGGCGAATTTAGTTGCAACGGCTATCTCATCTTCCGGATACTTTTGCTTCCGTTCCTTGATAAATCTTCAGCAGATAAAAAGCGAGTGAATATGATCACAGATATGTTCTCTTTAATCAACGAATGATGACATTTGTTTCCGATATTCACTAGTAAATTTTATTTCATTTTCTACTTCTCGCGTGCCAACAAGATTAATTGCTAAAGAATCATAATCATTAATTGATTGTTGCCTACCTTCCGAGCAATGTTTCAGAATTTATAGCACCGAATGAGAACTGAAAAGCAAAACCACAGATTAGCATTGAACTTACAGAACGAAAATGAAAATTACAAGCATAATCCGATTATTCTCACCCTCGATCCATAAACCTCAGCAGTATCGAACCAAGTTATACCACTATCGATACTTGCATCAAAAGCATTCTTACAAGCTTTCATCTTCCTATCTGTCATCATCCAGAAAAAAAGGAAAACTTGACTCAGTTTAACAACAGAACTAGACTAGCCCAGATGGTCCTTTTAAATTCAATTAGTTTCCATATATAAACAATAATTCTCGTAAGAACATAAGCTACACAAGCGTATAGGAGATTATTGTGTTTGTAAAACATAAATAATCTAATAAAGTGTTTGGATGAAAAAGTGATTATCTGCCTCCAAAACGCAAAATCTATTTTAAAAACGCATAATCTATTTTGAAAACGCAACACCAAACACCCCCTAGGTAATTGTATATGAAATAAGCAGCAGACCAGTATCCCAGACCTCTTGAATGCATATGAATATAACAAACAATCACCATAAACAAAAGGCTAGTTCCATGAATCTTAAATCTTTATACCAAAGTTAAAGAACTGATAAAAAAATATTCAAGAATTAAACTATCAAGTCCCAATTCCACTTTTCGGTCAGAAATCAGAACAAACTAGAGCAAATAAGCTTAAAAATGTTAACTTTAACATAACTGACGTGTCTTGACAATTTGGTCTAGTGGTTAGTCACTTGGTTTCTCTCCTTGAGGTCCCAAAGTTCAACTCCCACTAACATCACTTTGAAGGACATTGGTGGTGGCAATGAAGTTTAGAACTAGGTCTCTTTGGAGGTCGCTAGTTCGAAACCGAGTCGAACCGGGTTTTACCGCAGTGGGCCTTCGGGCGGTGGGTTTCCCCGGAACTTAACAAACACCTAGTGGGCAAACTCCTCAAAATAATCAAACTATCAAGTCCCAGTTACCTTTTCAGTCAGAAATCAGTACAAACTAGAACAAATGATAAGCATAAAAATGTTGATGACTTTTAACAAACACCTGGTGGGCAAACTCTTGAAACCAAAATTAAAAAACCTACAAATAACCAAACTATCAAGTCCCAATTCCCTTTTCAATCAAAAACCAGTTAAGTAACAACTAAAACGAAACCAAACAACTGACCATCCCACTCAAAATCATTCCAGTAACTAGTGTCACCCCATGACCAAGCTCCAATCCCAAGCTTTGTGAGCTTCAAATCAGAACCACCCAATTTCACAAGATTATCTTCTTGGATTTTCACCTTGTCGGATGCAACGGCCCTTATTCGTTCACCTTTTCTATGGTGGCTCAAAGCAAAGTTACAGGCGCTGCTGAATTGCAACGCCATTTTTCCTCTAAAACAATGTTGTTGTTTTGATTTTATTGTTGATCATACGTAATGAAAAACACGACAAGTATTGTCGTACACATAAATGCGTTGTGTTGCCGGTGATTAATGTTTCCACGTCTTAGAAGCTCATGACCACATGTGATATTGTCTATAATTGTATTAGCGGTTGGATATCCAATTTCAAGGTATAATTATGTTTATTCTTTTATATAAAGCGGTTATGTAATTCTAGTTACATCTTTTAAAAACTCGTGTATTGCACGATTTGAATAAACACATGTCTTACACGAATAATGTAATCCGTTAAAACATTTAGTCATCAAGATGTGTTTTCTAATAAAATGAACTTTGAGGTACTATTTACTTATGGTAACATCTCACTTTATGTTTATTAGGTTAGAGAGTTGTGTATTACATGGTTTATAACATTTTACTTTGTTTTTTTATTTATTATTAGGTTAGAAACTTACGTATTACTTGATGTTGGATAATCAGCAGAAAAAAAAGAAATATTTTAGTAAAAAATATTAAATACACAAGAGATAAGTTAGATATTGTGATGTAATATTATTATTTCATGGAGTGTAAAACGGGATAATGAGATCCTTTATTAAAAATAGGATTCTAATTATACCATATGTATAAAAAATATATATGTTCTACATGTATTGAATAAATCCTTTCAGCGAAACAGTTGATTAGAATAAATATTTTTATTTTAATATGTGATTATCAGTTATCCTTGTCCTTATCATCAAATATAAAAACAATTAAAACTACTAATTAAATAAAATCTTTAACTTTATAAATATTTTAGTTAATTACATAGTTAGTCCCTATGGTTTGCACAAAGTAACATACTTAGGTACTAATAGTTTAAAATCACATTCTAGGGTATTAACTTTTCATTTTGTAACGTTTGGAAGTATTAACGTTATTTGTAGGTTTAAAATCACATTCTATTAGTACCTAAGTATGTTAGTTTATGCAAACCATATGGACTAACTATGTTAATACCCTAGAATTAAATACATTCAAACGTTACAAAATGAAAAGTTAATACCCTAGAAGGTGATTTTAAACTATAAGTATCTAAGTATGTTATTTTATGTAAACCACAGGGACTAACTATGTAATTAACTCTAAATATTTAAAACGCTAATATATTTTTTTAGATTTTAATAATTAATATATGATTATAATAAATAATATATTATTATCAGTTATCTTTGTCTTTATCATTAAATCTCTTCCATAAATTTTAAATTTAATATTATCAATAATTAAATTTCCATAATAAATATTAAAAAAATAATAATTAAGAATGCCTCATAGAGCGCCATGTGTCCCTAACATGGTTTCTTTTATTATATAGTATAGATTTTTTCTGTTATAATATTTATTTATTTTTTTAAAATAAAACTTCATTAGAAAACCACCTCCGATCCAAACGGGCAAAATGTCAAACAAAACAAACACTCCCGACCCAAACGGGTAAAAGGCCAAATTACAACATATACATTGGGATACTTACACCACTCTTTCTAATTAATATATTTACATGATGATCTATTTTTAATGGGGGCTACTAAATATACCCTCCTCTTGTTACTTTTCATACCCCTATTTTCATAAAATCACATTTAAGCTTATCATATTTACCCCTTATACAAGTCATCATTTTTTAAAAAGTATTCTTTTTCTTACAAAACAAATTCAAAAGTGTAAAAGATATTATAGACGTTTTTTTTTTCAAAAATTTTGTTTGTTTTTTTTGTTTATTTAAAAAACATATTTTTTTTAAAGTTTTCAGATATTGTTTAAACTTTTTCAAACAGTTCTTTTATTGAACATCTTTACAAATTAACAATAACGTTTTTCATATAATAATAATAATAATAATAATAAAGTTTTGATTTTTTTTTTTTAAAAAGTCTATAGTATATTTTTTCCCTCGTTTAGTTTGTATTTTAAATGTCTTATACTTATAATTTTTAATATTTTGAAATGGTTTTTTTTTGGAAGGATTTGAAGTGGATATCCTTAGGGGTGTTTATTGAATGGAATATCAAATTATTCGAATAATTTTTATTTCCCTTGAAATTGAATTCGATTAAAACCTACCCAATTCGATTCGAATAAAAAAACCCAATTTGTAAATTCGAATTTCGAATCAAATTTGAAATTATAATTTCGTATTTGATTCGTATTCGATTTACTTGACTCGAATTTGAATTCTTATAATCAAAATGAATTCTTGATAACCAAGTTGAATTTAATCGAATTTTGAATTTTTAGAATTCAAAGCGAATTCTGAACACCACTAGGTATCCTCATAGAGTCCGTAGAAACAATAATACACAAAAAGTTTTGAAATCAACCAGTTTAATATATTTTTTAATCAAAGAAGAATAAAATATTTGTGAATCAAACCTATCCATTTGTTTTGCTTTATAAAAGTGTTCACTTCGATCAGAAGTCTTAATCTGGTTTTAACTTGTTTATAACATACTCTTTACACTAATTAAATTTGAACTTATATAGATTGTTAATTTATAATTTGATACAATTATTTTAGTACCTATTGTTTATTTGTTCACTTACATAGATGGTTTGAATGATTAATATTTGCTAGGTTGTAAACGCTATTTTAAATGAAAAACTTTTTACTTTTAATCAATAAAAAATGTTAATTATTTTATAAACACATTTAAAGTATTAAAAATTATAAAAGTTAGACCTTTAAAATACAAACTAGACAAGTAAAAAACACAATATAAACTTTTTTCAAAAAGAAAGTTCAAAACTTTTTTTTATTATTTTTATAAGAAAAATGTTATTATTTATTTGTAAAGATGTTCAATAAAAAACATAATCAAAATACTATTTGAGAAAATGTTTTTAGAAACAATGTCTGAAAACTTTAAAAAATTATGTTTTTTAAATAAAAATTAAAAAACAAACATTTTTTAAAAGAAAAAATGGTTGTAATCCTTTTTTACACTTTTGAATTTGTTTTGTAACAAAAAGAATATTTTTTATAATGATGATTTGTATAGGGTAAATATTACAAGTTTAATTGTAATTTTATGGAAAAGGGGTATAAAAAGTAATAAGAGGGGGTACATTTAGCTTACCCCTTTTTAATCCACCCAAATCCTCTCGACTTAGGGTCCGTTTGGTATGGGATAATGAAATGGATGGGGGAATGGAATGGATGAAGTAATAGAATGTACAACGGAATGAAATGAATCATTCCATTCCATTGTAATGTTTGGTTAGTCATATGTAAATAGAATGAATCATTACTTTGTACAAGTTGATAAACAAAAAAAGACGACACAACGAAGTACAATTGTATTAAAAACGACAAAAGTATAATTGTCGTAATAATAGTAACAATAATGGTAAAAAAATTAATAATAAAAATTTTGATATATATTAATATTAGTATTACTATTAATAATATAAATATAAATATAAACAAAATAATAATAATAATAATAATAATAATAATAATAATAATAATAATAATAATAATAATAATAATAAATTTCTTTCCATTATTTGAACCCCTTAGTAACGAATGAAAATTGTTACATTTGGAAGGAGTTACATTCCTTTGAAATGCCCCATTTCATTACAACATGGTAACCAAACATGTTTATTTCCATTCCATCAGAATGATCCATTCCGTTCCACCTTCTATTCCTTCATACCAAACGCTAGCTTAATCTCTACCAAAATATCTTGAGAACTTCTCCTGATCTGTTTGAACACCAATTTGTTCCTACCTTTCCAAATATACCAACACGTAATAATAACCAGGCCAAGAATAATCTTTTTCGTTTTCTTGCCAATCTGAAGAGAATTATGAATATCCATTAAATCTTTGAATCTGAAAGCGAATATTGGAGGGATGTTGCACCACACACTGACGGCCATCCACACCCGAATAGCCACCGAGCAAACCGTGAATAAATGATCCACATACTCCTCGTATTCGTCACAGAAAGAGCACATAACCGTAGTAATATTCACATTCCTTCTTCTCAAATTTACTCTAGTAGTAAGCCTGTCCAAGTTACTTCTCCAAGCCATAATATTACATTTGATGAGAACCCATTTGCACCATTCGATGTTAGGGAGTTGGCTACTTCCTCTATCAACAATTAAGAACTTTTTCACAGATTTAACCGCTAAACCTTCCTGACTGTCATTGTTCCACCTCCATGAATCTGTATCATTGGACAATCTCACCATGCTGATCATATCTTGACGTTCCTGCCATTCTCTAAGCTGTGTATCAGTCTCTGGTTGTTTAGCCCAATTCCATGAAAGACCGCCATTTCCATGTCCCGTGTCAATTCTATCCTTAACCCTGCTAGATTTGCACGCATCCAAAACAAACAAATATAGCCATCTTTCCATAAAAGGAAGATCGCCTACCCAAGTGTCTATCCAAAAACAGATATCAGCCCCGTTCCCAACCTTTCCCATAATCATCCGATTTAAAACCTTCCCCTTTAATTTTATTTTAGAAATCAGTTTAACGATGTTATTCGAGCAACCCGCATACTTACCATTAAGGGAAGGAAACTTTTTTGAATGTTTTTACTATGACAAGCTTCCACCACTTTCCTCTACATATTTTGGTTTTCGACCCTATATCTCCAACCCCACTTATAAAGGAGAGCCTCATTAACTTCTTTTAATCTGTTAATACCCAAACCCCCTTTTTTCTTGGGCCAAGTAACCCAATCCCACGCCATCCAATTCATTTTGTTATTTACACTAGAGCCCGCCCAAAGAAACTTTCTCATTTTAGCTTCAAGATTCTTAATTATACCAAACGGGGCTTTATATAAAGAAAAATAATAAATAGGAAGACTCTCCAGAACATAGTTTATCAGAGTAAGTCTCCCTCCTGTTGACATAGTTTTAGCTTTCCAAAGCGTCAGTCTTTTATTCGAAAATCTCAACGATAAGGTCCCAGTTGCTAATTCTATTCATATTGGCTCCTATCGTGATACCCAAATAGGAAAGCAGGATGTTATCCGTGTTGCACCCTATCACCTTAGCCATATCCTTGATATCACGATTCTCCACACCCAGCCATATAGATTCAATTTGTGTAAATTAATTTTTAATCCAGAAACCAAGTAAAAAATTCTCAGACATCTAGCAACATTCGTCACATTACCCCTATCCCATTCCCCCAAAATGAGAGCGTCATAAGCATAGAAAAGATGGGAAATGACCGGACCATTATTAGGAGTTTGAATACCTTTGAATAACCCTTCCTGCCCTGCTTTGCAAAAAATGCTACACAGGGCTTCCATAACCAAAATTAATAGAAACGGAGGTAACGGGTCCCCCTGTCTGATCCCTTTAAAACAACTGAATTCAAAAGTAGGAGACCCATTTACTAAGACCGCCGATCTAGCTGTGACACCCAAGGAAAACCAGGAAACCACGCAACTTAACTAGCTTCCTCAGTAACCACGTGCTAAATTTCGGGACGGAATTTTCTTAACAGAGGGAGAATGTGACAACCCTCATAATTACATGTATCCGTACGATTTATTAATGATAATTAAAGTGCTTGATGACTGTGTTGAATTACTTAACTGCTTTCTGATTACTTTGTCATACTTACTTGTGCTTGTTAACATACTAGTCTTGTGCAGAAAATTGACTAAATAGTCCTGTATGCTTTCCTGAGAGTTGGAAATTAAAAGTGTTACAAAAAGATATATAAAAGACACTTTACGGAATAATTAAACACTTTAACGAACGGTATCTAACCGAACAACCGGACATTACCCGGGACACCAAAATATTGCAAGAAACATTGTTTAATTATTTCTTGGCTAGTTATGATCCCCGAACACCATAACACCCGCTAGATATTTACTAACTAAAACATGTAACCTATTACTTGAAATGGAACTAATATTTACCAACTTATTATCAAAACTTACACTTCACCCCCCCTTCTCCCTATTTACGGTCACACAAGGGACCCCACTACTAGATTTTAGTTCCATATTTTATTAGATTGTTTGCTTGTTAGGATAGCCAAAATATTAGAATGTAAGATTATAAGTATGGGCTATATCTTTGCAAGATCATCCATATCATTCCATCACCTTACAAAGATTACACCCTCTCTCACTCATCTCTCCCTCTCCTCTCGGCCACACCATAACCGCCACCACCTCCACCATATCAACACCACCTTCATCCATTCTTGAGCTTCATACAAGACTAGAAGGTGATTCAAGGAAGCTTGCAACTTGTAGATCATCAAGGAGCTTCATTTCTTGCTTTCTCACACCATTTTCACCATCTTTTCACTAGAGATTCTTCCCTAGCTTTTAAGCTAGTTGTAAGTCATTGATCTACCTTAGTTTACTTCTATTTTGTGTAGTTAAAAGTTGAAGTATGGTGAATATCAAGAACACTAAGAACATGAACTAAAAAGATTTAAACATAAAGCTTTACATAGAGTTTACATAAAGATGAAATGTTGTTAATATGATGTTGTAATGAATATGTTGTCGATTGCATGTTGATTCTTGGTTATGTGATGTTAATCACCATATGGAGCTTGTTAAATGATGTTTAGAAACATGATTTAACAAGACTAGGAAGGTGTACTAATATGAGAAATAATCATCTTCTAGTTAAATATGAACTTGATGAAAACAATTTTCTTGAAATATAAGTAAACAAAATAAGTTGGTGATCATGTAGATCCGGGTTTTACAAAAGGCTTTTCTAAATAAACCAAGTTAGAGAATTGATTTTTGGAAAAACCATGACTTTACATACACTTGCACCATTTTTTTGGAAATGAGATAAGTGTAGAAACCTTTTATTTACAAGAAGAGTTCAAAAGATTAATTTTTGTAAAAATTGTTTACAAGTTGTAAACACTAAACACTTTCAAGAAAATAATTTTTAAATAAATAAATACGCTTTGGAAGGTAACTAAGTCCACTAAGAGCTTTACCAAGTTACTACGCGTTTTCGGGATATATCAAGTTCATGATTAGTGTGTAACGTATATATTTTTGCTCTTGGTAATGCAAAAATTGTGTAAAGATTAATTGTTGATGATTGTTGATTGACTTTGAAAAGAAAATGATATGCTTATTAGCATGGACACCTCCATTTACAAAGGAAACTCTGGCGAAATGTTCTAAAAATTCCAACACTTAGAGATTATTTTTCTAACAAGTGTTCACATATACGTTTTAACCTTGCTTTCCAAAATAAACTTCGCCGTGAGTTTTGTTACAAAAACACAAAGTATCGGAGGTTGATTTCTACAAGTAAAATGGATAAATATATGTGTTTAGAATATATATTTTATACTAGAACACTTGTGTGGATACTTGTTTATTTTGTGCGATAGTTATATTATTTTAGGGTAAAATAATATAACTTAACAAAGTACCTTGACATTCGAATTGTGTGGTACGTGATAGAAGTAATGAGTAGTTAAACCGTACGTAGGATACGTGTTATGCATGAGAAACTGATTGTTATCTGTACCTTATTAGGACGTGATTGAATCCTGATTATTTGAGTAATTAATCTAACCGAGCAAACCAAGGTGAGTTCACACCCTTTCTAAGGCATGGGATTCCCGGTGGTTGGGAATGGGTTAAAGAATTAAAAACGGAACCTACATATCCTCCTTGGGTAGGATATGTACTGCCATCCTCCATAGGTAGGATGCCAACAATAATCCTGCATATTCTCCTTGGGTAGAATACGTACGTTCGTCCTCCTTGGGTAGGACAACAACCTTAAAACTTACTAGACAAAACTCTATCATGAAGTCCCTCATTTTATATCGACTTAATCGCCGAGGAAAATGGCGAGCGGGTCATTTGTTAATAGCGCTATTAGTTTAACAAACCCCACACCGTGCCAGTCGGACGGGCGTGTACTAATGGACTATGGCAAACTGTCGATGATGATAGACATCGACGTAGGGCACAACTTATTTTCGTTAGTAGTCGATATGGTAACGGTCTAGTAGTTCACATGGGGAAGCCCCCTGATGTGTGTAAAATGCAACATATAAATTACATCAAATGAGGCATAAAACTAACCCTTTTTAAGTACTAATGTTGGAAAAAGAGTGTTTTTGTCTTCCTTTTGTATTTTCAGGATTAAATGAGCTCAAATTAACAAAAGAAGCAAAAAGGCAGCTAAATCTAACATAAATACAAGAAAAGGAACATAAGTGGATTGCCCGACCCCTCGACAGCATCCTCCCAAGTAAAACAAGAGAAGGCAGAAGACTGAACACGCCCCGTGCTCAGCTAGCACGGGGCCGTGCCCAAGAAGCAGCAGAAAAGACAAACCTATAGAAGCTTCTATTGCCCACCACGGGGCCATGCCCAGTGAACACCGGGGCGTGGCGAAAGTACTGCAGGCGCATTAATTGTAATTGCGAATTACAATTAATGAAGAGAGAGAATGTCAGACAGGCACGGGGCCGTGCCCAGCGGACACGGGGCCGTGCCCAGGCTTCTGTTCAGCCTATAAATAGGAGTACTTGGCTTCATTGCAACTGATCCCTTGGCACGCCACCTCTCTCACACTTCATCCACCACCCACCACCATCACAACACCATCATCCACCACCATCATCCATTGTCCATCATAGAGTGTGTGAGTCGTCTCGGGATCCAAGATTGATCGTAAGAGTTCTTGACAATCAAGGCCATGTTTGCCTAAGTCTCTTACATCACTTGGTGAAGACAAGTGTTTAGTATAATACTTTTTATTTTTAATCTTTTACACTTTTTATTTGGTTTTGTATTAATGACTTTAATAACTAGTTGCTTATGTTGAAGGTGATTCTTCCTTATCGTTTGTCCGTGGTGTCTTGGCATTATTTTACTGTCTATATAACATAAAAGATTTTCACCATTCATATCTCCACGGTCTATATGGAGGTATGTTGGCTACCTGGTCGGGGGTTAAGGGAACGGTTTGGTAAGGGTCTTGCCCTTGTTCAGCATTAAGAGGTCCTGCAAGGGACCTGGGTCAAATTTAGTAGGATCTCCTTTAATACCCATAGGTATTGGATGGCGGGGATCCAAACTCTTTGACCCCCTCATAAGTTAACTACTATTAATACTATAACCCGGCTATTTAGGACCGTATCCCTGCTGACTCAGACTACTTAGTCGAGGGTAACGTCACCTCCAAAAGAGGGGCCTACCATAATTTGCCTTAATAACTTAATTCATTATCTTTCAATAATCCGACCCTTTAGGATTGTATCCTTGCTGACTCAAACTACTAGGTTGAGGGTAACGTCGCCTTCAAAAGAGGGGCCTACTACAATAACTAAGATAATCTCATAAACAAGTGCAAAAGTGCGAAAATAGTCAAAGGTTATACTAATACACGAGTCGGATCCAAGTGATTCATCTTGTCTATCTGTTTTTATTTTTATTTTATTTTTCAGCAATTAGTTAGTTTTTATTTTCTTAGTTTAAAAATCTTTTCTAACATTTTGATTTGATTAGACGTTGAGGATAAACCGGTACTAAAAGCTCTTGTGTCCTTGGACGACCTCGGTATCTTACCAACACTATACTACGTCCACGATGGGTGCACTTGCCCATATGTGTGTTTAGTGTTAGTAAATATCGTGTTTTATAAATTTAAAACTTGGCTAAAAGTGTAAAAAGGGCTTAAAAACATCTAAAACATATACACACTAGCACGCATCAAGTTTTTGGCGCTGTTGCCGGGGACACAAGGATTTTAAGAAAGTAAGGAATCAACGGCCTAATCATATTTTTATTTTTCTTTTTAATTTTTTAGGATTTTCTTAGTTTTTCAGCCTCTGCAGAGCTCAGCACGGGCCGTGCCTGCTGAACACGCCCCCGTGCTCAATCATTGGAACTGGCAATCCTGTTTTAAGTCAGACAGTAAGCTGAACACGGGGCCGTGCTCACTCAACACGCCCCCGTGCCCAAGATTCACTTACTGAAAACAGAACCGTTAGATCCCGGCGGTTGGTAATTTCTGACACAAACATGAGTGATGGTAATTCTTTTTACTTTCGGCACTCTTATGGTACGTCGTGTCAATTATGTGGAGGCGAACATAAAGAATTAGAATGTTACTTTCTAAACTATAAGCCCCACTATATAGACCCACCGTCTCCCTATAACCTTAAGAGGGGTGAAAGTAAAAATAATCATTATCTTTCCCTCGAATGCGCCCAGCCAGATATTCTAGGAGAAATGCTCCTCGACGAGTTATTTCAACTAGAAGATCTAATTCTAAATTGGTCAAAAGAGCTTAGGAAGGATTTCCTTGATTCACCCCAAGACGATGACCATGAAGAAATGTTGGGATCGCATTCCAACAACCTCGTTGCTCCCAAAAATACCTTCATACCTAGCGAAGACTTGGACAATAGTCGTCCCTGTGCCGATTGTGCCGTGAAGGACTCTCCATCGACTTCGTTCGGTGCATACATAGACCTGAGCGATTCGGCATATACCTTCTTTAATGAGAGCCCGGGAAAGGGTTGGACTTGTCCACCTAGAATAAAAATAGGAATTACCCTCACCGACAACCTCTTGTGTTCTCGCCTTAGTCTAGGACAATTAAGGTATCTTATGTCACACCCCGGCCGCGTTAAAACAACAAACCGCGGCGGAAACGCCGGGGAGTGAGGCGACAGAATTATTGTTCCACAACCATGGTAGTTAAAAGTTTTGTTTTATTGAAATATTAGGAAATGTTCATTGTCATTAAACCAAACAAACAAACTACATATTGTTTATAATTGTTTTTAAGTCACTAAGGCCTTGTCCAGATCCTAAGTGAACTTTCTTCCTAGCAAGCAACATCAAGCAATACCACCTGAAACATATGTAAAAATATAAAGTCAGCAAAGAAATGCTGGCGAGTACATAGGTTTTATGGGAGTATCAGACTCATGGCTCGTTTATATGTTGCAGTACCTCGTTAGACTACAAGAGTCAAAATACAAACCTCGTTTTGAAAAGTGTATTGCAACAAAATTAACCAACTCAAATCAAATTGGTTATAGTTTATAAAATCTCGTAGCCATGACTCTTAACTCAAAAATATTTGTTTTAGTATAACAACTTGTAAACATCTCGTAAAAACTCGTTAATAAAACTCGTATGGTTTATATCGTTTCGAAAACCTCGTGGTGTGACATCGTTTCAAAATCGTTTCCCCAGTGAACTAAATAATGACGCGCAATGTAACATGATAGAAGCACTTATATATAAGATGTACCAGCGGCGTATCTACCATGATTCTATCATACTACACCCGTCCCATTATCTAATCACTACCCAAAACCAATCGTTTAATTCGTTTAACTCGTTTCAAATCGTGTATCTCGTTTCAAATCGTTTAACTCGTCCCAAAATCGTATTCGTTTTAATAGTGAAACTACTTTTGGTCGTCTCGTTAACAACATTCAAACCTTCGTGACTCGTCTAACTCGTTTCTCGTTTCATATTAACAAACCACCAAAGGGTAAGTTAACAATCATCAGGTTCGGTCGTTACCTACATAACCCCCACACATAACCATGGGTGTAGTCTGATAACGGGATTTGTCAGATCCTATGGTACCATAACCTAATACTGGTCGGCTCGGCCAAAGCTAATGAATGTCATTCGTTATGTAATCACAACCAACAAGTCTTGTTCACCTTATTGAAATCGTTATTAATTTAGTATAAACCATCGTTTTTGAAATTATCGTTTAAACCTTGAAATTCGTTTTGTACATATGAATCACCCAAAACAATTGAAAACAGTAAAATAGGGGAACTATGTACTCACCTGGGATTGCTAATTAGTCTTGAGAATAAGACCAATTTAAGCTCCAAGGGTCACGGAATCAACCGACACCTAGTATAGTAACTATGTTAATAAATCGGCTCCTAAATCGGGAGATAGGATAGAATGAGGTTCTATAAATCAAATGAGTAATTGAACTCATATGGTATGATTTAATAGTCCCAACATTCTGATTAGAAAGCCTACCTAAGTGCTTTTGACCCGTTTCGACACATTATGGTAACATAAGTCACTATAAGGCGTCATTAGCGTAAAACTATGTTCGGATGGTTAACTATGTGCTATGCCAAGTCTTACATGCCCAATAATCCCTAAACATGTTACTAAATCAGGTTATATGTCAAAATTATGTTCACATAGTCAAAATACGGATTTATGCTTCAAAAGGGCATTTTGGTCATTTCCTATGGGCATACAAGCTAACAAGCATATGACTAACCAATCCTATGTGATCATAAGGTATAACCTCAGTGGTTATTACCTATGTAACCATGATCACTAAGTGTGCTTGGTCGGATCCTAAAGATCGACCAAACGGGTCGGGTTCGAAAGTGTAAGCGGTTGTTTAGACCGCTTACCTTACGACCCTAAACAAGCACAAACTAATAGTGTCGAGTTAAACATGTCAAAGCATGTCTAACCTACTGATTTGGTATCAAAACAAAGTGTTTTGATACCCTAAAGTAGTTCCGAGGCAAAATGCGTGCTAAAACGCATTTTGACCGAAACTTTGACTCGACACTATAACTAGCTAACGTGGTAATCAGCGGCTATAATCACGAAGGATTATAACTATCGTGATTACAATCACGTTTCAAAGTTCAATTGAACTTTGACTTGACCAATTGATGGTCAAAACCGAAAGTCAAACTGTTGGCCAAACTGTTTGACTTTCTGCTTAAACATAAAGAACAAGCATGAAAGAAGACTTACAAAGGGTCCTAGCTATCTTTTCTACAAAGAATAAAGTTCCAAGGAGATTAGAAAGCCCCCAAATCAGATAAGAGATGTGAAGAATGAGGAATGAGCAATGAACAAGTGAATGGAGTGGCCTATTTATACTTGTTGGTGATCAACAAGATCATGACAAGTGGTTTGTTTAGCCATTAAGCAATGAATCACAACCATACAAGTGTTAGGAGCAGGTGCAAAGCCTTGGAGAGGTGGTAACTTGGCTACCACACAAAGAAATTGCAAGATTGGCCCCTGAATTTACAAACTGATGCTGAAAACAAACTTTCTGCCCAGATGTGATCGTCGCGTAGCGCGACCACAAGGCCTTACGGTCGTCGCGTAGCGCGACGATGTAGGCTGAACTTTCAAAGTTTGGCAGAAATGGTCCCTGCACGTGTTTTAAGCCCATTTCAGGTCTTTTTGACCCCCGTTAAGCCATTTTCAAGGCTCTACAAGGTCAATAAAGTTTAGAGGACTCAAAATATGCTTGGAACACTCTCGGATGTCGGCTCGTTTGGTCGTACGGTCGCGTTGTTCATTAAATTACGACGGAAGTCGTAACGAACGCAAAAACGATCCAAATTAAGCAATGAATGGAATTTTTGCATGCCGATCACTAAAATAAAAATATTTTAGTGTGTACAAAAATTTTGGATGTCCAAATATGGTCAGAACGTAAGATATGCGCGAAAATGCAAACTTACGTCGTTTTTTGACACTTTTAGTCCCTGTAAGATCAAATAAGCATGTTTTCGCACACCGAACCCCTCAAAGCTTATTTCTAAGCTATGTTTAGGTTATTTATGGTATGTTTAGCTTATGATCAAGTTCTGGACTATTCGACATCATACGAATCGGTATAGTTTCGCAGTTTGACATAAATAGTCCCTTCGATCGAATAAACTTGTTTTCGACACACCAAACCATCCAAAACTTATTTCTAAGTTATGTGAAGGTTATTTAAGGTATGTTAAGCCTATTTCACTATTCCGGAGTGTTTGTCGCGTTTAACTGATTGCGTTCACGCACCAGTTTGCGTATAACTTTCCAGAAAGCGATTTAAAGCTTGAAATCGAATCGGATCGAATTGTAAAATCATCAAACACATAAAACACATATAATAACACCAAAACACATTGATTTATTGATAACTAACATTGTTTTGCATTGTTCATCGATTAAAGAGCACAGTTGTCACAGTCTCCCCTACTTTAGGAAATTTCGTCCCGAAATTTTAACTAGAGGAAACTTGTGAGAACAATTGCGGATATTTCGTCTTCATTTGGTCCTCACGTTCCCAAGTAAACTTTGGGCCATGTTTGGATACCCAACGAACTTTGACTAATTTAAATCCGTTTGTTCATCAACTGTTTGAATGTACAGTCCATTATCTCCACAGGTTTCTCGACAAAGTGTATCGTTTCATCGATTTGGATCTCGTCGAGAGGAATGTGAAGATCAGCGTCAGCTAAACACTTTCGCAAATTGGACACGTGAAAAGTCTGATGAATATTTCCAAGCTCTAAAGGTAGCTCAAGTCGATAGGCAACCTTTCCAACTCTTTCAACAATCTTAATTGGTCCAACGTATCATGGTGCAAGTTTTCCTTTCCTTCCAAATCTCACCACTCCTTTCCAAGGTGACACCTTGAGTAGGACATGGTCTCCGACTTGAAATTCTAAGGGCTTGCGTGGTAAATCCGCATAACTCTTTTGACGGCTTCTAGCTGTCACAAGATTATCGCGAATTTTCTTGATTTTGTCTGTCGTTTCCAGAATGAGTTCAGGTCCAGTAAGCTGAACCTCACCGATCTCATTCCAACAAACAGGTGAACGACATTTTCGACCGTAAAGAGCTTAGAATGGTGCCATATTAATGCTAGCATGATAACTATTGTTGTAAGAGAACTCGATCAATGGCAGATGAGAATCTCTATTACCACCAAAGTCGATCACACATGCTCTAAGCGTATCCTCCAAAGTTTGAATCGTCCTCTCGGATTGTCCATCTGTTTGGGGATGATAAGCAGTGCTTAGATTTAGTTGGGTTCCCATAGCAGATTGTATGGTTCAAAAAAAAAATGAGATGAAAATCGAGCATCACGATCGGAAATGATATCCAAAGGAACACCATGTCGTGATACAATCTCATCAACATAAATCTTTGCAAGTTTATCAGCAGATAGATCCTCATGAATCGCAATCCTAGAGAAGTTCGTAATGAAACGACGATAATAACCAGCGAGACCAAGAAAAGAACGAACTTCTGTGGGTGTCGTAGGTGTATTCCAATCGTTAATTGTTGCAATTTTGGATGAATACCCTGCTCGTTGACTATATGTCCCAAGAACTCAACTTCTTTAAGCCAGAATTCACACTCGGAGAATTTAGCAAAAAGTTGTTCCTTCTTTAGGAGTTCGAGAGTCGAACGAAGGTGTTGCTCGTGGTCGGCTCGAGACTTCGAATAAATAAGAATATCATCGATGAACACAATGATGAACTTGTCTAAATAAGGTTTACAGACCCTATTCATTAAGTTCATAAAGATAGCTGGAGCATTTGTCAAACCAAAGGTATGACAGTAAACTCATAGTGTCCATATCTCGTGCGGAATGCAGTTTTGGGAATATCTTCTTCGTATACACGAAGTTGATGATACCCAGAACGCAGGTCGATCTTGGAAAAATAGGTAGCACCTTGCAGCTGATCAAAGAGATCATCGATTCAAGGTAGGGACTATCGATTCTTGATGGTAAGTTTATCAAGCTCACGAAAATCGATACACATTCGAAAAGATCGTTTAAGGTTTTTTTTAGGGAAGATCACAAGTGATCATGGAAATGACAGAACCACACGAGCAGTTTGTCTTTGTGTTGACATTACAAGGTTGCATCAAACATTCACACAATTGCAGTAGTTTAAAATAAAATCACAAATTTTATTTATATAACAACCGCATTGTCTTTAAATTTTAAAAGATAACAACCAAAAGAAATACAAAATACTAATTGTTTATTGCTGCATCATCGATCGCCTCGTTGATGTTAAACACTCGTCCACGAGCGGGATTCACGTTCGCGTTCGGATTTGGGTTAACATTCGCATTCGCATTCGCATTTACCAATCTCGGGAAATGTTGCGGAAATGACCCATTTCTCCGCAATTGAAACACGAACCAGGTGGGAATCTCGCAGCATTCCCTTGAGCTTGTGCTGGAACCTGGGCAGCCTGATTTTGACCAAAACGACAAGTATTGGCCAAATGCCCAAGCCTACCACACGTAGCACACTGTTTACAGGCCTGTTGGGCAACATGGTGACCATTACATCAAGTGCAGTGAGGTGCAGTACCAACATATGCTTTCTTTGCAGGAGGTTGAGTTGGTGGGTTCTGAGCAGTTTGATTGGTGACAGCAAAGTTTTGGGAAGCCTTGCGCTTCCTTGACTTTTTCGAAGACTCACCCTGCTGCTTACCCTTACCCTTTTCCTTATCAGAATCAGTTGACTCCTTTTTATCACCCTTGCGGGTGAGTTTACCCTTCCTGACTTGGGACTCAGTCAGGGTAGCAGACAACTCGATTGCTTGACGAACTGTAGTAGGATTAACGCCAGTCAGGATGTCCTGAATGGAGTCGGGTAAACCATCGATATACCTCTCGATTGCCTTATCCAGCGGGGTAACCATCGTGGGACACAACAAACTAAGCTCCTCAAATCGATCCGTATAAGCACGGTGTTCTCCCCCGACTTGTTTCAAATCGTCAAATTCTCGTTCCAACACTCGAATCTCATGACGGGGACAGAACTCTCTCATCATGAGAGCTCGGAGCTCTTCCCAAGTTTGTGCTAGTGCCACTTCGGCACCCCTATCACGCATCACTCCGTTCCACCATGTAAGAGCTCGCTTCTCAAACACGCTAGATGCAAACTCAACTTTACGCGCATTCGGACACTGCACATGTCTGAATGTGCTCTCGATACTCTCAAACCATTGCAGGAGCGCGGTTGCTCCTTGTGACCCAGAAAACTTAAGCGGCTTCGCAGAATTGAAATTCTTGAAATTACACGGTGCATTGTTGTTGTTATTATTGTTATTGTTGTATAATTCGTGGATTTGGATCACAATGCCTGGAAGTATAGCAGCCATTTGCTGAGAGACAAGGGCCGCGACTTCCTCAGCAGTAAAAGTTTGAGCATCACGTCGAGGAGGCATTGTCTAAAAAGGAAACATGGGAAACGAGTGAGGTCGACAATTGGGGAAACAAAAGAGGTATTGAAAACATCGACAAAACACAAGGAAGGCGATCATTCGTTCGTTACCTCGAACAAACAAACGACACGCAATGACAAATCAAAGTAAATGGGTCATAATAATGTATCACCGAAGACATGCTTGCCTATAAGTGAACACTCACCCCAAGAGTTCCCAGGTAAGAGTGACTGGTCCGATAATTCGGATTTGTACGAACACTCTAGCCTTAGACAGAAAACTCAGGGTACAGGCATTCACTCTTCCAGTTTGCACGTGTTCACATTATGTAGACCCAAACTTTGACGAGATTTAGAAAATTCAAAAGGCACTAAGCCAAAGATGGATCAAACCAGAAGGGTTCAAAACCATATAACAAAGGGTTCAAAACCACATAACAGAAGGTTCAAAACCTAGTAATCAATCATCCAAGGATAGATGATTAATTTTCGAAGCGGATTCGTTATTGTGTTCTCGTTGTGGTTATCACCTAAGGATAGGTGACGGTATTGTTTTAAAATCTAAACACATGTAAACTTGTGTTGGGGTCCTAGAAAGTTATAGTCTAGGTCAAAGCATTGCTAATAACCTAATTCCCTATAACCATTGGCTCTGATACCAACTCTTCTGTCACACCCCGGCCGCGTTAAAACAACAAACCGCGGCGGAAACGCCGGGGAGTGAGGCGACAGAATTATTGTTCCACAACCATGGTAGTTAAAAGTTTTGTTTTATTGAAATATTAGGAAATGTTCATTGTCATTAAACCAAACAAACAAACTACATATTGTTTATAATTGTTTTTAAGTCACTAAGGCCTTGTCCAGATCCTAAGTGAACTTTCTTCCTAGCAAGCAACATCAAGCAATACCACCTAAAACATATGTAAAAATATAAAGTCAACAAAGAAATGCTGGCGAGTACATAGTTTTTATGGGAGTATCAGATTCATGGCTCGTTTATATGTTGCAGTACCTCGTTAGACTACAAGAGTCAAAATACAAACCTCGTTTTGAAAAGTGTATTGCAACAAAATTAACCAACTCAAATCAAATTGGTTATAGTTTATAAAATCTCGTAGCCATGACTCTTAACTCAAAAATATTTGTTTTAGTATAACAACTTGTAAACATCTCGTAAAAACTTGTTAATAAAACTCGTATGGTTTATATCGTTTCGAAAACCTCGTGGTGTGACATCGTTTCAAAATCGTTTCCCCAGTGAACTAAATAATGACGCGCAATGTAACATGATAGAAGCACTTATATATAAGATGTACCAGCGGCGTATCTACCATGATTCTATCATACTACACCCGTCCCATTATCTAATCACTACCCAAAACCAATCGTTTAATTCGTTTAACTCGTTTCAAATCGTGTATCTCGTTTCAAATCGTTTAACTCGTCCCAGAATCGTATTCGTTTTAATAGTGAAACTACTTTTGGTCGTCTCGTTAACAACATTCAAACCTTCGCGACTCGTCTAACTCGTTTCTCGTTTCGTATTAACAAACCACCAAAGGGTAAGTTAACAATCATCAGGTTCGGTCGTTACCTACATAACCCCCACACATAACCATGGGTGTAGTCTGATAACGGGATTTGTCAGATCCTATGGTACCATAACCTAATACTGGTCGGCTCTGCCAAAGCTAATGAATGTCATTCGTTATGTAATCACAACCAACAAGTCTTGTTCACCTTATTGAAATCGTTATTAATTTAGTATAAACCATCGTTTTTGAAATTATCGTTTAAACCTTGAAATTCGTTTTGTACATATGAATCACCCCAAAACAATTGAAAACAGTAAAATAGGGGAACTATGTACTCACCTGGGATTGCTAATTAGTCTTGAGAATAAGACCAATTTAAGCTCCAAGGGTCACGGAATCAACCGGCACCTAGTATAGTAACTATGTTAATAAATCGGCTCCTAAATCGGGAGATAGGATAGAATGAGGTTCTATAAATCAAATGAGTAATTGAACTCATATGGTATGATTTAATAGTCCCAACATTCTGATTAGAAAGCCTACCTAAGTGCTTTTGACCCGTTTCGACACATTATGGTAACATAAGTCACTATAAGGCGTCATTAGCGTAAAACTATGTTCGGATGGTTAACTATGTGCTATGCCAAGTCTTACATGCCCAATAATCCCTAAACATGTTACTAAATCAGGTTATATGTCAAAATTATGTTCACATAGTCAAAATACGGATTTATGCTTCAAAAGGGCATTTTGGTCATTTCCTATGGGCATACAAGCTAACAAGCATATGACTAACCAATCCTATGTGATCATAAGGTATAACCTCAGTGGTTATTACCTATGTAACCATGATCACTAAGTGTGCTTGGTCGGATCCTAAAGATCGACCAAACAGGTCGGGTTCGAAAGTGTAAGCGGTTGTTTAGACCGCTTACCTTACGACCCTAAACAAGCACAAACTAATAGTGTCGAGTTAAACATGTCAAAGCATGTCTAACCTACTGATTTGGTATCAAAACAAAGTGTTTTGATACCCTAAAGTAGTTCCGAGGCAAAATGCGTGCTAAAACGCATTTTGACCGAAACTTTGACTCGACACTATAACTAGCTAACGTGGTAATCAGCGGCTATAATCACGAAGGATTATAACTATCGTGATTACAATCACGTTTCAAAGTTTAATTGAACTTTGACTTGACCAATTGATGGTCAAAACCGAAAGTCAAACTGTTGGCCAAACTGTTTGACTTTCTGCTTAAACATAAAGAACAAGCATGAAAGAAGACTTACAAAGGGTCCTAGCTATCTTTTCTACAAAGAATAAAGTTCCAAGGAGATTAGAAAGCCCCCAAATCAGATAAGAGATGTGAAGAATGAGGAATGAGCAATGAACAAGTGAATGGAGTGGCCTATTTATACTTGTTGGTGATCAACAAGATCATGACAAGTGGTTTGTTTAGCCATTAAGCAATGAATCACAACCATACAAGTGTTAGGAGCAGGTGCAAAGCCTTGGAGAGGTGGTAACTTGGCTACCACACAAAGAAATTGCAAGATTGGCCCCTGAATTTACAAACTGATGCTGAAAACAAACTTTCTGCCCAGATGTGATCGTCGCGTAGCGCGACCACAAGGCCTTACGGTCGTCGCGTAGCGCGACGATGTAGGCTGAACTTTCAAAGTTTGGCAGAAATGGTCCCTGCACGTGTTTTAAGCCCATTTCAGGTCTTTTTGACCCCCGTTAAGCCATTTTCAAGGCTCTACAAGGTCAATAAAGTTTAGAGGACTCAAAATATGCTTGGAACACTCTCGGATGTCGGCTCGTTTGGTCGTACGGTCGCGTTGTTCATTAAATTACGACGGAAGTCGTAACGAACGCAAAAACGATCCAAATTAAGCAATGAATGGAATTTTTGCATGCCGATCACTAAAATAAAAATATTTTAGTGTGTACAAAAATTTTGGATGTCCAAATGTGGTCAGAACGTAAGATATGCGCGAAAATGCAAACTTACGTCGTTTTTTGACACTTTTAGTCCCTGTAAGATCAAATAAGCATGTTTTCGCACACCGAACCCCTCAAAGCTTATTTCTAAGCTATGTTTAGGTTATTTATGGTATGTTTAGCTTATGATCAAGTTCTGGACTATTCGACATCATACGAATCGGTATAGTTTCGCAGTTTGACATAAATAGTCCCTTCGATCGAATAAACTTGTTTTCGACACACCAAACCATCCAAAACTTATTTCTAAGTTATGTGAAGGTTATTTAAGGTATGTTAAGCCTATTTCACTATTCCGGAGTGTTTGTCGCGTTTAACTGATTGCGTTCACGCACCAGTTTGCGTATAACTTTCCAGAAAGCGATTTAAAGCTTGAAATCGAATCGGATCGAATTGTAAAATCATCAAACACATAAAACACATATAATAACACCAAAACACATTGATTTATTGATAACTAACATTGTTTTGAATTGTTCATCGATTAAAGAGCACAGTTGTCACATCTTAGGCACTTTGGGGTTGTTCCAACCAGTAAGGAACCACCCGATATCAATAAGTTCCTTAGAATTAAAGAGACTCCATAATACAGCTTCCAGACACGGGGACGTGTCCAGGTCAACACGCCCCCGTGCTCACCTAAAAGATTCTCTACTGATTTTGTCAGAATACGGACAAAATGTGTCAGGATTTCATCTACACACGGGGCCGTGTCCAACCAACACGGGGCCGTGTCCAGTGCGCTGTCGTTTTCTTTAAATGCAGCCTGATTCATGCTCATTTTTGACCACTTCAAAAGACAGAGATTGCTGGGATCTTCACTTATACCATCCTAGGTAAGTTCTAAAAGAAGGTTTCCAAGAACCCTCTTGTCCCTTCCACTTTTATTCATTACCTCTTCTTTCAAATTTTTTCAAACATTTCCTCCATGAAAGCTTGGGAACTCCATGATCCCAACCTTTAATGATAAGTTTGTAAGATTATTGGCTAAGGAATCTTGTTTAAAGTTAGTTGTATAACTCTGTTTTAAATTATCTGTGCTTAAAACCCAGCCGAAAACCATAAAAATAATTTAAAACTCCAGGACTCCTTGGCCTAAAATCCTGCAGACAAGTGGACACGGGGCCGTGCTCATCGAGCACGGGGCCGTGTCCGAAGTTCTGTTTCTTAAAAATTTAGCTTTCTTCGGTTTATTTCCCAGAAATGGCAAGCAGAACAAGCGGAACATCTTCAAGGAATAACCGACAAGGGAGGAGATCATCAACGGTGGAAGACTCTCTTGTAAACTATGTTTACGCCCTAAGGGAGGCTATTGATGAAATGACGGGAGTGGAAGAAGCATTGGTCGACCGTATCAGCCATCTGACGGTGGGACTGGAAGGATGTCTCCGAGAGGTAAACCTCTTGCACCAGAGGTTAAACCTTCTCGCCTCCCCGCCTTTGGTACCTATAATAACCCAAAGGGCGTGGAACATGGTGCCCGAAGTCATCATGCCGGCCGAATGGTACGCCATGCACCCTGAGCCTCCGCAAAGGGTAGTGCAAGGAGTCCCCGCGAGTGTTCCCCCTCCTCCACAAGTTGCTGAGGAAAATGAAGCCGCTTTCTTCCTTCCAAGGGAGATAGAAGAATGGCTTTAACAACATCTAGGGGAGAAAACCGTCGGCCGAAAGTCCTACTACATCGGGAAACTATTCTTGAAATTTTCTTGAAAAATAGAACTCCTTATGATAACCTCGTGTACCTCCTGACCTAATTAGTTAAGTTTTTTTAATTTTATTTTAGGAATGTTATGTATCTCTCTATGGTTTTAATGGAATGATGGTTTTAAGGTTTGATTGGTTCATAATAAATAAAACACACTCATGGTGGTAAAGGATGATAAGGGAAACGAGAAACATGACCCCATGCACAAGAACAAGGCCATCCGACATCAATTTCTCCATTACAGTAGGTTCAGCACGGGCCGTGCCCAGCCCACACGGCCCCGTGCTGAACACTCTGCAGGAAAATGCCCAGTTCAGGTAACTGGACACGGGCCGTGTTCACCAGACACGCCCCCGTGTCTAGGCTTCTGTTTCTTTTCTTTAATTATCGTTACTGGCACCTGAACACGGGGCTGTGCCCGGTCCCCACGGGGCCGTGTCCAGGCTGCCAGTAACATAATTTTTTGCTTTTAATACCATGTTACACGTTCAATCAACCTAAAAATTTATTTTTGGGACATATTGAGGACAATGTGTAATTTAAGTGTGGGGGGGATGCTAAAACCTTGAATTTTGCAAGTCCTAATAACAAGCCTTACACAAAACTCTATTGGAACCGCTAATCACCCCAAATTTTTTTCAAAAATTTTTATTTTTTTTACTTGTCTAAAGTTTAAGTTGGGAATTCTAAGACTAACAAGGTTATATTTTTACAAATTTACAATCGATAGCGTCGTGATAAAAAGAACCAACATAAGAAAATTATGAAACGGCATGACAAGCTTAGTTAAAATTCGATTATATATACTTGATCACATAGAAAAACCCATTCCCACAAAAGTGAGTTTTGAGCCTTTATTGAGCATACAAATATACATCTTTACGCTAAATGCTCATTTTTCGTTTCTTGTGTGAATAGCCGCTTGGTTCTTACGACTCTAGAACTTGCCACGACAATTCATTTCCGGTCCTTACCAACTTAAACCCAAGTAAGTAAATGATGGAGGCATTAGGACTAACCCTTTTTCTTTCAAAACCATTATTTTTATTTTTCTTTTCACCTATCCAAAAACTCCCCCTAGTTAACCCCTTTGAGCCTAAACCTTTTCATTTCTTAACCCAAAACCCTTTTTACCCATCAAAAACCCTTTTTATTTTTCTTTACCCTTTATTTTAGTAACAAGCTCGGTTTTCGTGTGACTGAAAAAAAAAGAAAAAAAAGAGAGAAAATTTTACAATGAAGTTAGAAATAAACAAACAAAGCTCCTAAAAAGCTTGTTTGAAGAAATACTTCATTAAGAATAAAAAGTCACTAAAACAAAATGTTTTACGAAAACCGACGCTTTTTACGTTTTTCGCCCTTTACTAACCACTAACCCAACTACCCACCTTTAGCCCAAGCCTTTACCCAAAAAGTCCTCTTGATATTTACAAAGGTAAAAAGTTAAAAAGGAGGAGGATTGATTGCTTGGCAAGCCTATGGTAGGAATAAGTTCCATGCCGCTCTCGAGTGATTCACTAAAAAAAGACACCTTCGGCCGAGTGTGAGTGATTTCTCCCGTGAGGTATGTGAACTTGTATATAAATGGAATTTTAAAAAAGGCATGCTATGCCCAAATAAGTAATTTCTCTTATGAAACGTTCTAAATAAATCATAACGAGTAGGATTGTAAATAAATAAAAATAAAACCCAATAAAGATCTTGGATTCCCAACACTCTATGACAAGCCAAAACCTTCTCTTCTACCCATTCCATTTGGGAGTGTAAGCCACATATTAAAGAGTTTTGCTTGAGGACAAGCAAAAATTCAAGTGTGGGGGTATTTGATGTGTGTAAAATGCAACATATAAATTACATCAAATGAGGCATAAAACTAACCCTTTTTAAGTACTAATGTTGGAAAAAGAGTGTTTTTGTCTTCCTTTTGTATTTTCAGGATTAAATGAGCTCAAATTAACAAAAGAAGCAAAAAGGCAGCTAAATCTAACATAAATACAAGAAAAGGAACATAAGTGGATTGCCCGACCCCTCGACAGCATCCTCCCAAGCAAAACAAGAGAAGGCAGAAGACTGAACACGCCTCGTGCTCAGCCAGCATGGGGCCGTGCCCAAGAAGCAGCAGAAAAGACAAACCTATAGAAGCTTCTATTGCCCACCACCGGGCCGTGCCCAGTGAACACGGGGGCGTGGCGAAAGTACTGCAGGCGCATTAATTGTAACTGCGAATTACAATTAATGAAGAGAGAGAATGTCAGACAGGCACGGGGCCGTGCCCAGCGGACACGGGGCCGTGCCCAGGCTTCTGTTCAGCCTATAAATAGGAGTGCTTGGCTTCATTGCAACTGATCCCTTGGCACACCACCTCTCTCACACTTCATCCACCACCCACCACCATCACAACACCATCATCCACCACCATCATCCATTGTCCATCATAGAGTGTGTGAGTCGTCTCGGGATCCAAGATTGATTGTAAGAGTTCTTGACAATCAAGGCCATGTTTGCCTAAGTCTCTTACATCACTTGGTGAAGACAAGTGTTTAGTATAATACTTTTTATTTTTAATCTTTTGCACTTTTTATTTGGTTTTGTATTAATGACTTTAATAACTAGTTGCTTATGTTGAAGGTGATTCTTCCTTATCGTTTGTCCGTGGTGTCTTGGCATTATTTTATTGTCTATATAAAATAAAAGATTTTCACCATTCATATCTCCATGGTCTATATGGAGGTATGTTGGCTACCTGGTCGGGAGTTAAGGGAACGGTTTGGTAAGGGTCTTGCCCTTGTTCAGCGTTTAGAGGTCCTGCAAGGGACCTGGGTCAAATTTAGTAGGATCTCCTTCAATACCCATAGGTATTGGATGGTGGGGATCCAAACTCTTTGACCCCCTCATAAGTTAACTACTATTAATACTATAACCCGGCTATTTAGGACTGTATCCCTGCTGACTCAGACTACTTAGTCGAGGGTAACGTCACCTCCAAAAGAGGGGCCTACCATAATTTGCATTAATAACTTAATTCATTATCTTTCAATAATCCGACCCTTTAGGATTGTATCCTTGCTGACTCAAACTATTGGGTTGAGAGTAACGTCACCTTCAAAAGAGAGGCCTACTACAATAACTAAGATAATCTCTTAAACAAGTGCAAAAGTGCGAAAATAATCAAAGGTTATACTAATACACGAGTCGGATCCAAGTGATTCATCTTGTCTATCTGTTTTTATTTTTATTTTGTTTTTCAGCAATTAGTTAGTTTTTATTTTCTTAGTTTAAAAATCTTTTCTAACATTTTGATTTGATTAGACGTTGAGGATAAACCGGTACTAAAAGCTCTTGTGTCCTTGGACGACCTCGGTATCTTACCAACACTATACTACGTCCACGATGGGTGCACTTGCCCATATGTGTGTTTAGTGTTAGTAAATATCGTGTTTTATAAATTTAAAACTTGGCTAAAAGTGTAAAAAGGGCTTAAAAAAACATCTAAAACATATACACACTAGCATGCATCACCCCCACTGATTATGGATATGGTTTGGGTAATAAAGAAGGAACTGGTTAATCATACTTTCAACTATGGGGTAACCCCCACTGCAAGTAAGCCAACGAAAGACAAACCATGTTTTCGGAAACAACTTAAAACTAAACAACCAACCGTGAACTCACTCAAATTTGTTGTTGACTCGTTGTTACATGCCTAATAGGTCGTTAGATGCTTATGGAGCTTGCGCGAGGAGGAGGTCGTTGTGGGATATGGACTGTTATGTCCCGTGCTAAACATTTAATCCTTATGAACTTATTAAACTTACGTATTGGACTTTAAACTTATGAACTATGGATTTTATGTTTTGGTTTTACGTTTTACGCTTCCGCTGTTAACTTAAAGTTGGTTACGTCCTTTTGGTCACCAATTGTATTGTGGTTGGTTTATTTTACTTAGTTACGTTGTTCAATATGATTGGTGGCTCGAACCTGGTCATGTCACACCTCCAAGCGGTGATACTCCGCATGGTGGATTTTGGGGGTGTGACACTTGCCGAGGATAAAACGCCTTCAACCTGTCACACCCCAAAAACGTCGTAGCAGAAATACCAACGTGGCGGTGACGGAGGTTGGTACCCATAAATATCTTAGTAGAAGATGCATTGTTTGTTTTGGACATACACTTATTAAAAGCATGACTTTAGAGTTTAAAGTTCGGATACAATACATAGTTACAACATAGTTGTCTTGATCCTTATGGATCCAAATACACACGGTCCCATTTTAGATTTAAAAGTTGTCCAAAACATTTTAAACACGACAAGCATCACTACCATAAGATATGCCAACATCTCGAAGCCGAACTCATTTACATGAAGAACACGTAAAAATCAAGTGTCAACACAAAGGAGGGTGAGTTCACATATAATTTTTGTAAAGATTTGTTTAAGGAAAACTTCCTTCTTTCAACCCTTTAATGGTTTTGAAAACATTTACATATGTTTAAGAAAGACATTTATTTTCTTAAAAAATGTCATAGTAATATTATTGGAATCGACACTGTACTGCATTCTGCATGGAAATTATATTCCATGATTCAGTTTTAAAATTAAATTTTTCGTTATGACTTCGGTTTCGTAAGTTAGCGACGTTACGAGCTATATACTAAGATTGAGGTTTTAATCAATACTAGATGATTAAAGAATTCAAATTCGCCGCTATGTAGACCGAAGCGACTGGTCACGACGGGGTAGTTAACCCAATAGATCTATTAATGATTCCACGTGTGCATTACTTAATGATTAAATGCTACAATCTGCGCCCAGTTTCCCGCCTTTAGGAAACCACTTGCATTCCCCAATACAACCATATATATAACCTACTGAATAACAATTTAATATTTGGTGTTGTACAAATTCCCGACATCCCCCACGCAACGTAAGCCTATTGTCGCTACTTACACTCTTGAGACTCAGAAAATTTGTCCCAACTTAGATTAAAAAAAATGTTTTTAAATCTTTACGATTGTTATACCCATAACATCGTCATTTTACCCAGTTTCTCCCCGAAACCAATATGTTAAATTAAAACTTGTTTTTCTTGAAAATAGTTTAAGTCATTCATCTATCTGAATTCGTGTTTTTCTATAGAACACATTATATTACTTTAAAAATCATATTTTTCGTGAAAATACATTTTTACGTAATTTAAAAGCATATTTTTATATGAATACATATACTTTTCTTTTTAAAGGCGTGTTCTTCCCCTGAAAACAGTAAAAAGAGGGGTATCTGTAAGAACAATGAGAATTTTTTTGATCCGGGGCGAGTTAGACCAAATTTTTTTTCATAAACGTAGATGCGTGTATTATAAACACATTTGTAAAAAAAAAATTCAAAAAAAAAAAATATGTCGTGTGTGTAGTTTTGAGCACCACCAGTTTGTGTTTATGGGTATCGTAAGTTTTAAATAAAATTTAGGGTACCCGTAAACACAAACTTGTGGTGCTCAAAACTACACACACGACAATTTTTTTTGAATTTTTTTTTACAAATGTGTTTATAATACACGCATCTATGTTTATGAAAAAAGTTTTTGGTTCAACTTATGACACCCCGACCACGTAAAACAACAAAACGTGGCGGAAACGTCGGGGAGTGTTGTAACAGAATCATTGTTTCACAACCATGGATTAAACAAAATTTCGTTTTATTGAATTAAATGAGTTACAATGTCTTAACAATAAAGAAACATAACAAAATTAACTAGTCTTGCATCTTTTAATGTCACTAAGGCCTCGCCCAATCCTATGTGAGCATGCATCAATATCATCATCAAATATCATCAACTATTGTACCTGAAACACATATGAAAATACGTCAGCATAAAAATGCCGGCGAGTACATAGGTTTTATGAAAAATAGGATTCATGACCTAGGTTTGAGAAAATGTTTAACAAAAACTTGTAATGAATCCAGTTTAAGTGTTTGCTTTTATAAAATGTTTGAAAATCGATGATAGATATGTATAGTTAAAAAGAATGATGTAAGGTTAAATGAATAACCAAGTAAAAATGAGTTTGTATAAAACAAACTGTCTTGTAAAACAATGTCTTGTGAAAAATATGTTATTTGTGTAAAAATGTATAAATCCAAATGAATGATTCAAATAACGCTACGCCATGTAATATAATACAAGCACTTATATATAGGAAGTACCAGCGGCGTATCCACCATGCTTGTATCACATTACACACGTCTCGTTACTCAAATCACTTACCCACATAAACCACCAATGTAAATTGCCCATGTCTAAACCGTTGTCAAATGTTAACCAAGTAATGTGTAAACAAAATGTCATGTATGGCAAGTGAAATATGTAACAACCAAACCATAGGTAAGAATGCACAAACAATGTACTAAGTATGCGACGGATGGGCATACATAGCATGATACCAAGTATAAGATGTCTTTGTAAAACGATGTAATAAGTATGCACACAATGGGCATACATAGCATGTGATGTAAAATGTACTAAGTATGATGAACATACATAGCATGGAATGTTATGTAAAACGATGTACTAAGTATGCACACAATGGGTATACATAGCATGTGATGTGATATGTACTAAGCATGATGAACATACTTAGCATGTGATGTCAAAATGTACTAAGTATGATGAACATACATAGCATGAAATGTTATGTAAAACGATGTACTAAGTATGCACACAATGGGCATACATAGCATGTGATGTGATATGTACTAAGCATGATGAACATACTTAGCATGTGATGTCAAAATGTACTAAGTATGATGAACATACATAGCATGAAATGTTATGTCAAACGATGTACTAAGTATGCACACAATGGGCATACATAGCAAAACATAATAAAATCATGTACTAATAGTGTACTAGTGAACATAGCAAGTATATGATATAAAAGCATGAAATCATGAAGGTAACAAGTAGGCACATGTGTTTCACCCCAAAAATGTTTGAAAAACAGTAAAAGAGGGGTCTATGTACTCACTTGAGACTGCTTAGAAGCCCTAGGATAACCACCAAGCAATGCTAGAAGATCACGGAATCAAACGGCACCTAGTATAGGTATCTACATTAATAAACGGACCTATCGGAGGATCGGGTAGTACGAGGGTTCGTAAACCAAATAAGTATGGGAACTTATGTGATATGGTTTAACAAAGCCTACATACTAAAACGAAACCTATCCTATGTGCTTTTGACCCATTACGACCCGTTTAGGTAGCTTACGCTACTTTAACGCGTCGTTCGCGTAAAACGCGTTCGGAATGCCTAACTAGTCCTATGACAATCAAGATATGCCTTAACATGTTTAATATGGTTACCAAAACAGTTTATATGTCAAAAGTTACGTTACATAGGCTTAAAATGAATTTTAGCGCAAAAAGGGCATTTTGGTAATTTACCTAAGGCATAAGAACTACTTATCATACAACTACTTAAACGACGTGACCATAAGGTATAACCTCGGAAGGTTATTCCCTATACAACTATGGTCACCTAAAGTGTTTGGTCGGATCCTAAAGATCGACCAAATGGGTCGGGTTCGAAAGTATAAGCGATTGATTAGATCGCTTACCTTTACGACCCTAAACAAGCACAATTCTAAAAGCGACGAGCTAAACATGCTAGAACATGTTTAGTAAAGTTAGAAAACACGTTTGGTATCAAAACAAACGGTTTTAATACCCTAGAGTAGTTTGGTTACAAAATACGTGAGGAAACGCATTTTGGCCGAAACTACGACTCGTCACTGAGCCTAGATAACGTGGTAATCAGTGGGTATAGTCACTAGGGACTATAACCATCGTGATTACGCTCACGTTATGAAGTTCAAACGAACTTCGCGTTGACCATAAACTGGTCAATGCAGAAAGTCAAACGCAGTTTGACTTTAATGCTAAAACGAATGAAAAACGCGAAAGAATACTTACAGAAGGTCCCCGCAAGTTTGATTTTCCAAGTATTCTCAGGTATGAGGTGATGGAACACCCCAACTTAGAGAAATCTCAGAAATCAAGTGGGGAAAGAATGAAGTGGGTGAGGGCATTTATAGGAAAACTAAGATCGTTAGGATCGTTCATCGCGAAACGTGCTTCGATCTCGGCTGTACACATGGGCCCATTGATTTATAAAACCATGGGAGTCCCAAAACAGCCCATAGATTGTTTAAAAACCATTTGCAAGTGGTTTTTGGAGTCTATAACAGCTGGAAACAGGCTGTTAACAACTTTTTGCATATTTGGGGAGGCCATGCGGCCCGCATCAGGATACACACAAACTCAGGCGGGCCGCCTGGGCTTGTCTGATCAGCACAAACTTTCAGAATTGACAGTTTTAGCCCCTGCATGTTTTTAAGTCCATTTTCGACACGTTTAAGGCCCGTTAAGCCAACCTTAAGGCCCTAAAATGATGCCTAAGTATGAGGGACATGAAACATGCTAAAAAATATGCCGGATGTCGGTTCGTTTGGTCGTACGATCGCGATGTTCGCTTAATTACGACGGAATGCGCATAAGCGCGAAAAACGATCCAAAATGCGTGACGAATGGATTTTTCTCATGCCAAACATCAGGGCATAATATTAGGATGCTTACATAAATTTTTTGGATGTCTGGAAGTATTCAGAACGTAAAATATGCGCGAAAATGCAAACTTATGCACTTTTTGACACTTTTAGTCCCTGAATGAGTATAAAGTTTATTTTTGCGCACCAAACACCTCAAAGCCTATTTCTAAACTATGTAAAGGATATTTAGGGCATATTTAACTTATGATCAAGTTCCGGAAGGTCTGTTACAGTACATATTGACATACTTTCGCAGTTTGTCGAATTTAGTCCCTGTAAGCGAATAAACTTGATTTTGGCATACCAAACCATCCAAAACTTATTTCTAAGTTATGTAAGGGTTATTTAAGGTATGTTAACCCTATTTCACTATTCCGGAGTGTTTGTTGCATTAAACTGGTTATATTTACGCGTCAGATCGCGTATAACCTTCCAGAAAGCGATTTAAAGCCCGAAATCGAACAAGAGTTGATATGTGCAAATGATACACATATTTATACAAATCCCAACTATGAAATACAATATTACATTGGCTTGGTATTTCTGTGATGGTCGCGGTGACACAGGTGTCACAGTCTCCCCTACTTTAGGAAATTTCGTCCCGAAATTTATTCGTAGGAGTCTATCTGTGACTTTGTGTCAAATATCCTGTCATTTCCTTAACAGAGACTCTTCAGTAATTGAAATGAAGGAAAAATCAGGGATATTCATTTCCCTACGAGGGAAAATTTTCAGAAACGAAAAATGCACAGAATAAGTCATTTTCCTTAATGGGTATCCTTTAGAAATGAAAATGCACGGAATGAGTCATTTTCCTTAATGGGTATCCTTTAGCAACGAAAATGCACGGAATGAGTCATTTTCCTTAATGGTTATCCTTTAGAAACGAAAATGCACGGAATGAGTCATTTTCCACAATTTCTTCAGAAACAAAAATGAACGGAATGAGTCATTTTCCACAATTTCTTCAGATACGAAAATGAACGGAATGAGTCATTTTCCACAATTTCTTCAGAAACGAAAATGAACGGAATGAGTCATTTTCCACAATTTCTTCAGATACGAAAATGAACGGAATGAGTCATTTTCCACAATTTCTTCAGAAACGAAAATGAACGGAATGAGTTATTTTCCACAATTTCTTCAGAAACGAAAATGAACGGAATGAGTCATTTTCCATAATTTCTTCAGATACGAAAATGAACGGAATGAGTCATTTTCCACAATTTCTTCAGAAACGAAAATGAACAGGGTTAACTCTAGATACACGACAAAACTTGCTGTGGTTTCTGTGCACTAAATTCCATAATTATGTATGCATCCATAATTACGTAATTCCTTGAACAGTCCGCACAGTTTGTTTTGTAATGTTTTGGGGAAGAATATCAAACTTGTGATGAGGGTGACTAGACTACCATAGGGTCCTTTTAATTAGATCAATAAATGATCTCTTTAATTAGACCACCTATGGAGTCCTTTTAGCTATATTATCACATGATATTCCTAACTATATTTTTGGATCCATCTGTTTAACTAGACCACTCAAGGGGTCTAATTATGGAATAGTACAATATAATTCAAGGGTCCTTACTATCACGTAAAAGCCCATTGAGGATTTAATATAGTACCTTTGGATATCCTACTATGAATCCCTCATACGAAGATATGGAAGATTCTACGAGGATTTGGATAACAAAAAAATTTGGATCACAAAAACATAAAAGGGAACACATAAGCACATAATCACATAGTTGTTTAACTTGGTTATTAATTTGTTATCTTTGGAAGCGGATACTTAAAGCACACCAGGAATCCAATCCGTGGATTTCATTTGGCACTTTAATCACTTTCAAGAATCTATCTATAAAGATAGAATGATCTACCAAAGATTCGATTTCGTTTTCAAGAAAACGCAATAGATCATAAAATGGAAGGATTTTGAGGGTAGTATGTTTTTCAAGGAATACGGCTCCTTGATTGTCGGTATTGAAGGGGATACATTGTTTATACATGCCATCACATTTGCACATTGCAATGTAAAATAAAAAGATTTATTTATAAACAATGATAACAACTGTTTCATGGACCTTGACAACAAAAGAAAATAATACACAAGACATGATTATTTCTAAAGGGTGTTGTCTTCTAGTCGGTCAGATGCTCATCACTGTGCTGGATTAGCATTAGCAAGCTTTGGGCAATTTCTTCGGAAATGACCCATCTCGCCACAATTGTAGCAAGAATCTGGTGGAAAGCGAGCTTGAGCAGGATTGTTGTCAGCTTGATTTGGTGCAACTGCAGCTCGGCAAACCTTTGCTGTGTGACCTTTAAGTCCACAAATTTGGCATTCGCGGCACTTCACCCTAGCATGATGATGAAGGTTACATTGGTTGCACAAGGGTGAATTTCCATTGTATGGCTTCCTAGCAGGGGGTCGAGCTGGTTGGTTGGGGATGGCTTGATCATTGTGAGTAACCATGGCGAAGTTCTGAGAAGCCTTTCGCTTCTTTGACTTCTTAGGGGATCCAGTCTGTTCATCCATGGTCTTTGATTCCTCGATTGGTTTCGATTCCTCGACCGGTTTCTTGTCACCCTTTCGGAAAAGCTTACGTTTCCTTATCTGAGATTCGGTTAGGGTAGCAGATAATCAATGGCCTGTCTAACTGTGGTAGGATTACTACCAGTAACAATGTCCTGAACTGAGTCAGGGAGACCATCAATGTATTTCTCGATCGCCTTATCCAAAGGTGTAACCATGGAAGGACACAACAGGCTCAGCTCCTCATATCGATCGGTGTAGGCTCGATGTTCACCGCTGTCTTGCTTAAGATCGTCGAATTCCCTTTCCAAGGCCCTGATCTCATGACGAGGACAGAATTCCTTCATCATCAGAGCTCGAAGCTCCTCCCATGTTTGAGCTAGTGCCACATCGGCACCCCTATCTCTCATCACACCGTTCCACCACGTCAAAGCTCGATTCTCAAAGACACTAGAAGCGAAGTCTACCTTTCGCTCATTTGGGCATTGAACATGTCTAAAGGTGCTCTCTAGACTCTCGAACCATTGCAGAAGTGCAGTCGCTCCTTGAGTCCCAGAAAACTTTGATGGCTTAGATGAGTTGAACGTTTTGAAGTTGCAGGGAGCATTGTTGTTGTTGAGAGCTTGGTTACATTGAGCAATGATGTTCGGGATTGCAGCAGTCATTTGCTGCGTAATGACAACTGCCAGATCTTCAATAGGTATCTGATTGTCGCGTCATGGAGGCATTCTAAAAAAAAGGGAAACAAGAGAGGAAACAAGAGAAGTGGCATTGGGTAAGAATAGGATGTTACAAATACCGACCAAAAGCATGGGTGGTGGTCATTTGTTTGAACCATGAAGCAAACAAACGACACACAAAGGCTGAATCAAAGTAAATAGGTCCCCATAATGTATCGCGAAGACATGCTCGCCTATAAGTGGATACTCACCCCAAGAGTTCCCAGGTAAGAGTGACTGGTCCGATACTGCGGATTTGTACGAACACTCTAGCCTTAGACAGAAAACTCAGGGTACAGGCACCCACTCTTCCAGTTTGCACGTGTTCACATTATTTAGACCCAAACTTTGACGGAATTTCGATAACCTAAAGGGTTCGAAACCTTATAACAAAGGGTTCAAAACCTAGTAATCAGTCATCCTAGAACAGATGATTAGTTTTCAAAGTAGATCAAATTTATGTTCTTATTGTGGTTGTCACCTAAGGATAAGTGACGGTATTGTTTTATGACTAAACGCAAGTAAACTCGCGTTAGGGTCCTAGGAAGGTTATAGACTAGGTCAAAGCATTACTAATAACCTAATTCCCTATAACCATTGGCTCTGATACCAACTTTTCTGTCACACCCCGACCACGTAAAACAACAAAACGTGGCGGAAACGTCGGGGAGTGTTGTAACAGAATCATTGTTTCACAACCATGGATTAAACAAAATTTCGTCTTATTGAATTAAATGAGTTACAATGTCTTAACAATAAAGAAACATAACAAAATTAACTAGTCTTGCATCTTTTAATGTCACTAAGGCCTCGCCCAATCCTATGTGAGCATGCATCAATATCATCATCAAATATCATCAACTAAGGTACCTGAAACACATGTGAAAATACGTCAGCATAAAAATGCCGGCGAGTACATAGGTTTTATGAAAAATAGGATTCATGACCTAGGTTTGAGAAAATGTTTAACAAAAACTTGTCATGAATCCAGTTTAAGTGTTTGCTTTTATAAAATGTTTAAAAATCGATGATAGATATGTATAGTTAAAAAGAATGATGTAAGGTTAAATGAATAACCAAGTAAAAATGAGTTTGTATAAAACAAACTGTCTTGTAAAACAATGTCTTGTGAAAAATATGTTATTTGTGTAAAAATGTATAAATCCAAATGAATGATTCAAATAACGCTACGCCATGTAATATAATACAAGCACTTATATATAGGAAGTACCAGCGGCGTATCCACCATGCTTGTATCACATTACACACGTCTCGTTACTCAAATCACTTACCCACATAAACCACCAAAGTAAATTGCCCATGTCTAAACCGTTGTCAAATGTTAATCAAGTAATGTGTAAACAAAATGTCATGTATGGCAAGTGAAATATGTAACAACCAAACCATAGGTAAGAATGCACAAACAATGTACTAAGTATGCGACGGATGGGCATACATAGCATGATACCAAGTATAAGATGTCTTTGTAAAACGATGTAATAAGTATGCACACAATGGGCATACATAGCATGTGATGTAAAATGTACTAAGTATGATGAACATACATAGCATGGAATGTTATGTAAAACGATGTACTAAGTATGCACACAATGGGTATACATAGCATGTGATGTGATATGTACTAAGCATGATGAACATACTTAGCATGTGATGTCAAAATGTACTAAGTATGATGAACATACATAGCATGAAATGTTATGTAAAACGATGTACTAAGTATGCACACAATGGGCATACATAGCATGTGATGTGATATGTACTAAGCATGATGAACATACTTAGCATGTGATGTCAAAATGTACTAAGTATAATGAACATACATAGCATGAAATGTTATGTCAAACGATGTACTAAGTATGCACACAATGGGCATACATAGCAAAACATAATAAAATCATGTACTAATAGTGTACTAGTGAACATAGCAAGTATATGATATAAAAGCATGAAATCATGAAGGTAACAAGTAGGCACATGTGTTTCACCCCAAAAATGTTTGAAAAACAGTAAAAGAGGGGTCTATGTACTCACTTGAGACTGCTTAGAAGCCCTAGGATAACCACCAAGCAATGCTAGAAGATCACGGAATCAAACGGCACCTAGTATAGGTATCTACATTAATAAACGGACCTATCGGAGGATCGGGTAGTACGAGGGTTCGTAAACCAAATAAGTATGGGAACTTATGTGATATGGTTTAACAAAGCCTACATACTAAAACGAAACCTATCCTATGTGCTTTTGACCCATTATGACCCGTTTAGGTAGCTTACGCTACTTTAACGCGTCGTTCGCGTAAAACGCGTTCGGAATGCCTAACTAGTCCTATGACAAGCAAGATATGTCTTAACATGTTTAATATGGTTACCAAAACAGTTTATATGTCAAAAGTTACGTTACATAGGCTTAAAATGAAATTTAGCGCAAAAAGGGCATTTTGGTAATTTACCTAAGGCATAAGAACTACTTATCATACAACTACTTAAACGACGTGACCATAAGGTATAACCTCAGAAGGTTATTCCCTATACGACTATGGTCACCTAAAGTGTTTGGTCGGATCCTAAAGATCGACCAAATGGGTCGGGTTCGAAAGTATAAGCGATTGATTAGATCGCTTACCTTTACGACCCTAAACAAGCACAATTCTAAAAGCGACGAGCTAAACATGCTAAAACATGCTTAGTAAAGTTAGAAAACAGGTTTGGTATCAAAACAAACGGTTTTGATACCCTAGAGTAGTTTGGTTACAAAATACGCGAGGAAATGCATTTTGGCTGAAACTACGACTCGTCACTGAGCCTAGATAACGTGGTAATCAGTGGGTATAGTCACTAGGGACTATAACCATCGTGATTAAGCTCACGTTATGAAGTTCAAACGAACTTCGCGTTGACCATAAACTGGTCAATGCAGAAAGTCAAACGCAGTTTGACTTTAATGCTAAAACGAATGAAAAACGCGAAAGAATACTTACAGAAGGTCCCCGCAAGTTTGATTTTCCAAGTATTCTCAGGTATGAGGTGATGGAACACCCCAACTTAGAGAAATCTCAGAAATCAAGTGGGGAAAGAATGAAGTGGGTGAGGGTATTTATTGGAAAACCAAGACCGTTAGGATCGTTCATCGCGAAACGTGCTTCGATCTCGGCTGTACACATGGGCCCATTGATTTATAAAACCATGGGAGTCCCAAAACAGCCCATAGATTGTTTAAAAACCATTTGCAAGTGGTTTTTGGAGTGTATAACAGCTGGAAACAGGCTGTTAACAACTTTTTGCATATCTGGGGAGGCCATGCGGCCCGCATCAGGATACACACAAACTCAGGCGGGCCGCCTGGGCTTGTCTGATCAGCACAAACTTTCAGAATTGACAGTTTTAGCCCCTGCATGCTTTTAAGTCCATTTTCAACACGTTTAAGGCCCCTTAAGCCAACCTTAAGGCCCTAAAATGATGCCTAAGTATGAGGGACCTGAAGCACGCTCAAAAATATGCCGGATGTCGGTTCGTTTGGTCGTACGATCGCGATGTTCGCTTAATTACGACGGAATGCGCATAAGCGCGAAAAACGATCCAAAATGCGTGACGAATGGATTTTTCTCATGCCAAACACCAGGGCATAATATTAGGATGCTTACATAAATTTTTTGGATGTCTGGAAGTATTTAGAACGTAAAATATGCGCGAAAATGCAAACTTATGCACTTTTTGACACTTTTAGTCCCTGAATGAGTATAAAGTTTATTTTTGCGCACCAAACACCTCAAAGCCTATTTCTAAGCTATGTAAAGGATATTTAGGGCATATTTAACTTATGATCAAGTTCCGGAAGGTCTGTTACAGTACAAATTGACATACTTTCGCAGTTTATCGAATTTAGTCCCTGTAAGCGAATAAACTTGATTTCGGCATACCAAACCATCCAAAACTTATTTCTAAGTTATGTAAGGGTTATTTAAGGTATGTTAAGCCTATTTCACTATTCCGGAGTGTTTGTTGCATTGAACTGGTTATATTTACGCGTCAGATCGCGTATAACCTTCCAGAAAGCGATTTAAAGCCCGAAATTGAACAAGAGTTGTTATGTGAAAATGATACACATATTTATACAAATTCCAACTATGAAATACAATATTACATTGGCTTGGTATTTGTGTGATGGTCGCGGTGACACAGGTGTCACACAACTCGCCCCGTACGGTGTAGTTCTCATGGTTCTTACAACTGGAGGTGGTTTTCGTCTTAGCGGTCCTATATATATATAGAGTAGTAGTTGGGTAGAAAGGCTTATTTTCCTAGAAAGTCTAGGAAGCAATCAGAACGTGACATGTGGCAATGAAGGATTTTAACTAAAAGGGCAATTGTGTAATTTGACATTTTATTTTAATTTTGGAATTTATATCTCATTAACTAACTATGCACGATTTTATGGTAACTGATTCTCCATGATTTGCGAATTACTACCAGATGTAAATATCAATCAAATTCTCATTCGTTCCTTTCACAATCTTGATCAACTTTACTCATAAATCATTTTTTACGTGAGAGATAGTTATGGCTTCAAACACAATTCTTGATTGCGGATATGGCAAATACACTTCTTTTTCTGTTTACTATTATCTGGTCTGTATCGATTTTTAATTTTGTCTGGAAACCACCAGAATGTTATTGACGTTGTGTTTTAACAGCAAGCAGATTCATACAGTTGTGTTTTAGCATTCAGATTCATACAATTGTGTTTTAACAACAAGCAGATTCATACAGTTGTGTTTTAGCATTCAGATTCATACAGTTGTGTTTTAGCATTCAGATTCATACAGTTGTGTTTTAACAACAAGCAGATTCATACAGTTGTGTTTTAACAGCAAGCAGATTCATACAGTTGTGTTTTAGCATTCAGATTCATACAGTTGTGTTTTAACAGCAAGCAGATTCATACGCTATGTTTTACCATCAATGCTGGAGGATTTCTTGCCGCTGTGTTTTAACAGCAAGCAGATTAATACGATGTGTTTTCTTGATGTCTCTCTTCATGAAGGATAGAAGGAAGAGAGAGAGAGAGAGAGAGAGAGAGAGAGAGAGAGAGAGAGAGAGAGAGAGAGAAAGAGAGAGAAAAAAATCGCAAGAAATGTGGGGTGGTTATGGAATGACTATTATTTCCATATTTAAAACAAGCTAAATGACATATCTACCCCTAATTAATTAAATAATCCTATTTTTAAGAAACACATATTACCAAAATGCCACCAAGATGATCTCAACCATTAAACACACCCATTGTGTAACAACTCCTATAAAAAAGTCTTAATTATTATTTTAATTATCCAATAGGAAACCCTAATTAAGACACCCAAGTGATTCTGCACAAACCCTAAAATTTTCAGAACAATCAGAATCAGGTTCAGGGCCCCTAAAACTCGGGGGGGGGGGGGGTATACCGTCGTTACGATTATCTAAATTATGTGCTGTCAAATTCGAATTTTTCAATTTCATCAACTCAGCAGGCCTAGTCCCACACGTGGCAACCCTATGACCATAAGGTGTCCCTTACGGACCGTAAGGGATAAAAGTCTTACGGTCCGTAAGCATGTCAAATTTTGTGTATAAATAGTAGACATTGGGACTTGATTTCTGGCACTAAAACGACGAAGAAATTCGTTATACACACTGAGATATCATAGAAACAGTCCACAACACATACAAATTCACGAAGTGCTGCCGCAAAACAGGGTAATAACTCAATCGCTATTATGATTCAACGTCCGATCGATTGAAACTATCCAACGTATGATTAAGTGCTGCTCAAATTGAGTTTATACTTTGTCATTCGTCGTGATTTCGACTTGAATGTTTGAGTGCTGTCCGAACTCGGGCTATACTCTGTTATTCGTTGTGAATCCGCTGAATTGTTAAGTATTGCACTTTGTTAATTGTTGTGAGGGTTTAATCTCGTGAATTGTCGTAACTGCTGTATTAGTTACTAACCCAGTTTGTGTGCATTGTTATTAAAATTAGGTTAAACAAGGCTAAATCAGTAGGCTTATACACTGCTCGTTAAATCTGCAATGTGAGTCATTCTCTTTTTATCTACTGTTTTACAATACTCCAAATTATTTTCAAAAGTTATAATTACAGGGACTAAGTCGTGGATATCTTGAATCACTGGCTAGTGGGGTATTGTGCACATTACTAATTTTCTCCCAGTTAGGTTCATTGACCTACTAGGGATAATCATCACTATTTGGGTTCATTGACCTAATAGTGGTATGACCATCGTCACCATTGTGACACGGCGCTAGATAAAAATAAGATATAAGCCATTGTAATCGCTCTTATGCTGTAATTAATAACTATGCATCATTTTATGTAAATAGAATGATTCACTCAGTATTTCCCGCTGACAAAACCTTTTTCAAACATGTTTCAGGTGATCTGTTATGATCCAGGAAAAGTGTCGTGAAGCACTACAAGCTTAAGAAAGTGGCTCAGGATAAAATAAAGAAACATGTTTTGTAAAATAAAAGATTTCTTCGTGAAATCAAATGATTGTAAATTACCGGGGTTTTATCCCGAGTTGTGAAATAAAATAATCGGGAAATATTTCAGTTTTAAAAAGATCCTGATAATAAACTTCCGCTGTTAAACTCAATTAATTAAATACCACGGGATTTCTGTCCCGCGGCTCCTGAAACGGGTCAAACCGGGTCGGGGGCCGTGACAGAAAAAGGTGGTATCAGAGCCACTGATCGAGCCACTAATTTAACCCAATTAAGTATTTAGAAATACTTAATTTTTATCAATTGCTATTCTGTGATTATGTGTTTTATTATCTGACTAATTGTGTACAGTATGGGCAGATCTTTATATGCTAGCCAATGTAGCGATTAATGCAAATCCTTAAATAATTTGACCCACGTTTTAGCACCTTTATTATCTACCGTCTAGAAACCTTATTCAGTAAATAAATAAATTTACAAATAAAACCTAATGTGTTTTAAATTTCAGTTGTTTTGGTAGTTACCCAGTATGAAATAATATTTAAAAGTTTTTCTATAAAATTTTGTTATAAATTTTAACTTAGTAATTGTGTGTATTTTGCTAAACAGCATGAGTGACTTGTCTAACGCCCTTCAGAATTTAAATCTCTATCCAGTAAGAATAGAGGTTTCCAGAGATTTCAATAGGTATATACCAGACATAAAAGAACCTATAGAATTCAACGCTTTACCTCTCGAGAAACCTAAGCCTAAGAAAATGGAAATTGGGGAAAGTTCTAGGTAAATTGAAAGGTTACCATCTCAGGAAGAGCTAGATTTTATATTGGCAAGCTATAATACTATTAAGCCTGTTAATGAAAATGTTTTTATTCACTTTCTTGAAACACAACTACCAATAAACTTAGAACCAGCTATTCCAAATCCTTCAATCCACTCACAAATAGACGAATGGTTAACTAATAAAATACAGTTCTAAAACAATCCCTATAAGCTTTTTCCTTAGTTCAATCTAGTACCTTTACCAAATCCACCAATGAGTAATGAGAATATGGCTGAACTCCGCCACTTTGGCAAAGAACTAATGGATACTGGGAATAGGATCCAAGAGATTGGGGGACAGATCTCCTGGAAATACGATGAGAGGGAACGCCATTACTAGAATATCATCTGACAAAGGATAGGGGATTTATGGAACTATGGTTGTGTAATAGTGATAGTAAAAATCAGTCTGTAAAATAACCTAAAATAAATCTTTGTAAGATAATGGTGTGTATTGATGCATACTATTAAATATAAATGGAAATCAAGAAATCAATAAGTTTGGCTATATGCGTATCGTGAAATTAATATAATTATTTTATGTATAATTGTTATTATTAATACTAATAAATATATTATCAGATGGAAAACGCTAGTAATGAACCAGTTAATGAGGTTAATCAATCTGAGCAACAACCGGGGGATCAATATATGACTAGGCAGGATATAGAAAATATCGTTGCTTAAGGGATAGCCAACGCTATTCCAGTAATAGTTGCTCAAGGGATAGCCAACGCTATTCCAGCAATCGTTGCTGCTGTTAAAAATCCAATAGAACCACAACAAATCGTTCCTAGCAAACGTATTTCTGAAGATAACTTCAGTAATAGCGTAAACGGAGGCAATAATCATACTAATCATGAGAATGAACCACGGCAAGCTCCTCCCCCTAAGAAAATGAAAGCTGCAACGCCTGGTTGCACTTACAAAGAATTTCTTGCTTGTAAACCCACCGAGTTTGCAGGCAATAAAGGAGCGACTGCGGCACTGCGTTGGTTAGAGAAAACCGAGGCAGTAATTGCCATAAGTAAATGTGCTCAGGATGATCAGGTCATGTACGCGTCAAACCTTTTCAAAGAAGGGGTGCTAGAATGGTGGAATACGGTCTTACAAGCAAAAGGAAGAAGGATGGCGTATGCTATGAACTTGGAAGAATTTAAGAGCTTTGTAGAAAGAAAATTATGTCCCGAATATGAAAAGGAACAAATGACAAATAAGTTTTTAACCCACCGGATGGTGGATGTAGATTGCCGAAGGTAGATTTCGACATTCTTCGAGTATGCTCGAGTAGTACCAACCCTGGCTTCGCCAGAGCCGGTACTTATTTCTCGTTATATTTGGGGATTGATTGCTGAAATCCGTAATATCGTCAAGGCTGCGAAACCTCGCACGATTGATGATGCGGTGGATTTAGCCAATACTCTGACTGACGAACTAGTACGGACAAGAGAAGAAAATAGAAGGAAGGAAGTAGCCCAAAAGATTACCCAAGGATTCCGTCCGGGTAACCATAACAATTTCAACAAAGGAGGGAATGGGCAATCTTCCACTAGCCCATTTTGCAATTCTTGCAAAAGAAAGCATTTTGGAAGATGCAAAGGATATTGCAATTTTTGCAAAATTCTGGGGCATCAAGAAGAAGACTGCAGGAGGAAGAGATTTTCAGTCTGCTACAACTGTGGAGAAGCTGGACATCTTAGGCCAGATTGTCCAAAATTGAACAAACTATCTAACAATAAAGCCAAACCTGCAAAAGAAGCAAAAAGGAATGTAAGAGCCTTCCAACTGACTGCTCAGGAAGCAGAGCTCATTCCAGATGTGATAGCTGGTACGTTCTTAGTTCACAACGTTTACACAAAAGTATTATTTGACTCTGGTGCAAACCAAAGTTTTATAAATATTTAATTCTGCCAAACTCTTAACTTACCTTTAACCAGCATTAGGCAAATTTCTACAGTAGAAACGGCAGATGGGAATTCAGTTAAAATAAATAAGGTTCGGCTAAACGTAGAAATAAAACTTTTAAGTCATAAATTTCTGCAACCTCATTATCTATGAAATTAGTTGAATTTGATGATGTGTTAGGAATGGATTGGTTAGTAAACAACCATGCTTAAATTATCTGTGATAAGAATTCCATAAGAAATTGTGCACCCATTGGAGAAGTAATAATGATTACAGGAGATAGGCCATGTAAACCCATAAAGTTTATATCAGTAATGAAAGTTGCTAATTATGAACAAAAGCAAGGAATAGTATAAATGATTTAGTAATCATTAATACTAAAGATAAAGAACTTAAGGAAATTTCTGTAGTTTCAGAATACCCAGATGTATTCCCAGAAGAATTACCAGGGTTACCACCAGATAGGGAGGTAGAATTTAGGATTCATCTAATTCCAGAAACTATACCGATAGCCAAGGCACCTTATCGGTTAGCACCCACAGAAATATTAAAACTGAAAAATCAATTAGATGAATTATTAAGTAAAGGTTTCATACAACCTAGTTTATCCCCGTGGGAGGAGGCACCAGTGTTGTTTATTAAGAAAAAGGATGGTCCGATGAGAATGTGTATTGATTATAGAGAATTGAATAAGGTTACAATTAAGAATCGATACCCATTACCTAGGATTGATGATCTTTTCGATCAACTTCAAGGAGCTAGATATTTTTCTAAGATATACCTACGTTCCGGATATCATTAATTGAAAGTACAAGAGGAAGACATACCTAAAACTGCTTTCAGAACTAGGTATGGTCATTACAAGTTTACAGTCATGCCCTTCGGATTAACGAATGCACTTGCAACATTCATGGACAAAATGAATAGGATCTGTAAACCATATTTGGATAAATTTGTAATTATCTTCATCGACGATATACTTATTTATGCCAAAAGACAGGAAAAACATTATCAGCACTTGCATGCACTCTTAACTTTGTTAAGAAAAGAGAAGCTTTTCGCCAATCTCGAAGTGTGAATTTTGGCTGCCAGAAGTACAATTTCTAGGTCATATGGTGAATCATGAAGGTATTCACGTAGATCCTGATAAGATAGCAGCAATTACCAAATGGAAGGTTCCGCAATCCGCAATGGAAATTAGGAGTTTTGTAGGTTTAGCCGGATACTATAGATGGTTTATTAAGGATTTTTCCAAGATAGCTATATCATTAACTAAGCTAACCTGTAAAACAGTTAAGTTTGAATGAGGACCTAAACAAGAAGAAGCCTTTAGGATCTTAAAGCATAAATTAACAAATGCCCTAATCCTAGCCTTACCAGAAGCAACAGAAGATTTTAAAGTATATGGTGATGCTTCAAAGCTAGGATTTGGATGTGTGTTAATGCAACGCAAAAAGGTAATTGCGTATGCATCAAGGCAATTGAAAAAGCACGAAGAAAGCTATACCACTCATGACTTAGAATTAGGAGCCATAATTTTGCCCTTAAGATTTGGAGACATTATCTGTATGGAAGTAAGTTTACTGTCTATACGGGTCATAAGAATTTAAGATATATATTTGAGCAAAAAGAATTAAACATGAGGCAAAGGAGATGGATGAAAATCCTAAGTGACTACGACTGTGATATTCAGTATCACGAAGGAAAGGCTGAAGATGGCTAGAGATCGCCAGAAGAGTTATACAGATAATAGACGAAAGCCGTTGGAGTTTCAAGTTGGAGACAAAATGCTATTGAAAGTATCTCCTTGGAAAGGAGTTGTTAGATTCGGTAAGAAAGGAAAGCTAAGTCCAAGGTACGTAGGACCATTTCTAGTGATCCAACGTATAGGACCAGTTGCTTATCATTTACAACTACCAGGAGAGTTAGCTGGAGTACATGATGTATTTCATGTATCCAATCTCAAGAAATGTCTATCAGGCGAATCTTTGGTAGTACCTCTCCAAGATATAAAGGTAAACGAAAAATTAAAATTTGTAGATAAACCTCTTCAGATAGAAGATAGAAAGATCAAATTTCTCAAAACACAAACGATTAGTGTTAGTTCAAGTAAAGTGGGATTCAAAGATAGGACCGTAATACACTTGGGAACGGGAATCAGAAAAGAAGCGAAAGTATCCTCAATTATTCCAGTAAATCTCGAGGACGAGATTTTATTAAGGTGGGGAGAATGTAACAACTCCTATAAAAAAGTCTTAATTATTATTTTAATTATCCAATAGGAAACCCTAATTAAGATACCCAAGTGATTCTGCACAAACCCTAAAATTTTCAGAACAATCAGAATCAGGATCTGGGCCCCTAAAACTCGGGGGGTGGGGGGGGGGGGGGTAAACCCTAGTTACGATTATCTAAATTATGTGCTGTCAAATTCGAAATTTCCAATTTCATCAACTCAGCAGGCCTAGTCCCACACGTGGCAACCCTATGACCATTAGGTGTCCCTTACGGACCGTAAGGGATAAAAGTCTTACGGTCCGTAAGCATGTCAAATTTTGTGTAAAAATAGTAGACATTGGGACTTGATTTCTGGCACTAAAACGACGAAGAAATTCGTTATATACACTGAGATATCATAGAAACAGTCCACAACACACATAAATTCACGAAGTGCTGCCGCAAAACAGGGTAATAACTCAATCGCTATTACGATTCAACGTCCGATCGATTGAAACTATCCAACGTATGATTAAGTGCTGCTCAAATTGAGTTTATACTTTATCATTCGTCGTGATTTCGACTTGAATGTTTGAGTGCTGTCCGAACTCGGGCTATACTCTGTCATTCGTTGTGAATCCGCTGAATTGTTAAGTATTGCACTTTGTTAATCGTTGTGAGGGTTTAATCTCGTGAATTGTCGTAACTGTTGTATTAGTTACTAACCCAGTTTGTGTGCATTGTTATTAAAATTAGGTTAAACAAGGCTAAATCAGTAGGCTTATACACTGCTCGTTAAATCTGCAATGTGAGTCATTCTCTTTTTATCAACTGTTTTACAATACTCCAAATTATTTTCAAAAGTTATAATTACAGGGACTAAGTCGTGGATATCTTGAATCACTGGCTAGTGGGGTATTGTGCACATTACTAATTTTCTCCCAGTTAGGTTCATTGACCTACTAGGGATAATCATCACTATTTGGGTTCATTGACCTAATAGTGGTATGACCATCGTCACCATTGTGACATGTCACCATTGTGACACGGCGCTAGATAAAAATAAGATATAAGCCATTGTAATCGCTCTTATGCTGTAATTAATAACTATGCATCATTTTATGTAAATAGAATGATTCACTCAGTATTTCCCGCTGACAAAACCTTTTTCAAACATGTTTCAGGTGATCTGTTATGATCCAGGAAAAGTGTCGTGAAGCACTACAAGCTTAAGAAAGTGGCTCAGGATAAAATAAAGAAACATGTTTTGTAAAATAAAAGATTTCTTCGTGAAATCAAATGATTGTAAATTACCGGGGTTTTATCCCGAGTTGTGAAATAAAATAATCGGGAAATATTTCAGTTTTAAAAAGATCCTGATAATAAACTTCCGCTGTTAAACTCAATTAATTAAATACCACGGGATTTCTGTCCCGCGGCTCCTGAAACGGGTCAAACCGGGTCGGGGGCCGTGACACATTGGATGACCCAGATCGCTTTCTAGACTTTCTAGGAAAAAACACACTTTCCGTAGGATCCCCACTATATATATAGGGTTAGGTTAACGTACAATATCCCTTATCGTACAATATGTACGCGCTCATCTCAGCTGTTAGATCTTCATCCCACAATGAAATCGCATGTTGGTTTTTTGTATCAATTTCGCATGTTGATTTTTTAACATGCGATTTTATCAAAATTACCACATGCGAAATTGTTACAAAAGACCAACATGCGATTTCGTCAAAATTATCACATGCGAAATTGTTACAAAAAACCAACATGCGATTTCATCAAAATTATCACATGCGATTTCATCCATGCTATTTTATAACATGCGATTTCACTATATCGTACGTATTGTACGTTAAGGGATATTGTATTTTACACTTTCACTATATATATAGGGTTGGGATTTAGAGAAAACGGTGGAAAGTGTGAGAACGCTTATGGATCGTCCGATCAAAACAATCTATGGACTAGATTGGCGCGGTGGCATTTTCGTAAATAACATCAATTTTATTACGTGGATGCGCTTCATTAAGGGTAAAAGCATCTTTTGACTACTCCAAACAAAACGCCATCTCATGAAAATAAAACGCCAAACAAAAATCACACACCATTCTAACTAAAACGCCATTAAATATAAAACGCCAAACTTAATTATAATAAAATCCCGCCTAAAAAAACCGCCAAAAAATTCTATATATACAACAACTCAGACCTTCAATTAAAAACACACACAAAAACCAAACGCCATATTTAATATATACCATTCGTCTGATAAACGCCAGAAAACCCAAACATCAAATACCTTCTAACCCAAAAAGTTTATTAGAAATTCAGTTTGGTTGTCTGTAAGATTTCGCTCAATGTAATGGACAAAATCATTAAGTAAAGATGTTGTCCATTTCATTGAGTAAACATTATTGACTTATCCTCAACTTCCATCCAATTTATAATGCCAAAACATACAAAAACATTACTGAGGTTTGTTGTCAATAAAGTTTAGCTGTATGGGTTGGACAACATTGTCAGTTATCTTTCTTAACTGAGGATTAACAATGTTGTCCATCACCATACAACAACACTTTATTGATTTTAGCAAGATCAAATTTACAGTTTTAAGATGGTTTATTTAGTGGCATTCTTTTTCTCGGTAAAACGCCAAAAAAGACAACATTTTGGCTGAAAGGGTGTAAACTCAATAACATTTTGCTGAATGAGATGAACAAATATTATAGAAAAAGAGGCTGATTTCAGACTTTGTGTTTCCAAACGGCGACAAAAAAACTACTTCAAAAAACAAAAATAAAAAAAAATCATACGAAAGTCGAAACAGCCAGTGAAGATGCTTCAAAAGAAGTAAAAGACTGGTGACAGTGAAGATTTGGAAGATCAATATTTATTTTGTTTAATTTTCTTTTTCAATTGATTGTTATGTAATAAAAACGCCATATCTAATAAAAATGCCAAAAAACAAAATGCTTGTCAAAACGCCAACATGCCATAAAACGCCACAAAAATTACCAAACCGTAATAAAATTACTTTGGACAAGTATTATAAAAAACCAAAAAAATAAAAAAAAATTAAATAAAAAATAAATAAAAAACAAACTTGAAAATGTAACTAGAAACAGTAACTACAAATCAGTAATACTGAAGATAGGGAAAATTTATTATATTAGAATCTAAAACGCCAAAATTGAAAGATGGGACGTGTTACAGACTTCAGAGATAAAGCTTGTCAAAAACAATAATTACAAACAGTAACTGAAAAGACGAATACTTTATTATAATAATGCACCGCCGAACTTAGGCGCCAAAAAGACATCCTATAAAATGATACGTTTCAGCAACTTCCATTTGATCAAACCAAAAAAACAAACGCCAGTACTACTAAATACCACTCAGTGTAAACGGCCAAAAATAAAAAAAATCAAAGATGGCTAATATGCTTTCTTGGATATTCAGTATTGTTATTCGTGAAGTTTCACTGAATGAATTGTTAGCAGAGGCGAGTAACTCAGTAAGATTTTGCTGCATGAGATGGACAAAAATTTAAGAAAAAGATACTGATGCCAGTCATATGGCATTTTGTATTTTTTGTTCTTGAAGAAGGCTTGGATGAGGAGAAGAGATCAATGACACTGAAGAGTGGGTTGATTATAAAGATGAAGATCAAGATGAAGAAAAAGCGAAAACCCACCCACACGTCATAGATCTATGTCCCCAAACATCCACAAAAAAAGCCACCTCAACAGACGAGCAGGCAAAATAATCAAACCGATGGGTTTGTTAAGTTTTACATAAAACGCCATATTTTTTGTGACAGTTCTTGTACTATTAAAGAAGAGAGAGACTGATGACAGTGAAGATTGTGAAGAGAGATCCGATTAGGATTTTTAATTTATTTTCTTCGCTTGTATTTTTTTCCTGTGGCTGAAATATAATCTAACAATTGTAAAACGCCAAGATACCACAAACGCCAAAATGTATATAAAAAATAATAGAATAATGGGCCATCTTGTTTAAAACGCCTTGAAAAAATGCCATTCAGATAGACAAAGATCTTGCATAGATCTGAATATATTCATGGTGAAAAGGAATGAAAGATGGTTTCTAAACTTTCCTTCAACTCTTTTACACTCAACGCACTCAAAACCAATAGAATCGGAGCTTGTTCTGATCTTCTACTCCTTCTTGTTGATGTGTTGGTTCAAGATCTACGTTCTATCCAAGAGACTACCGATTTCGGGTTAAACATGAAACACCGTCTCGAACAGTTAACTGGTCGGACTAGGGTGGTTCCTGTCCGATCGGGTCACTTGAGTCTTGGCGAGGTTTCTGTTGTTTGGCACGTTGTCACATCGTCTCGATCAAAACTGCAAACTTTCAAAACAATCAAGTGTCAAGACGATCAGGCCGTTCGGACGGATTGCCGTCCTCAGATTACCATCTGATCGGAATGCCATCCGATCGGATAGCCATCTGATCGGCTTACACTTGGTTCCACACTTAAACTTTTATTTCAACTTTTCAAGTTTTGAACATCGAACGGATTGCCATCCGATCGAACGACCGTCCGACCATGTGATGTTTGGAACTTCAACACTTAAACAATTTCCAACATGTTCAATGCATTACCAGTTCTAACGGATTGCCACCCGATCGGTAGACCATCCGATCGAGTGACAACACTGCTGTGAACTTGTTCTCTAAGAAATACCTCGCCGAACGGATCCTCACCCGATCGAACCGCGGTTCGATCGATCGACCCGAAGGGTAGAGATACTTCTCTGTTTTCAAAATGCTACAACGAAAACTTCAAAAGACAAACCATCATACACAAACACATCAAAATGTCAATCTAATCGAATGGCCATCCGATCGGATTGCCATCCGATCAGATTACCATCCGACACTTACCACCTTTGCACCGTTTTACGCGCCGCTTATCGTTTATGCTATTGTTAACTATTCAGGCTAATCTCTCTCAGCGCTCCCTTCAATCCAAGAGCGTGTTTACTTGTTAAACACAATCTGTGAGTATACTCGATCCCTTTTTGCTTTACGCACTTTTGGGTGTTACATACGTTATCTATATTCAAATCACAATCGACACACAACGCAAACACTATTTATACGCTAACCGTTATTGCATGCTAGGTGTTTGGACACAGCACCTGTCATGGACAGGGGTTGTTAAGGGCTTTACTTCACGTGTTATGAACAGGGGTTGTTAAGGGCTTTACTTCACGTGTCCTAGTGGGGATATGTGTTGCGCATTCTACAACTTGCATTCACGTCTGTGCATATTTCTCTGTCGATAACCTACTTGCCTTCACTTTGTACATGCTACATGCTGGTTATGCGTAAATGATTTCGAACTCTATTATGCTATATCAAACTTGTATGCTCACCTTTACACTATGTGTATTGACCTATATTTTAACGTATGTGACAGGTGTTTAGGCTGCTATCTGCTAGGATGCTTGCTAAGTGGAACCGAGTTAGGAAGAGTCTAGAAACAAACGAACAATTTATTTTTATTTGAAATCTGAGTTGTCGAAACAATTTATTTGTCTGTGAGATACAATGTGTGTACTAACTGATTTGCTGAGTATGTTATGGTATGGGACTTAACTTAAATATTTGGTAAAATTAGTTGTTACGGATTTCTCCTGGACAATCTGTTTCGCTCAGTGCCCCGCCCTGATGATTCCGCCATTGGTTGGGGTGTGACACTTTCACTGTCAGACGCCGCTTCGTATCCGGTTCTTTTGACTCAGGTATATCTTGTTGTTGTGATGCTTCATGCTTCGTCAGCAACTAACAACATCTCAATCTTCAACAACCCCTATTTCTTGATTGAAATCAAGTTCTACACATGCTCAGAAAATTTTAAGCAAACATTTCTATGCAACAGAGGAACGTACCACATGAACACTAAGTACATCAAATTTCACAATCTAAATTTCTTTCAACTTTTGATGATCAGCCAAATCTTCAAGAACGGTTACTTTTTTTTTAATTTTAAGAAAAACAAATAAACACTCTATTTATGTATTTTTGATTTTGTAGAAAAACAAGACACTATTTTTGTATTTTTGATTTTTTTAATATTAAGAACTAAAAACAAATAAAAACTCAAAATGTAAACAACTACCATAATATACAATTACAGTTGCAATGGGATCAAAATTCGTTCTCAGGAAGACTAAGGAACACTTTTCAGTACGAGCCTAAACAAACTGGTCATGTGATTGCCAATATGTTTGTCCACTTAAACTTTAACGCTTAACTTTCAATTTTTCAACTTCGTGATATGCTTAAGGTAAGATTATACTATTATACCCGTGTGTCCCATTCCAAGGCATACCCCCGCGATCAAGGTAAGCACAACGATTCATCGTAGCGGGTGATTATACTGATGTCATCCTTTTTTGATTTCCAACGTTAGACCATTGGTGACAGGTCAGTACTTTCATACATCAGAGCGACCAATGATTTTGTCCAACGAGGGCGAGGTAAATACCTTTTTGGTACGAATTTGGCTCTTTGAGCATTGGGAATTTTCTCATTTTGAGATTTGATTCCTTAGGGTTTTGTCCTCTTGGGATCTTTTAAGATATCCTGACTGTGTCTAGGTCTGCATATAATCTGGATGCAACAGAAGGACAACCAAGATATCCCCAGATGATTCAACAATATAAAGACCTGAAACCTCAGACGTTGGCTATCTATCAACACAAGATTTAAGACCATAAAATCATACGCTGTTGGTATGTTACCCACATGGTACATAGTTCGTTATGTTTATATCACTTAGTATCTTTTATCATTTTGAGCGTCAAGCCTATCGACATATCGCGGTAGATCATAGTCTTTTCAGCTATGGCACCTTACATGTGTTAATCAAACTCTTTAACACGAACATTTATTTCACTTCTCATATCATGCGATTTTTCTTTTTGACTTTTTCATTTTTCAAATGTTTTGGTATTTTTCTCATTTTCTCCCCCTAAAACTATGCATATTTACAGCAAACTCCTTTTGAATTTTCTGAGTTTTCTCCCCCTAAACTATATATGTCCCCCCTAAATTTGTGCATAAATTTTATGCGCAAATTTACCATTTACCAGAGAAAGGACACTTTATGTACAAAGTAATGAACTAAGAAAGAGAAATAATATTTTTGCTTAACTGTTCTATCATCAGATTGAAGACTAATCAAATTCAAATCAAAGTACTGAATTTAAACGGTACCTTTCGCTGATCATTTCTTACTTTTGTTATCTCCTCCAAAGGAAACATATCATCTGTAAAAAAAATTGAACTTTTTGCAACAATGAAATGTTACCCGTTTTATTTCTGGAACAACTGCTATCAACATTCCAGAGATTGTCAACAACTCCTCCTTAGTTGTTCCTGAAAAGTAAGGAGATTAGTAAGACTTTGGTACCCAGGCCATCGTGGTCCTGGGTTTACCTGAAGCATCAAAATAAGACACTTCTTTTAAGCACAAATCCCCTTTCGTTTCAAGGATTGGTGAAGTTGCTGCTTTGGATTTGGGTTTCCAAATCTGTTTCGGCTTAGCAAACGCGTTTGTTGCCTTCGGTTGAGCAACGTTAGCTGTTTCAGACTTGTTAGTTTTAGAAACACGTTTTTGTTCCTGAACAGCCTTGCGTTTGTTTTTAGCTACATTCCAATCCCTATCAGATGGTTTAACCTTGGGATTCACATTCTTCATTGCCTTAGGTGAAGATACCTTCATTGGCTTAGAATGCTTGTTATCCTTTGGTGTAACCCTCTGATTTTTCTTATAATAGGGTACGTAGGGACGATGTGTGTAGTTCCGAGCAATGTGACTAGCAATGCCGCAATTGAAGCATGTTTGTCTCTTCACGTAGAACTAATTCTGATCAGCTGGATTTGCTCTTGCATGCCCTGAAAGACGAACCGGTCCTTTCTATGCTTGTTTGTGTAGCACACTTCCTGCAGATGAAGATGAATTTGGATGCTTGTATTTTCTGTTTGTAGAAGTCTTGTTGCTCTGAGCACCATTCTTCATCTTTTCTCCCTGATTGGAGCTTTCATTCACCTTGTTATGAGCATTATGAGGATTATTGCTTCCTTGTCCTTGATGAGCAGACTTCTTATACCCTTGATTTTGATCTACTCGTTTTGGCTCCTTTTGCGTGTTGTGAACCGGCTCACAAACACCAGCACAAGAGTGAATATTAGCATTTTGTTGCACGTTTGGGCGATAAACACAATTTCTAGCAATGTGTCCAGGAATTCCATAGTTGAAACATGTCTGTCGCTTCAATGTATGGAGATTCGAAGAGCTAGCAGCAGTAGCTGATCTGATGGGTTTAGATGAACGAGCTTGCTTTGATTGTTTTGCTTGTGTTCCATGTGCCTTTTCTGAGTTCTTCTTTACCTGTTGATCAGAACTAGCACATGTTTGAGATTTAGACTTTTGATGATTATCTTCTTTTGTATCATTTTCTAATTTATCTTTTGAAGAAGATTCATCTTTGACATCTGATTTAGAAAAATCTCTTTGTGGCTCTTTTTCTGGTGTAACCACCTTTTCCTTTTCAAATTCTTATTCAGGTTTAGATTCACATGATTTAGATGTTTTCAAAACTGGTTCATTTTCCACTTCGGTTTTCAATGTGGTCCCACTAGATTCAACATTAGGGATTTCCATTGAGACCGATTCAGAAGAAGAATCAGAACATTGTTGATTTTCTTGAGAAGAAGTTTCAGTGGTTTCACTGAATGCATCCTAAGAGACCTCTCCTGTCACACTATCAATAGCTGTAAGGTTAGGAACATCACAATCACAATCATTAACTATTGAAAAACAACCATCATCAGACACATTATTAAATTGTTCATCACAAGCATCAACTGTCTTGCCCAAAACATCAGGCCCACTAGACGAAACATAACTATTATGGGTGAAATTCTGAGCCTATATCCTGATACTATATCTTGATTTTATGATAGGTAATTACGATCAGGATACCGGATTAGGATATTGGTAACATCATGAGGCAGTATCCTGACTGTTACTAACAATTTGCTTGTAAACATTGGTTATAAGGGACTAACGTTCATGAGGACCAAGTCATCCTGAAGACCCGCTCAAATTGGTCAGGATAAGGACGTTGATGGCGGAAGAATAGCTCTTGTAACGGCCAACATTGAAGAAAGGCGTATTTTATGGGAGTTATGGATGATTGGTCAATGCTATTAATGTTGTAACGGTTATAGGAGCTTAAATCCTGGAGTTATAGTTGGTATGCACGTGGAAAACGAGTTGAAACAGCCTTGCAACGTTCCGAAAGGAAATAATCTCAGTATCCCGGATTTTTAGCATAATATCCCGGATTTTTAGCATAGTTAGTTATTTCTTTTACTATATAAAGGAATGATCGGATCAAATAGGAGGGACACAATTTCTTGAACACTCTTGCTCTCTACTAGCTGCAAACACTCACAAATCAAATCCTGCACTGTATCCTGGTTATTCAAGCAATAAGAAGAACAAGGCAGCCGACGATTGTCAGCTCCCGAGGTTTTATGCCGGAGATCTAGATTGATCAAGGGCTTTCCTCGTACATCCCGTGTCACCCTTTACTTTTTTGCTCATTGTTTGATTATAGATACGGCTCGATATCCTGAGCCGTATCCTGAAACTGTTTTTGCAAACAACTTAATTAACATATGTTTGAACACATTCTCTTAGCACACTACCTCACTTAACTAATTTGATCACTTAATTGCTTAGGTAATTTTTGATCAAAACAATTTGGTGCCCACCGTGGGGCAAGTGGTGCTATTTCTACTAAAAACTTTTGCGAAATCATTACTTAGGTTTTCTATTTTCAAAACTTTTTGCTACACTATTTTCAATGGCCTCGAGATCAAACATGAGCTCTTCCACCATGTCTGCTACAACCTCTGCAACAATTGGTTTGGTGCTTCCACCACCTCCTCCGAGAACCCAAGCTTCTTCATTGCCTCAAGATGTTATCCCCGCTCGCAACATTCAGGGATCTGCTCCTGTTTTGGCCTCTAATGAAGAAATTCTAACTTTGTTTGGTAGTGTACAGGAACAGATGAGGCAACAGCAGGAGACTAACCAAATGCTGATGAGAGAGATACAACTCTTGAAATCTAGCTCAAGCTGGCCCACTGAGGATAACCGGGGGAATATTGTGCCTAGCCATTCCCAGAGTCATATTCCTGAGGTACCCTCTTCGGTCAGGGTGTCAACTGTGAGAAATCCAGGATATGCTCCAGGATGCGCTCCAGGATATGACCAGAATCACCAAGCTGGTAATTTGTTTGTTAACACCAGTATCCATGTTACTAATAATCTTGGATCATTGCAGGATGCAGGCGTGACATCAGCGATAACTAGAGAGCTTCAAAAGTTGAAGGATATGATATCAAGTGTGCCTGGAATAGTGCAGCTTATACCGGAAGTATCCCGGGATAGTCACAACATATCCCGCTTTGCTCACCCCATTTGTGATGCAGAAATCCCAAAGAGATTCCAGACTCCTAACATGAAGCTGTATGATGGGACGAGGGATCCTGAGGAGCATATTGCCCAGTATAGGGAGAGGATGGAGATTAACCCTATCCCGCCAGAACTTAAGGAAGCATGCTTGTGCAAGGGCTTCGGCTCTACTCTAATAGGATCAGCCTTGAAATGGCTTCTAAATGTTCCACCTTATTCAATTACATCATTTGCTCATTTAGTTAATTTGTTTAATAGTCAGTTTTCTTGTAGTAGAAGCTTTGAAAAACTAACAAGTGACCTCTACAAGATAACACAGGGGCCTCAAGAATCCCTAAGGGATTATGTGAACAAATTCAGCAGAGAATCCTTGGATATCCCACACCTTGACGTTGCTACAGCAGTCCAAGCATTCAAGATGGGACTACAAAAGGATTCCCAGTTTTATCAGGATCTTGTGATGAATCCTTGCAGGAACTTGAACGAAGCTCGAAACAGGGCCTTGAGATATATCAGACTGGAAGATGATAAGAGAATGCAAGAAAGGATGAATGCATCCTCAACATATGAACCAACTAACAGGAAGTCAGAATCCTCATACAAACCATATCGTTCTAAGCCATATGACAGGAATGATAGCAAAAAAGTGAACGCTGTTGAAAATGAGGATCCTGAGGAGTATCCTGAATTGTCAGAATATTGTTTATCTGTTAATATACCTGAACTAATGTATGCTATGCAGGGTTTGGGAGATAAAGCCAGGTGGCCTCGGAAGAATCAACAAAAAGCTGATTGGAAGGATAAGTCCAAATGGTGTGCCTTCCATGAGGATTTCGGACATGTTATTGAGGATTGGATTGCCCTGAGGAAAGAAATAAGCTACCTACTAAGCAAAGGATATTTGAAGGATCTTCTGGGCAGAAAGAAAAATAAGGGTCAGGATATTGAGAAGGATCCTGAACGAGCAGCATCACCTCCCGCTGACGCCAAGATAATTAACTTTATCTCAGGAGGGTCCGATATCTGCGGAACTTCTTATTCTGCAGCCAAAAGACATGCAAAGGAGGCTAAGGCCGAAAGGGGGAATAAGCCAACCAGGATATTGACCCTCACGACTGATAAAATGATCACGTTCGATAGTGATGACAGGGATACTCTCCAGGATCCTCATCATGATGCTCTGGTAATAACTTTATATGTTGCTAATCACTTTGTACGCAGGATACTGGTGGATAATGGCAGCTCAGTCAACATCATCCAATTGGAAACCTTAAAGAGAATGAACATCCCCGAGATGGAGATTACCTCAAAGTCCACTGTGCTTGTAGGGTTTCATGGAGAAGCAAAGAATACTGTTGGGGAGATAAAACTGCCCGTATATGTCAAAGGAGTAAACTCAATGCAACGCTTCTGTGTCATGGACTCCTTATCCTTCTACAATATCATCTTGGGCAGGCCATGGATCCATGATATGAAAGCTGTACGATCAACCTATCATCAGTGTGTCAAGATCCCTACTCCTTGGGGGGTAGTCAAAGTTGAAAGTGACCAACAAGAGGCGAAGGAGTGCTACTCCTCTTCGATGAAGGCCTCAAGAAAATCCAAAGCAGGATAGCAATTAAAGATGCGAGCCCAGGATAATGTGGAGGCTTCGGAGCAGGATGTTAAGAAAATTATCCTGGACCAGAATAATCCAGATATCTCGGTGCTTGTAGGAGCCAATATCCTTCAGGATATTGAAAATCAGTTAACTAACTTTTTGAAATGCAGGATGTCAACATTCGTATGGAAGCATGAGGATATGACAGGTATTTCTAAGGATATTATAACTCACAAGCTTGGAATTGACAGGTCTTTCAAGCCTGTCTAGCAAAAGAGAAGGAAGTTTGCTCCAGAACGAAACATAATTATTCAAGAAGAGGTTGAAAGACTATTGAAGTCCAAGATGATCAGGGAAGTCAAATTTCCCAAGTGGCTAGCAAATGTGGTCGTGGTTCAAAAGAAGAATGGGAAATGGAGAGTTTGTGTAGATTACACAGACTTGAACAAAGCATGTCCTAAAGACCCATTCCTTCTGCCTCATATAGACTCGATGGTGGATGCCGCTGCCGGTCATGAAATGTTAACCTTCATGGATGCATCCTCAGGATTCCAGCAGATCTAAATGGAACCTTCAGACCAGGAGGATACTGCTTTCATGACACCAACAGGTATTTATTGTTATACTGTTATGCCTTTTGGTTTAAAAAATGCAGGTGCAACGTACCAGAGATTGGTGAACATGATGTTTAAAGACAAACTGGGGGACACCATGGAGGTGTACATTGACGATATGGTAGCCAAATCCAAGAAGGCTGAGGATCATCTCCAGGATATTAAAGGAGCATTTGATATCCTGGACCAGTATAATATGAAATTAAATCCTGCCAAGTGCCATTTTGGAGTGGGGGCAGGAAAGTTTTTAGGATACATGGTGACTAAAAGGGGGATAGAAGCAAGCCCAGAGCAGATTAAAGCTATCTTGGATATCAAGTCACCTTCAAATATGAAAGATGTTCAAAGATTAATAGGGCGAGTAGCAGCATTAAACAGATTTATATCAAGATCCTCGAAAAAATGCAAGGAATTCTACAATATCCTGAAGAAGAATAAGAGGTTCGAGTGGGGAGAAAAGCATGAAGCAGCCCTACAGGAATCAAAGCAATATCTTTCAACCGCACCTCTATTAATGAAGCCTGAGGATGGTGAACCATTATCCCTATATCTCGTAGTATCAGGGAATGCAGTAAGTGCTGTCCTTGTAAAGGATCATGAAGGTCAGCAGTATCATGTCTATTACGTTAGTAAAAGTTTATTAGATGCTGAAACTAGATATTCTCATCTAGAAAAAATGATATTATCCCTAGTTATGGCATCAACAAAACTTAGACATTATTTTGAAACACATAGGATTCATGTTAAAACCAACTATCCTGTTAAAAATGTGCTTAGGAAACCCGAGATGTCAGGTAGGATGGCTAAATGGTCAGTGAAATTAAGTGCCTATGATCTAATATATGAGCCTAGAAATGCCATAAAGTCTCAGGCCTTAGCTGACTTTGTGGCTGATTTAAGTAGTGATATTCAAACTGAAGTAGACCTAGAAGTACAACAGCTAGGAGAAAACTTAGAATCCTGGACATTATATACTGATGGTGCATCTAATGTAAGAGGTGTAGGTTTGGGTATACCACTAAAATCGCCACAGGGGGACCTGTGGCATATTACCCCAGACCATTAAATGTGAGTTTCCTGCCACTAATAATGAAGCAGAATATGAAGCTCTGATAGCAGGATTAGAATTAGCTAAAAATATGAATATTAGATATTTACAAGTATATGTTGATTCCCTGTTGATTACTAACCATTTCAATGGATCTTATGCAATAAAAGGCGAAAAGTTAGCTGAATATCTTGAAATTGTTAAAAAAATTAGCAGGATATTTCGAAATTTTTATACTTGAACAGGTACCAAGAGAAAAGAATGTTGAAGCTGACGCTCTAGCAAACTTAGGATCTACTATCAGGATACCGGAGGGAACTCAGATACCAATAGTGCACATCTTGTATCCTGCAATGGAACATTTCAAATCTCAGGATAAAGAAGTAGCATGTATCCAGGATCTTGGTGATGGATATCCTGAGAAGGATCCTGAATCCTGATGACTCCAATTGTGAAGTATCTTCAAGAAGGAGATATCCCAAAGGATGCAAATCCTAAGGCTTTTAGGATGAAGGTATCTCGTTTTACTATTATAAACAATATTTTGTATAAGAAATCCCTTGCAGGTCCGTACCTAAGGTGCTTGGAAGATCCTGAAACCAAGGAGGTACTTTAGGATATACACGAAGGAGACTGTGGCAACCATACTGGGGGCAGATCTCTGTTCTCAAAGGTGTTGAGAACAGGATGTTACTGGCCGACCATGAGAAAGGATGTTGCGGAGTATGCTCAGAAATGCGATGCATGTCAAAGACACGGCAACATGCTGCATCAGCCTGCAGAACCATTATATCCTATCGTATCCCCTTGGCCGTTTATGAAATGGGGAATGGACATAGTGGGAAAACTTCCAAAGGCTCTAGGAGGAAAGGTTTTTATGCTGGCAATGACAGATTATTTCTCCAAGTGGGTCGAAGCCGAGGCCTTTGTTCAAGTCAGGGATCAAGAAGTGGTATCCTTCATAAAGAGGAATATCCTGACCAGATTTGGGGTACCAGCTGAGATAGTTTGTGACAATGGCTCTCAATTCATCAGCAAAAGAGCTGCTGACTTTTGCAAGAGTTGGGGAATTAAGATGATTACGTCAACACCAGTGCATCCTCAAGCAAATGGACAAGCACAATCCTCGAACAAGATAATCGTCAACAATTTAAAGAAGAGGTTAGGTGCCAAAAAAGGAAAATGGGCAGAGGAACTACCATTTGTCCTATGGGCTGATAGAACAACTGTGAAGAATGCTACTGGGCAAACCCCATTTTCTTTGATATTTGGGGCAGAAGCAGTGATCCCGACAGAAATGGTGATACCGACAGCTAGATCAAGCCTACGGGATCCTGAATCAAATCTTGAAATCTTATGTCAAGAACTGGATACTATTGATGAGACAAGAGATGCAACAAAGCTAAGGATGGCGGCATATCAACAGAGGATATCCAGAGCGTATGACAAGAATATAAGGACTAGAAGGTTCCAAGTCGGAGATTGGGTGTTAAGGAAAGCTTTTCAGAATACTACGAATCCTGCTGATGGAAAGTTGGCTCCAAAGTGGGAAGGACCCTATGAGATTGAATCGGAATCCGGAAAAGGAGCATACCAGCTTAAGAATATGGAGGGGAATATACTACCAAGATACTGGAATGCTATACATCTCAAAGCCTATTTCAAGTGAGTTTAGAATTTAATTTCTAACTCAAGATGGTATGAATTCTGTCTCTTTTAAATATAATTTATTTGAACCCGATACTAACTTAAGCATCGGAGGGGTGTTAGCCAAGATAACACCCACCATAGTTTAAGGTTGTTTTGCAGAATATGCTTCGGGATATAGCTCCAGGATACACACTCAGGATACTTCGAAAGATTAGAGGATTGACCCCCTCTCTCACGTTTAAGGGATCCTGATCCCTTCACAGGTTTAAAGGTATTCACCTTTCTCACGAATTGGGTTTAAACACCCCACCTGGAGCGCAAGTTATCCAGGGATAGTTCAAGGTGGCGAGACCAGTTCATGTAAAAGTGGCTGACAATTTCGTTACTGTTGGCTATACCCTGGATCCTTAAGGTATATGAGGATTGATCACCCTCTCTCGTGAAAGGGTATTTTCATACTCTCTAAGGTTTAAAGGTTTTCACCTTTCTAAGTCTTGGAGTTTATACACTCCCGCCTGTAGCGCACGAAAATTTGGGATTTTCCCCAGGATACTAAGGGTTTATCCCCAGTACATTAAGGGTTTATCCCCAGTAAAACTAAAGTTTTTAACAAGATTGCAAAGATATGACAAGTTGTGATTACACACGTTCTTTTGTGGATAAGAAGCTACGAAGTTTAATCACTAAGTGAAGAAATACTCAAGTATGTCATGCACTGATGCAATATCTTGCACAGACAGGGGACATCCATGCCGGGGACATTGCAAAGGATTCAAAGGTAAAGGTTGGAAATTATTGCCTAAGTGTTTCTGGTATGATTTATTATTCTTCAAGTCTCAAAAACCTTATCTAAATGATCTAAGTTTTCTAAAAAGTCATATTCAACCAAGTTTTGTCTAACATTTAGAAGACATTTCATCAGTATTCTGACCAGGATATTTGATCAGGATATTCAAAACATACCTTTCAAAATAAAAACATAATAAATAAGACTAAAATGTCAGTTTATTATTATTAGTCCAAAAGATTGTATTCTTGGTTTCGCCTCAAAAAGAGACCCATCCACCAAGAACACAATTAAGCTTTTAAAGCATATTTACATAAACAGTTGAAGGCTTCATCCTGGAAACACAGGATCCCTCCACCTTCAGTCGTCAAACTATTCTACTTGCAGGAAATTAGAATTGTTCTAAGTGCAGGACAACTAGATGATTTAGACCCTACAAAATACAGACGAACTAACCAAGATACAGGTTCAGTATATATGTACAGGTTCAGTATATTTGAAATAGATATCCTTACCAGACATGTTGGAATGACTAAAAAATATATCCGTTGGAATCAGGATATCCAACAGTTATATTTTTGGGGACAATTGTTATGGGTGAAATTCTGAGCCCATATCCTGATACTATATCTTGATTTTATGATAGCTGATTACGATCAGGATACCGGACCAGGATATTGGTAACATCCTGAGGCAGTATCCTGACTGTTACTAAAATTTTTTTTGTAAACGTTGGTTACAAGGGACTAACATTCATGAGGACCAAGTCATCCTGAAGACCCGCTCAAATTGGTCAGGATAAGGACGTTGATGGCGGAAGAATAGCTCTTGTAATGGTCAGCATTGAAGAAATGCGTATTTTATGGGAGTTATGGATGATTGGTCAATGTTATTAATGTTGTAATGGTTATAGGAGCTTAAATCCCGGAGTTATACTTGGTATGCGCGTGGAAAACGAGTTGAAACAGCCTTGCAATGTTCAGAAAGGAAATAATCTCAGTATCCCGGATTTTTAGCATAATATTCCGGATTTTTAGCATAGTTAGTTATTTCTTTTACTATATAAAGGAATGATCGGATCAAATAGGAGGGACACAATTTCGTGAACATTCTTGCTCTCTACTAGCTGCAAACACTCACAAACACTTACACTTGTATTCGAATCACATTGTAACACTTAGTTGATCCGCATCAAATCCTGCACTGTGTCCTGGTTATTCAAGCAATAAGAAGAACAAGGCAGCCGACGATTGTCAGCTCCCGAGGTTTTATGCCGGAGATCTAGATTGATTAAGGGCTTTCCTCGTACATCCCATGTCACCCTTTACTTTTTTGCTCGTTGTTTGATCATAGATACGGCTCGATATCCTGAGCCGTATCCTGAAACTGTTTTTGCAAACAACTTAATTAACATATTTTTGAATACACTCTCTTAGCACACTACCTCACTTAACTAATTTGATCACTTAATTGCTTAGGTAATTTTTGACCAAAACAATAACTATGAAACGGATTAAGAAAAGCTTGTCCAAAAACACAACCAAACTCAGTTTCTTTTATTGAAGTTTTAGAAAAATCAGAATTTAAATCTTGTTCAATCCAAGAACATCTTCAAACTTTACCTCAATTACTTCATCTGCACGGGAAGATGAAGCAGTAGGATCAAATACACCTTTAGAAACAAATTGTATCGGATGAGTTTTCCGATTTTCAATTGATTTGCTGTTGATCGATGACTTATCAATTTTTGGATCGTAAGTCATCGTATCCTCATTAATCCGCTCCTCCACAGAGTAGAGGCTTTCATATTTGTTGTTACTAGCTTATTATGTTGGTTCAATTCTGTTTATACATGAAGGAAAACAATAAAACATACCTGTTATAGCAGACAGTGCGTTGGAGAATCCAGTAATGGAGTTCGACATGCTTGTCATCGTGATCTAGTTCCTCCTTAGGGTGCTGACTGATTATGGGGACTTAGAAAACTGAAAAGGGATATCGGCTAGGAGAGGAGGTCGAATTGTGATGTTATAGCTAATGGGGTGTGTAAAATTGTGTAACTGAGTAACCCCTTAACCTCCACATAATTCTCCTTATATAAGCACTCAGGAGGAAACCTAATTAGTTAATAAGGGTAATATGGTCCATCAACAATTACCAACTAATTATTTAATAGGTTCTAATATATTTTGATTTCTATAATGTAAATGATTATGATGGCTATAGATTAGATATCAATACGTAACATATTTAATCTTACATTCTCCCACTTAGCCGAGTAATCATTTACTATGAGTATTAGATAAGCCTGATCAGGAGTTAACACTCATTTTAGCCTTAAACAAGTACTATAGCAGAGAAATACAGCCGTTGAATCATTATGCGACTCAGGACCCCCATTAATCATACTATAGCCTTAATTTAAAACCTAATCATCATGATCAAAATACGCGTAAGCCCTTTGTTTGACTTGTAACTTTATTTGTCTATATGCCATTATACCGGTTGAACATATTCTAAGAGACATACAAAATCAAACTGAGGAAATTTCATTAACATAAAACATAAGCTAGTACAATATGCTCAAATAAGGTCTTTACTAAATCCCATATTCCGAACATGTTCTTCATAAACCTTAGGAGGGAGACCTTTAGTCATCGGATCCGCAAGCATATCCTTAGTACTAATATACTCGATACAAAGATTATTTTCCTCAACACGTTCACGTACAAATAGATATTTTGTATCGAGATATAAACCAGCTCCAGTCGAACTGTTACTGTTCGAGAAACTAACAGCAGCTGAATTATCACAGTAAAGCTTCAATGGTCTAGAAATGGAATTAACGATTTTGAGTCCAGTGACCAGATTTCTAAGCAACATTCCATGACAGGTTGCGTTATAAACAGCAATGTACTCTGCCATCATAGTGGAAGTTGTGGTCAACTGTTGTTTATGACTCTTCCATGAGATAGGGCCGCCTGCTAACATAAAGATATAGCCCGAAGTGGATTTCTTGTCATCTTTGCATTTGGCAAAGTCAGAATCAGAATAGCCCACCCCTTCTAAATGATCACTTCTTCTATAAGTCAGTTTATAGTCTTTCGTCCCTTGCAGATATCGAAGTACCTTCTTAGCTGCTTTCCAATGATCTAAGCCAGGATTAGTCTGATAACGGCCAAGCATTCTAGCAATATAAGCGATATCTGGACGAGTACAAACTTGAGCATACATCAAGCTCCCGACTACTGACGCGTAAGGTATCTGGCTCATTTGCTCCTTCTCAACCTCTGTTGTCGGACACTGGAATGAACCGAAAACATCTCCCTTAACTACTGGAGCGACGGAGGGTTTGCACTGTTGCATGTTGTAACGTGTGAGGACACGATCTATGTAAGCCCTTTGGGACAATCCTAAAATCCCTTTGTTTCTATCTCGGTGAATTTCGATGCCAATGACGTAAGAAGCATCTCTGAGATCCTTCATGTCGAAGTTATGTGAAAGTAACCGCTTCGACTCATGCAACATATCTAAACTATTACTTGCCAATAGAATATCATCTACGTAAAGGACAAGTATAGTAAAGTTACTCCCACTCATATTGAGGTAGGTGCATTGATCCACTTGATTCTTCATAAAACCTTGCTTCTTCATGACTTCATCAAACTTGAGGTACCACTGACGTGATGCTTGTTTTAACCCGTAAATGGATTTCTTCAACTTACAGACTAGATGCTCCTGACCCTCAGGTTTAAAGCCTTCAGGTTGTTTCATGTAAACATCTTCGTCCAAATCTCCGTTAAGGAAAGTGGTTTTAACGTCCATCTGATGCAGCTCTAAATCGAAATGAGCTACTAGGGCCATGACGATCCTTAATGAATCTTTATGAGAGATAGGTGAAAACGTCTCTTGATAATCAATTCCCTCTTTCTGAGTGTAGCCCTTTGCAACCAATCTCGCTTTGTAGCGTTCAACGTTCCCATTCGGATCCAGTTTTGTTTTGAACACCCATTTGCATCCTACGGGTTTGACTCCGTTGGGTAATTCTACCAAATCCCAAACGTCATTTTTCTTCATGGATTCAAGCTCATCAATCATCGCTTTATTCCATTCAGAAGACTGATCACTGCTAATGGCTTCATTGTAAGAGATAGGATCATTTAGCTTTCTGGGATCCATTTCAGTCAGGTAGGTAACATAATCATCCCAATTAGTAGGCCTTCTTTGCCTAGATGACCTCCTGAGTGGATTATCGGGTACAACGTTGTCTTGGTTATGAGCGTTTGATGTGCCTTCGTCATGAGGTATAATGGGTTCTGATTGTAGAGGTGAATTTGGAGTTGGTGCAGTAGCTTCAGGTACAGTAGTTGCATTGGGTACAAGAGGAGTAATCGGAGTAATGGTAAACGACGAGTCTCTCCCCCCCGCGTCTTGTACTTCTTGCAATTCTTCGTAAGGGTTGGTACTGCTCCCACTGACCTTGAAATCCTCCAGGAACGCGGCACGCTTGGTTTCAACAATACGGGTGACATGGGAAGGACAATAGAAACGATAACCCTTAGAGTTCTCAGGATACCCGATAAAGAAATAGGTAACTGTTTTAGGGTCAAGTTTCCTTAGGAAAGGATTGTAAAGTTTTGCTTCAGCAATGCAGCCCCATACTTTCATATATTTAAGACTCGGTTTCCTTCCTGTCCAGAGTTCATAAGGAGTTTTAGGGACAGACTTAGAAGGAACTCTATTGAGTATATGAACAGCTGCTTTTAACGCTTCAGTCCAGAGGAATAATGGTAAATTAGTGTTGGCTAACATACTGCGCACCATGTTCATAAGGGTACGGTTTCTTCTTTCAGCGACACCGTTCTACTGAGGTGTACCAGGCATGGTGTATTGGTTCACAATCCCCTGGCCCTTACAAAACTCATAAAATGGACCAGGAGTGTTGGTCCCTCTAATGGGATCTTCCTGTTCGTAAACGTAGTTGAATCGTAAAGTGATCAATGTGCGGAATTCATGTAATCACATATCAGATATACAAAGACAATATTCTACTCTGAATCACCATCTGAGATTCTATTGAATGATGTGAAAGCATACAGGAACCAGAAAGAACTCAGACATACAAAGGTAGGTTGCAAGTGAAAGTGTCAAAAAGGTCCTAAATAAACTAACCTACCGGCTATTTATAGGCAAGGACAGAATAAGAGAGTGCTGGCCGATCGGCTGGTCTAGCCGATCGGCTGAACATCCTAACCAATCGAGTAGCCTGCTCGATCGGTCGGGCTGTCCGATCGGCTGGGCTAGCCGATCGGCTGGCATCAACAGCACTTAACAAAAACTTCACCGATTCTGTCCTGCTTTACATACATACAAACAAAACATACACACAACTATACAAAATACGACTACATGTTGATGGAAGCTACAGACGTTATTGCACTAACAGACTCCCCCTCGCATGTAGCTGTAGTTCCTTCCAACATAGTCTTTATTTCCTCCTGTTGCATCTCCTTTCCTTAGCCTTTTGTCTTCTCTGTTCAGCTCGTTCCTCTCACATTCTCCTTCTTTTATGCCTGCCCTCATTTATCCACCACTTTCGATATTCAGGGTCGCCATCACGCTTTCGATCCCACTTTGGAATTTTGTTCTCTTCAGATTCAATAGGTGTTTGATCTGTGGGCGGCACATACCCAAGATTTCTTCTTCCCCTCTCTACAGCCTTTTTACTATCTCTTTTTGTCTTTGACTTCGCTTGTATACCTTCAAAAATTCATCAACTTCAAGATCTCTCCATTTTGTCTTCCAATTTTTCCCTGAGTTGATTTCTTTTGCGAAGCAAACATCTATCACACCTTGATACTGCATAGCTATCTCTTTGTCTTTCTTATCATAGATTATCTTGTTGACAAACAGACAATCTATATCTTTCTTCGAACAGTTGACCAACCACATAGGATCCAAAATACTTATTCTTCGTCCTTCTCCAGTGGTCTTGTCATACAAAGAAATAACTGCTTCAACTGTAGAGGGATTATATAGCCAAGCTTGAAATAGATCGTAGAAATCTTGTTCAATGGCTCTGAGTGGCATATTCTTCAAACATCTTGGAGGCTTCACATCCAACGTAATATCTTTTTCTCCACTCTCCAAGTAAGTAACAATCTGCTTCGGATATTGTGGTTTCCAATCTGGATAATTATTCTTTGCTTGCCATTTTATGTAATTCCACAAATCCTGATCACGTTCTCGAACTTCTGGACCGTAGTAGTATTGCTTGATATTCTTTGTAACCACCAACTCATCTACGTCCCACCAGGGTAAAGTAGTTATATCAGTTAAGAATTCAAAGTACTGTACACCCTGCTCCCTTCTGATTGCATAAACTTTCAAGTCTTCCAGATATCCCCAAGATAGAATATCTCCCCAAGAAAGATCTTTGTTATGTGTAAAGTATTGAAGAGCCCTGAGCGTCTTTCTTTCTTTTGGCATATTCTTGAACCATCGTTTTCTTTCTTCAGCTGTTATCTCTCTAGGAACTGGTTCAGGAATATCTGCTGTAGCAACCCTTTCTTCAATCTTTCTTCTCAACTCATCTTCATTCTTTTCTTGAAACAACTCTGTGAAAGTAGGGAATGCAACATCTTCACCTTCATAATGAAAATCCACCCTATCTTCTTCTGAATCAGATGCGCTTTCAACAATCAATTCATCATAATGATCAGCTTCATGAGGATATCTGGGCTCGAAATCTTTTGCAGGTGAGTGAGGAATTTCGTCTTCAATATCAAACTTAAATTTTCCATCTTCCAAACCCAATTCCTCTAACATTTCAGCCCGTGTTCTTTTAACCTCTAACTCTTCTTGTTGTTTACCAGATAAGTAAATGATAGTAGGGTTAGAAAGAAGTACCTGATCAACAGATTGTTTTCCATACGATGATGCTTCATGATCAACTTCATCCTCCTGCTCATTTATTTCGTTATTCATCAGCTCATCCACTCTTTCTTGAACATTTGGTTCACTGATTAATAATCCCGAAGCACCTTGATCATTATCGTCATCGCCTTTGTCATCTTTATCAGACTTATCATCAGCTTTATCATCTTTATCATCAGATTCATCTTTATTATCAGAATCATCTTTATCTTCTTCTTCATCATCTCCAAACAATTCTTCATCCACAATCTTTCCTCGTGCTATCCTTCCTTTTCTTTTTAGATCCATAAACTTTAACAATTTTGCCACTTCTTTTGAATTGTATGGCACAGGGTAAGCATTTCCAACTAACACAAATTTGTCAGTTGTATACTCCAGCAGTAGAACTTCCCTTGCTCTTCTTCTTCTTTGAATAATTTCAACTCTTTGAAGGACATTTTCAGCAATAATAGACTCAATAGGCTCACTAACAATCAAGTATTCTGGTTCATGAGGCTCTTCAGCTTCAGCTACAACCATCTCTTGATCATCTTCAACAACTTCTTGTTCTTGAACCTCAACTTCTTCAATCATTTCAATATCAGGTTGTGAAGAAGAACCTCCAACCTCTGGTTGACTTGAAGATGCATCAACTATCTCAACCTCTTCAACTATTCCTTTGTACTTTAGGTTTTCTTCTTCAGCCATTTGACGTTCACGTTCCAATCTTCTTTCATTAGCTCTCATCACATCAATTTCATCAAATGCAACATGAATGTTCATCTTTAAATGACTTTCAACCACAGCAACCAGCATCTGAAGTTGTTGATCTTTCATTACTTTATCAACTTTCATAGCCTCCATCTCTAATTTCATTGCCTTCATTTCATTAGATGAAGCTTCACTCATCTCATTAAGAAGCTGATTTAACGTTTGATTCACATTCTCCAGATCCTTTGTCTTGGCATTCAAAGAAGATATCTCTTGTGTTAACGACTCAAACACTTTAGAATTACCCTCGGCCTCATCCTTCATTTGATTCATTCTTTTCTCCTTTTCAACCAATGCTGCAACTATTTTATCGTGAGCTTCCATCAATTCATCAATTTGACTTCTCAGCATATTACGTTCTTCCTCAGCTATTGCTTTCTCTTTTTCCAGTTCTTTAACTTTCTTAGTTAGATCTTTAACCGCCTGATCATTAAACATATCACTTTCACCTTCAGGCATATCTTCAGAGAAAATACCAGTAGCCGAGCCAAAATTATCAAAATCAAAGTTAAAGTCTTCTACTTTCTGTCGTGATGACTGAGGAATCTCTTGTTGAGCAGGTTTTGGACTAGCAGCTCTGAATCCAGTGATCTCTACATAATCATCATCATCTGTCTTCTTTTCTGTTTCCACAACTGGAACTTCTTTTGTTTTCACCTCCGGTTCTTTTGGAACATCAACACTTGGTGATTTTTCTTTCTGAACATGTTGAGCTGCCTTTCCTTCCTTATCTTTCTGTGACTCAGCTCCTGATTTCTTTGATCTGACATTTCTGGGAATTACACCCACTGGAGCTGCCTTTCGTTTATTTCTCTGTCTCTTTGACTTTTCAGGATCGTAAGGAGAATCTTCTTCATCTGAACCTTTTTGTTTCTTTGACGGTCTTTTCTTCAACTGAACTTTTCCTTTACCAACAGTTTCAGGAATTAATTCAGATTCAGATTGAGTAGCTTCAGAATCTCCATCACTTGTACTCCTTAAAGCTTCTATATCTGGTTGAACCTTTGTAACCTTTTCAGAATGAACACTTGTTCCTTGAGCTTGTTGTGCTGCAACTTCTTCGTTCCTTTTCAAATAGCTTTCCAAAGATTGCTTTAACAAATTAGCACCTTGTTCAATCACCACAGATGGCTCTAGAACTGTCTCATCCACTAACTTCTTCTGCGGCTCTCCAGAAGACCCTATAAGACAAACATAGACAACAAGATTAGTAACATTTAAATCATATATGATCTAACTGTCTTAATGCTCCCCCTTTCACTATACCCTTTTCTCCTTCTTTAGGAATAACAACCGCAGGGGATGACTTAGGTGTCCTTTTCCTTTTTCCATCTCTAACATGCCACCACCTAGTCTTTTTCTCAACCATCTCACTCATCTTTGAATCTTCATTGTCTGAATTGCTGTCGTCATGCCTCCATTTATCGTTTTCAGGAGCAACATATGCTTTATCTTTAATTCTGCAAATCATCTGCTTGGTTTTCTCATCCTTATCCTTTGTAACTCTTCCTATTGTTGTCTTATTTACAACACTCATCTCCATCACATCCTCACAATCCTTCGGAAGATCTTTGATTTTGTCATTTAGCAACATCATGATGAATCTAGGATACATGATGTACTTATCTGCTCCAGCTTCACAATTCTCCTTCATGTATTCAAAGATCACTTGTGAAATGTTGTACCTTCTGTTTAGCACCAAGCTTGTTATCATATTCATGATGTAGTCAGCAACCTCATCATATGCTCCTTTTCTATGTCCCATTGAGTGTATCATGCAGTGTATTAAGTACCTATATGCTCTGGAGAAGCATCTTTTGTACATCTTTCCATTAATAAACCCTGTGAATCCCATTCTACACCACAAACCCTTTACAAGACGTTCAGACATGATTGTTGGATCATTATCAGAATCTTGTAAGTCTAGAACTCTCCTCACATCTCCTACATCAAACTTAAACTCCACATCTGTATCCTTTCCAGCTTGATCCTTCTTTCTCAAAACTGCATGTATCATCTTGTCTGAATCTTCATATCTAGCAGTGTTCCAGAATGTTCTAACATGTGGTTCATAAATCACAGTTTTATCAGACATAGCTTTAGCTATTCTGCTCTCTCTAAAAAACGTTGCCATCTTTTCTACCACAGTACCAGTGGTTGATTCAGAATCAATTTCACAGGGTATGTTATGACTCTTGTCTTTCTCTTTTCCTCGTCCCTGTAAAAATATTAAGTATAAATCATTCAAACAAGAATATGAAAATTCTGAAAATTTTTCTAACACTTTGAAATTTCTATGTGACAACACTGCAGAATCGACTGGTCTGGTCGATCGAAGAGCATTACTGTTCGATCGACTGAGAATGATTATAGTGACAGTTCCTGGTCGATCGGCTGGTCCAGCCGATCGGCTGAGAATGAATAAAGTGACAATGCCTGGTCGATCGGCTGGTCTAGCCGATCGGCTGACAAAATGTGACAAAGAAGTTCTTATATATGGTGTCCGATCGGCTAGCAAATGCTCTTCGATCGGCTGACAAACTAATGCACAGAAATCTAAGTGTGTAAAGAATACTTATCCTTTCAACAAGTAATGCTGTCCTATTGACTAACAAAAGTTTTTCAATAGAAGAGCAATTCCTGTTCGATCGGCTGGTTCAGCCGATCGGCTGGCACATTGCTGTTCGATCGGCTGGTCTAGCCGATCGGCTAGCACAATGCAAAACCTCATTCCAAATATTTAACACAATCAAAGCAAATTTTTCAAGACATGAACTTCCTAATTCAACAACAACTAAGGCACATTATGATTGCTGTCCGATCGGCTGGTCCAGCCGATCGGCTGACATCTTCGATGAAGAACAGTTTTAAGAACATGAACTAATGATTCAAAAAATTTATGCTAATTATCACAAATTAAGCACAGATCCATGTTCCTAATGTTGTCGCGATAAAAACCCTATGTTCATTCTTGTCTAAATCGTCCTAAACAGAGTTTAATCTCTCAAAGAACATGCCGACAGGCGTAACACCTTAATCTTAGATCTATCAAGTTTTAGCATGATTTTTCAAAAATTGATCCGGTAAACTTACAGATCTTAGCATTGCGAACAAAGCCCTATAACTAGATTTCATCAAAACATCCTAAATCTTCCTAAATCTGAGATCAAAGAAACCGACATATATGAACATGAAGAACACTAAGGATTTCAAAGATTTTGATGTTGAAAAACATACCTTTGCCATTTGAGATGATGAGTGAGCCAACAAATCAAATATATTGTTGCAAAGAGAGATGAAAATCAAATGAAATCAGTGTTATCAGTGAATCGGCTGAGAGTGTTTTTGGTTCGATCGAAGTGCGAAAAAGAACAAATGAAGCATTGAACTCCTATTTATAGTGTGTCAATGAACCGGCTAGGCAGTTCGATCGGCTGGTCCAGCCGATCGGCTGGCCTGTTCGATTCATGGCACTTTGACTTTCAAACCGATTTGACTTTTTGACCTTTTCCACATTATCAGTGTTCGAGAAATCCACTTAAGTATCTAGGTCCAAGTTAATGACCCTAGGTACTTAATTTGTCGACCAAGTTCAACTTAATGACCTTGGTTGACCCGAAGCAAAATCAAACTGATCTTTTAAATATTTTTCTGAAAATTTTACAAGTCTCAATTTAATGAACTTTCATTTTGACTTTTCATTTTCTCTGTTTGTATCAAGATTAGCTCCCAACTTGTTTTTCAGCTCAGAACAACTTCCTGCAACTTGCATCAGACTGTGAATCTGAAGATCAATCCTCCGCTTTGGTTTGTCAAAAATAAAGCAGAAGTGTAAAATCTTTTTGAGTTTTATAAGCAGACTCTAACCTATAAAAATATAACTGAAACTGAAAAACAGAATGTAAAGAATGAAATCTATATACAAACATAACATTGTGAGCGTGTCAGGGAATCATATCAGCTTTTTAGACATGTTACAAGTACCGTTAAGCTTCATTTCATATTCAGGATTAAACAATTCACCTCAATTGTCGATATACTGATCCATTTTAAGTTTTCTCACAGATTTCAATTTATTTAGGATACGATTTAGATGTCTTATTAACTTGACTCATTTATGTGTCCCACCTTTTGAATATACTCCCGTATCAAGTTCCCAATATTCAGTCTTACAGGTGAGTATACCACAGATGATATCTGTAAGGGGTTAAATGCGAGGGCCGTGAGAGCTCAGGTCGATACTTCCGTATACGCAGAGAGATGACGACTTCGACTTTTCGGTGTGTCCCCTTTAGAGGATCTTTTGATTTCAACAGCAGCGACTATCAATTTTATTGTTTCATCAGCTTGCTGAGGGTAATGCTATGTTTCAAGCATTTTGCGTAAAGTATTATTCGGGGACTAGGTCAGAACTTCCATTCAGCAGAAGTCCCGGAATAATACCCCAGATATCACTGAGTATAAAGACCTAGTATCTCAGAATAAGGGACCTATCAAACGAGATTTCAGGGGTTACCTATATATCCAAATAGTGTTCCCCACAAATTAAGTCTCGTTTTGTATTTTAAGTTTATATCCCGAACAAATCTATTAACTGTGCAAAAACCTATCGACACATCATTAGTGAGATTGTTTAAACCTTTTAAAACTTTACAAATCTTTAGCATACCGTAACAGTCTCTAACTGATGTACTATCATTTTCCCTTTTACACAGGCTCTTTTTCATTTTTTATTGTTTTTGGATTTTGAAATTTTATCATGTTTTTGGCTTTTTGATTTTTTTAATGTTTTTGGATTTTCTAAAAAATATATACAAATATACCTATCTCCCCCTAAAGACCAAAACAGGTAAAAAATCGACAAACCATTGCAGATAGATTATCAACATCATCTACAGTGGTATCCTCATCAACGCCAACAATCCCACCCTTCACCGACAAAAGCATCATACCATTCAGTTTTAAAAGATATTTAATCGTGATCTATCAAATGCTTTGGTATGTAAATCAGCTTTTTGCTCGTCAGTGTGGATTTTCTCAATTCGTATCAACTTTTTCTCGAAACAATCGCGAATAAAGTGATGACGAATTTCTATATGTTTGGTTTTAGCGTGATGTACCGGATTTTTTGTTATATTGATTGCGGCCTCATTATCAACAAAAAGAGGAGTGTTAAGAAACTGCAAACCGTAATCGCGCATCTGTTTCTGTATCCACAGGATCTGAGAACAGCAACTGCTGGCAGAAATGTACTCTGCTTCACATGTGGATAGCGCCACAGACGTTTGTTTCTTACACTGCTAGGTGACCAAGCGAGGTCCAAAGAACTGGCATCCTGCAGTTGTTGATTTGGCATTGACTTTGCAGCATCCAAAATCCGAGTTGGAATACCCTTCGAGCATAAAATCGCCTTTTCTACGATACCACAACCCCAACGATAGAGTTCCCTTCAGGTAGCGTAATATCCTTTTCACAATGATCAAGTGTGAGGCTCTCGGGTTAGATTGAAATCTTGCTGCGAGGCACGTCGGATACATAATGTCGGGTCTTGAAGCAGTTAGATACATCAAAGAACCAATCATGGAACGATAAAGTGTTTCATCTGCCTTATCTCCGGTGAGATCTGGGTGAATTCCATGATTTGTTGCTAATGGGGTTACCGCAGGAGTAGAACCTGACATTCCAAATTTCTCTAGAATATCATGAACGTACTTTGTCTGGTGTATGAAAATTCCTTCAGGAAGTTGATCAACTTGGAGTCCCAAAAAGAATTTCATTTCCCGCATTGATGACATTTAAAACTTTTGCTTCATCACTTGTTCAAAGTCTTTGCACAAGTCCTCGATTGTTGACCCAAAAATTAGGTCATCCACATAAATTTTGTACTATCAGCAGGTGACCGTCGACTATCTTTGTGAAGAGGGTGGCATCAATTGTTCCCCGGATGAAGTGATTTGCTAGCAAATGCTGAGATAATGTCTCATACCAGGCTCTCGGGGCCTGGTGTAAGCCATATAACGCTTCATCCAAGAGATACACTTTATTCTTGTGGTGTGGATCGACAAAACCCGGTGGCTGTCCCACATACACTTCCTCCTTCACTTTGCCGTAGAGAAAGGCCGACTTCACATCAAGCTGGTAGACTTTAAAGTTTTTCCATGATGCAAAAGCTAGGAAAATTCTGATTGCTTCTAGTCGTGCCACAGGAGCGTATACTTCGGTAAAGTCAATTCCCTCCTGTTGACTGAAGCCCTGAACAACAAGTCGAGCTTTATTTCTGACCACTACACCTCTGTCGTCCCTCTTACACTTGAACACCCATTTGGTGTTGATTTTCCTGTGACCCTCTGGTAAATCCACCAATTTCCAAACACCTAATTTCTCAAACCGGTTCAGTTCTTCTTGCATCACGTTGACCCGCGAATCTTCAGTAAGCGCCTCTTTGTACGTTCGTGGTTCAATCTGCGAGATAAAACAACATAGTGAAAATTCAGATTGTAGAGGTGCTACTGATGAATAAAAACTAGTAAGCCCTTGGTCAATTTGATGTCAGGTGCGAACTCCTGATTGAAGCTCTCCAATGATCAGCTCCTCCGGATGATATGAAAGAGTTCTGGGCATTACTTCACTTGGAACATCCACATTGCCTTCCAGATTAGTGACATTTTGATCTACACCTTCTTCACTGATAGGATCTGCTTGACCTAAGATCTGGATTTGCTCCCCCTCAGATTCAGAATCCCCATGATCAAAAGTTGGACCAATATCAGATGTTGTGTCATCATTTGTTGTTGTCTGATTCTCTGGAGTATCATCTTGTTCACCAGCATTACTAGGACCTGCTTCATCATCATTTGAAGTTTTCTGAGATTGCCTAGAATACTGTGCTGGAAATCTTTCTTCTGATGACTCATAGTTTCTAAGAATATCCAGCTCATCAAAGAAGTCTTCTTCATCTTCAGGTTCTTCCATCACATCAAAGGAATCCCACAACGTGTCATAGTGATAACGCCATGAATCTCCTGGGTTCTGAGGCGGCATCGTATTACCTTGACATTCAACATTTGCAGCTTCAATAATCCGCTTTTCACTTGGCACGAAGACACGTCGCAGAGGACTTGCATATCCAACAAATATACCCTCGATGCACTTCGTACCAAATTTTCCAAAAGGTTCTATCACCGTATAGGGTGACCCGAACGGTTCAAGATACTTCAAGTTAGGCTTGCGATTATTGATCAATTCAAAACATGTTTTGTTGAATTTCTTCACAGTGAGAACTCTGTTGAGAGTATAACATGCGGCAGAAACAGCTTCAGCCCAGAAATTTATTGGAAGTTTTGAATCTGTGAGCATAGTTCTGGCTGTCTCGATTAGCGTCCGGTTTTTGCGTTCTGCTACTCCATTCTGCTGCGGAGTGTACGGAGCACTAAACTCATGCAGTATACCTCTTTCTTCACAAAATTCTTCCATCTTGTGGTTTTTGAATTCAGTACCATTATCACTTCTAATTCTTTGGATACGTCTCTGGTACAAATTCTCAATCTTTTTGAATAACGCCATCAGACTGTCAAACGTTTCATCCTTTGTCTTCAAGAAAGATATCCAAGAAAATCTAGAATAATCATCAGTGACAACCAAGCAATAGTAATCTCCCGTAATGCTTTTGACATTCACAGGACCAAATAAATCCATGTGAAGTCTTTCCAGCGGTCGAGAAACTGAATTGACTTGCTTTTTGGGGTGCGACTTTTTCTTCTGTTTGCCTTTAATGCAACTTATACACTCCCCTTCTAGATGAAACCCTTTGATGTGAACTCCTGTAACCAGATCATTATGCACCAAGTGATTCATTTTTCGAAGATGTATATGCCCCATCTTTCGGTGCCACAATCTTGACTCCTTCTCAGTTGCTCTTGACACAAAACAGTGAGCCTGACCCGTTGTTGTCGTTGCTATGCTCATATCCAATACATAAAGATCGTTGACTCTTGGTGCCCTCATGATGACCCACTCTTCAGGAACAACAAATCCCGGTTTTAGTATCAAACATTCTTTGTCAGTGAAGTGAGTGGTGTACTTTCTGTCACAGATCTGAGAAATACTTAGAAGGTTGTTCTCTAGCTCAGCAATGTAATTGACTCTTTCAAACGTTACAATCCCATTTGATAACGTTCCTTCACCAATTATACGACCACCTTGATTGCCCGCAAATCCAACATATCCTCCATTTATATTCCTCACATCATACAACAATGCAGTCTTCCCTGTCATATGTCTGGAAGCTCCACTGTCCATGATCCATCTTGAAACAAGTTGTGGAAGATCCTACACATACACAAACATGATTAAAACATTTCAATAAAGGATGCCGATACATGCTTCGCGATCAAGGAAGCTCCGGCAATTCAGATTGTTTAGTCAAACATCGAGTCCACCCAGGCCTCATCAGCCTTAGGTGCAACTTTGACTCTTGCAATTTGAATTTTGAAATTTTCAGCCTTGAGAGGTGGAAAATTTGCATCATAATCAACCGTAATTGATTCTTCAGACTTTTTCACCTCAGAAGTTAAAATTTTCTTCTCACTTTTTGGTTTCCAAACTTGTTGAGATAATGGAACCCTTTTCTTTTCAGGAACACTCATCTTTACCGATGTGGTAGAAGATGATTGTTTTTCCATTTCAGAAACCTTTAATTTTGAACCACTTGCATTCATTTCTGCAACTTTTGGCTTCCATGATTGTTGAGTTGTTGCGACCCGTTTGTAAAATGTACCATTTTTAATTTCCATCTTCTTTACGGGTTCAGTTTTGACTTTGGTGTTGTCATTTTTCAAACTCTTTTTCTCAACAATCAATGGAGCTTTTTCTTTCAATTCATTTTTCTTCTTTTGATTTCCAACAACATCAGTCTTAGACTTCAAGTTGGTACACTTTCGTGCAATATGCCCAACTTGTTTGCATCTGAAACATGTTCGGGCGTCAACAACCCGACTAGTGCCTTCAGACTGAGGTTGTGAAGCTTTTTCCTCAAAGAACTCTTTGTTCGATTTTGAAAAGATTTCAGGTTCTTCATTAGAAAATGAACTCGAACTGTTCATAAAAACTTTCTTTTCAACAAATTTCTTGTTTTGAACATTTTTCTTCTGATAAGACTTACCCCCCTGATATCCACCCGACCAATTGTTTCGATTGTTATTAGAAAAACATGGAGGAATAACGGGTTTCTTGTAGTAAGCTTTATCTTTTTCAAAATTCATTTGTCTTTTTGTTTGGTTCAAACTCTTCACTTCTGTCAGCTCAACTTCGATTAATTTGTAAACATTTTTCAATTTGTTGACATTTACATTCTCAATCGGAAACTCAGTATCCGAAAACAACTTATCTGAACCCAACATCTTGTACATGACAAGATTTGGTTCTTCATTTAAGTTGTTCTTGGATTTTTGTTTCGGAATGTATTTGTCCAAGAAACAACCATCATCTTCATTTGAATCAGACTCTAAGACACTTTCTGCCATGCTTTTGACAATATCAGTCTGAACACTATCATCAGATGATGATGATGAGAATGTAACATCAATCGTCTCTGAAAGTTTTATTTCATCTGAATTTTCATCTTCATTAACCAGTCCGGACTTTTTCTTTGAGAAATTGTTTAAAACAGGTGGAGGGACTTGATGATATCCCACTGCAGTTCCGTCCGAAAATACATCTTCGCCAGCTTTGTTTTTTCCCAATGGGTTTGGGAACAATGTGCTGCAGAACAAAGCTCGCGGAGTTGTAACTGGTTAATTTTAATTGGATGCGTTCATTTTTGATTTTCGCTTCTTGGAATTGAAGCTTCAGATTAGCAATTTCATCCAATTGTTTGTTTATTAACTCCCCTTTCACCCTTAACACACCCGTCAGTTGAACATTTTCTTTTGTTGTTTTCCCATTTCGATCATTCGAATCTTTAACCGTTCGCTTAAGCTTCTCAAAATTTTCAGTGATGTGACGATTTTCAAGAATGAGTTTTTCATTTTCTTTCTTAGTTCTTTCTATGTCACTTTTATCACTTTCAATTTTTTCTGTTAATTCTTTTGCACGATCATTTGAAGCTTTTAGCAATTTATCCCGGTTTAAGATTTGGTTTTCAACCTCTCTGACTCTTCTAGTCAGATCTTCAACCTTTTTGTTGTTGAGATAAGCGATAGTACTACAATCTTTGCAATTTTTCATGCAATTCTTGCAGTCACTTTCGCTTTTGTCTTTCTTACCTGACACTACATTCATGCTTATCTGACTGACCTTGGCGTTTGACTCAGTTCCAGAACTAGAATCTACCTCCAGTTCTTTTGCAGCTAGAACTTTGTCTGCCATCTTCATCAGATTTTCGGCTGTGAGCTCCTGTGATGTATCTATCACTCCATCATCGATCTTCTTTTCTGCCGATTTCGCCTTTTCTTCTTTTTCTTCCACTTTCTTTTCACTTTCACCCCACCATTCTCTTTGTCTAGCTTCCTCTTCTTTAGCATATTGCTAAATGATTGCATCAACACTGAGTGAACTTGGATCGATTGCGATAATACCTTGAGGATCAAGATAAGATTCTCTGTCTGGATCCCACCTTTTAGCCCTTTTTGCTTCCTTGTAAATGGTATAGATTCTGCTTACTTTTGTTTGGGCTTTCATTCTTCTGTTCACAAACTTTTCTTCTTCTGTTCTTGTATCTTTGAACGGAACAATCTTTCCTGCTGTGAATGCGTAACCAACTGCATCTTCTTCAGGTAATATCTCACTCCAGTCGTATCCCTCATCATCATGAATGACTGCTAGAGCTCTTGACTTTTCCTTATCTTTTTCTTCAATCTGCTTCAGCCTTGGAGGTTCCGACTTATTCTGATGGTAAATTGCTTTCTTATAATAGTCTTCTCGGAACGGATTAGCAGACTCATCAGCATACTCGTTTCTGCATTCTCGTTTAAAGTGACCTTTTTGTTTGCATTTGAAACATGTCACTTTAGACTTATCGAAACCCAATTTGGTAGATGGACCACCAATTGTTTTCCTGCCAGTTATTTCCATGAAGCGTTGTGCTCGACGAACAGCACTAGCCATAGCCCAACGAATATCAGTTAGCTCCATTTCTTCAGGATCTATTTGATCGTAGTCTTCCTTCGTCAGGTTGGTGTTACTTATCTTCCCAGCAACTAACCCCTCATATGACTCCAATACAGATGCTAAGAAAATCATCTGTTGTTTCGCCGACTCCTCACTAAAATTCTGACCATTTTTCAAATCAACTGCAATGTTACATTGAAAGACATTCTTTGGTGCAGTTTGCTGTTGGTTTGATGTGCTTGAAGATGGTCCTTGACTGGTAGTGTTGGAAGACATTCCTCCATGAAAACCACTGTGTGAGGTTTCTTGAGTCATTGGTTGTGAACTTTCTGCAGTGAAGGCTGTTTTTGGAGATCCTGTCTTTTGAATCAAGCTCTTTGGATAATAAAGTTCCACATTTTGATGATATAACGAGTGATTGACTTTATGTGTTTTCTTTATTTCGAGCTCATGACTCTCAAGTTTCTCTATCAGCAAATCAACTGTCAGAACACTTGGCTGGATTGTATTCTTGATCATCATTGCGAAGTATTGCTAATCCATTTCGTCTGGCAAAGAATCAAATAACTTGTCTACAAACTCCTCTTGAGTAAAGACAATTCCATGCCTGGCCAATTCTAGCTTTAGATGCCCGAAACGTTCAATCATTTTTGGAACAGACTCATTTTTAAGACAACCAAACAGATCAAATTCCTTTTTTAGCAGTTTCTTTTTGTTTTTAATGATTTCTGCAGTACCGACACATTTCTTTTGTAATTTATCCCAGAGATCCTTTGCGTTTGAATAATCAATTAGTGAGATAATATCTTCTCTCACTGATTGGTTAATCAAAGCTAGACATTTTTGTTCAGCCACAAAATATTCAATCTCTTCACTTTCTGACATGTTCTCAAAGTCTTCTCTTCCATTGTTAAAGCCGTTTTTTAAGCTTTTCCAACTAGGGTACGCGAAGGCTTTCAACCATTCCTCGAATCGTTTTGCCCACCAATTATAATCTTCAATTGCTAACAACTTTGGTGGCTTATTGTAGGTTCCATAAGCGCTTTCCACACTAAGTGCTTCTGTCAACGTCATTCTCGTACTTGGAGTATTCTCATTTGTTCGGTTTGTTGAATCATCTCCACCATTGCCAGCAAACGCATACATTTCACTGAATGGGTTCATGAATTCTTCCATTGTTAAGTACCTGAGATGTTTATCAAACACTTAGTAAAATTTTGAATTTCAAAGATGTAAACACAAGGATACTTGGATCAAATGGTTCGTTCGATCGACCAGCACACCCACAATCGGCTGGCTCGTGCGATCGAGTGACTCGTTCGATCGGCTGACAAGCACAACTATGTAATCAGTACACAATTACTGTCCGATCAAGTGGCGTATTCGATCGGCTAGCAATATGATGTCAGCAACAATGTCAAAAGTCAACAATGTTGTCCGATCGAATTGCTCGTTCGATCGGCTAACACTGATGATGTCAGCAACACTTGAGAATATCTGAACGGTTATGCAACTGGAATGATGATGTCAGCAAGTACAAGAATCGGCTAGGTCGTTCGATCGGCTGACATCAGCAAACATGAACAGTTTTACATGGATTTTGATCAATTTGAACAAGTTTTAGATTGAATTTGATTGTGAAACTTTGTAGGATTGTAATTCTAATGATTGCGATTCGATTGATAGCAAATTTGTCAATTTTTAACCGTAAAATCTCACTGAATTTTAAGTTTTTCTGGTTTTATGCTGTAAAAGTGAAAAAGTAAAGCTAGATCTGAGAAGAATATAGAAGAATCGGTCAAATTCCAGCGAAATTTGAGTCGGAATGATAGAAATAACAAATTTCCGGTGAAATTTGTTTCTGACACAGCAAACACGACTTGAATTCCGGTGAATTCGTCTCTAAATCAACAAGAACGGCTTGAATTCCGATGAATTCGTCTCTAAATCAACAAGAACGGCTTGAATTCCGGTGAATTCGTCTTTGTAGGTCTCGATTCAGCTTCCTAATGCTCTGATACCACTTGTTGGTCCCTCTGATGGGATCTTCCTGTTCGTAAACGTAGTTGAATCGTAAAGTGATCAATGTGCAGAATTCATGTAATCACATATCAGATATACAAAGACAATATTCTACTCTGAATCACCGTCTGAGATTCTATTGAATGATGTGAAAGCATACAGGAACCAGAAAGAACTCAGACATACAAAGGTAGGTTGCAAGTGAAAGTGTCAAAAAGGTCCTAAATAAACTAACCTACCGGCTATTTATAGGCAAGGACAGAATAAGAGAGTGCTGGCCGATCGGCTGGTCTAGCCGATCGGCTGAACATCCTAACCAATCGAGTAGCCTGCTCGATCGGCCGGGCTGTCCGATCGGCTGGCTAGCCGATCGGCTGGCATCAACAACACTTAACAAAAACTTCACCGATTCTGTCCTGCTTTACTTACATACAAACAAAACATACACACAACTATACAAAATACGACTACATGTTGACGGAAGCTACAGACGTTATTGCACTAACAAGGAGCTTGAGCCACATCAGTATGTCTTCCATAATATTCACCGCCTCTATCTGATCTCACAACTTTAATCTGACGATCTAATTGCTTTTCAACTTCAGCCTTATAATCTTTAAAAGTTGTAAGAGACTCAGATTTCTCCTTAATAAGATACAAGTACATGTAACGAGAATAATCGTCAATGAAAGTGATAAATGAAGTATGTCCTGTTATGCCAGCGATTTGGTAGGGACCACTAATGTCAGTGTGAATGAGTTCTAATAAATTAGAACTCCTAGTGGCACCTTTCTTATTCGCTAATATCATTTTACCTTTAAGACATTTGACACATGTTCCAAAATCAGAGAAATCGAGAGGAGGTAAGACTTCATCCTTTACGAGACGATTTAATCGTTCTTTTGAAATGTGGCCTAAACGCTGATGCCACAACATGGATGAAGTCGCTAAGTCTCGTTTCTCTTCCATTTTTGTGAGTTATTCATTAATGTTATATGACAACAAAGATTTGGAAAAGTTATCTTCTAGTTCTAATCTATAGAGACCACTATCCAGAACACCAGTACCATAAAGAACAGAATCATAGAGGATAGAGAGTTTGCGATGACCATGGGAAACAATAAAACCTTCCATGTCTAACTTTGGTCCTGATACAAGGTTCCGAGTTACCTTAGGAACATATAAGGTATCATAAAGTTTAATACATAAACCAGTTTTCATAACTAATTGTAATGTTCCAATGGCCTTCACTTCTAATTCTCGATCATCCCCCACCTTAAGCGTTCTTTGGTTTTCTTTCCAGCTTCCGGATTGAAATGAATCCCTGAGTAGAATTGGTAACATGAACCATAGAACCAGAATCAAACCACTAAGAATTAGCAGGAATACTTAAATTATAGGACTCAAGTATCATAAAATAATCGTTACCTTTCTTAGCCAGCCACTCCTTAAAGTCAGGGCATTCCTTCTGCATGTGTCCTGTCTTTTTACAAAACTTGCAGCGGATACTACCTAAGGAGTTCTTAGAGCTGGAAGGTGCACTTGTATTAGAATTAGGATTAGGCCTTTGGACTTTTGAAGCATCCTTCCTCTGATAATTGTTCTTCCTTTTCTTAGGATTGGAGGTAGTGAAGTTTGCAACATTAGTATGGCGATCCATCCTCATACGCTCTTCCTCCTGTACGCACATAGCGACCAGTTCACTCATTGTCCATTTGTCCTTCTAAGTGTTGTAATTGATCTTGAATGCTTCAAAGGATGAAGGAAGCCAAGTAATGATGAAATGAACAAGGAAACCATCACTGATTTCCATTTCCAGCCCCTTCAGCTTATTGGCCATGTCATTCATCATCATGATGTGCTCGCGAATGCCGCTCCTCCCATCATACTTAGTTGTCACCAGCTTGAGAATAAGGGTATTAGCGTGTGCTTTAGACGTCCCCGTGAACTGCGCCTCCACAGAAGCCAAGTAGGTTTTAGCATCTTCAGAATCAGGAATAGCTCCCCTGATAGCATTGCTTATGGACTGCTTCATAAACATGAGACACATGCGGTTACACCTAGTCCACTTTTCATGAAGTATCTGCTCAGCAGCAGTACTCTGAGTGGTAAGGTCCGCTGGCTTATTCTCCCTTAGAGCATAATCAAAATCCAGCAGCCCAAGCGTAAGCATGAGAGCATCCTTCCATGCAGCAAAGTTATCACCAGTCAAAGATGGAATCCCCTGATTTGGTGCTGATAGTGGAAATAAGATGAGCAAGTTATGATACTAAGGAAGAAGTCCTAATGTGATCTAAGGGCACGTTAAACTAAGGCAGGCATAAATAATGACCATTTTTCATTATGAAGCTGTGATATTGTCTATTACTAACATCAAAATAATAGACTTAGTTAAAAATTCTACTTAAACGAAAACAAAACAGCTTTGGCCAGAAGTGTAATCATTTAAGCATATGTGCAAAGTGGTTGTAACAAATCAGCTTTGGCCAGAAATTGAGACAATCACTTTAGTTATGCACTTCTTAAGTATGCCATCTATAAAAGAATTAAATCAGCTTTGGCCAGATATTAAAACATTCATGCTTATGATGCACACTTAACATAGCTTTCGTAATACTTGAACGGTAAGTAGATATATCAAGTCAGCTTTAGCCAGAAATGATATATCAAAAGCTCATTCAAGTTAAGCTATTTTGGTTTTGTAAAACATTATCTGATTCTGATTAATTAACTAAATAACTACAAAACCAATTATTTAATAGCAAACTACCCGTTAGCGCGGATCGACTGAGTTATGAGATCTCGAGTCAGGTCTCGACTGAGTTATGAGATCTCGAGTTAGTTATGAGGTCTCGAGTCGCAACCTTGTTGTCACGAGTCGGAACCATGGTCTCGACTACTATATCTTATGAGATCTCGAGTCATGATGAGGTCTCGAGTCGCAACCACGGTCTCGAGTCGCAACCTTATGGTCTCGAGTTATGACGTTATGGTCTCGAGTCGCAACCTTTGTCTCGAGTTATGACGTTATGGTCTCAAGTCGAGACCTTTGTCTCGAGTTGTAGACCTTTGACCCCTTATGATTTCGAGTCGAGACCTTATGGTCTCGAGTCGAGATCTGTTGGTCTCGAGTTGTGAAGGTTTTAATGACCTGATGATTTCGAGTCGAGACCCTATGGTCTCGAGTCGTAATCTGATGATCTCGAAGCTTCCTGTCAACAGCTGTTAATTGTGATAACATAACTGAAAATTCGAAATCTAAGGGATTATGAGATATTATTTCCTGTTTTAAGATGATCTAATTTTATCAACATATTTCGAAAAATTGTAACTGTTTATCTAATAACAGTTTTCGAATAAAGTTAATAGATAAAATTGGATCAAACATGGAAAAACACTCATTAATCCTGAAACATTCCAAAACATAACAGAATTCTTCGAATTTTCCCAAGAACATGATGAACCCTAAAAACATAAAACATAAATTCTGGAACCCGAAACCCGAATATTAATAGTTTTTTCTAAACAGACTTCGGTTAAA